>NW_006408561.1:4533600-4535641 GCF_000296735.1 Chrysochloris asiatica
GTCAATCAAGTTATGATTTGAAAACATGTACTAAATGCTTTTTATTATGGTGAATCAAGATGGTATATTTTCCCATGCAATTTTTAAACTACTTAAAATAATTTAAAATACCTTTAAGTCTGGTATTTGTAAACATGCATAAGATTACAGCAGTAGTAGACTTGACTATGTAAGAACTATTGAAAACAGTTTTCTAATTGCAACTTTAGCATAGCTTATAAATCAGCAAACATTTTTCTGGATTCCTGCTCCATTCCAGAAACTGTATTAGATTTTGAGAATGGAATTCAGTCAAACAGTATCACCTTTTGCCAGCACCTACCTTGGACAGCACCCAAGAGGGTTTAATATTGAATACCCTAGACCACACTTGTTTAAACATGTTTCATGTGTTGCCATGGAGAACTCAGGTTTTTCATTAGCGTCCACATGATTAAAAATCAGTCTTTTTAAAGTTTGAATTGCCACTAAAAAAGATTATTGTGAATTGAGTGAAGGTCTACAGACAACATCATCAGCTTTAAGTTCAACAAATTACATGTTTTGTTTCATCTCAATGGTTACAGTCTCCTTCCTGCAACAACAGTTATCTTACTTCCTCCCTGTGGTTCCCCATTTACATTTTATATTTCATAAATAAACAAAGCAAAAATACTTGATGTGCACATGCAAATGTAAAAAAAAAAGGTTATTTAACTGCTCAAAGGGTACATTCTGCCAGCTAACCTATTGCCAGCAGGCACACAACATTACTCAGTCCCTTGGCCTAGAGTCCCCAGCTGCTCTGTCTCCATGCCACCACCTCTGTCACCATATCTGCTGGCCCCATTTTTGGTAGAGATCTCTGGCTCCACTCATGCTCTTCTTCGTAATGGTCCTGGGATTGTCTATTGCTGAAATGAAAGATTATCTACCCCACCCTTTTAGCAACACATCTACCATTGCAATTGTGACAATCATAGTTAATCCTACTAACAATTACTCACAACTGAATCATACAATCCTGTCACTATCATCCTCCATCCTGTTTTACCTGATCCATCTGGAAAAGAGGAAAACTATTCAGAGGGTTAAGTTTCCTTACCCCTCATTCTGAAACTAAGCACACTCATGGAAGCTTGTAAGCCAGCCACTTCATACCTTTATAGGCCCCATTTTTGATAGCCAATGTCAAAATTGCCCCTCACTAGGAGTCCTGGTATGGTGCTGTGGGCTAATGTGTCAGACTGCAAAGTTGTTTGAACTGTAAGGTCGGTCGGTGGTTCAAGCTTACCAGCTGTTCCTTGAAAACCCTATACAAGGTTGCTATGGGTTGGAATCGATGCAATGGAACTTAACAACAACAACAATCAATTTAATACACTGAGGAAACAAGCTTGTTCCTTGATATGACTAATCCTTCCATTCCAGATGGAAATTTGAGTAACTGCATCCATAGCAAAGGTCCAGTTCATCAAATTGTAGCAATTTACACTTGCTCACAGTGTCAGACATCTTCATCTAGTCAAGTTCTGATCAGCTAGCCATCTAAGCTAGGCCAAATGGGTAAAGTTGCAAGTTTGGGAGTTCACACACACCTCCCTGCACTTCAGACCAGCTAGCCACTTCACTCTCAGACTTAGCCCCCAGGGGCTAGGCCAGTGCCTAACACATCTTCCTAAACTTCAGATCAGCCACTTCTTCCTCTTCTTTCATCTCAAAGTGAACAGGTGCAATGGAACATGGCTAAACTAAGCCCGTGTCTTCATTGCCACATTTCCAGAAGTTCTACTCACTAGTAGACTAGGTGGTCACCAATGACCATACTAAACTGGTTGCTGGTTCCTTTTAAGTTTCAGTCCTAGAAGGGGGTTTTCTCTGATGGGCTGACTTTTCTTTCCTTGATGCCTCCAAAGCAAACAGCTTGCTTGAAATTCAAACAGCCTAACAGTGCACTTTTTTTCTGCAGGTCTTTCTTTCAATAAGAATCTTCTGTTCTCCCAGCCATTCTGCATTGGTCTGCATGTCTTTTCAAGTGGGAATGCCCCAATTCAGAAGGTTT
>NW_006408561.1:4537226-4538493 GCF_000296735.1 Chrysochloris asiatica
TAGTACCTTATGTGATACATTGTTGAAAAATGTTTTCCCCCAGTTTGTGGGCTCCCTTTTTACTCTTTTTGTGAAATATTCTGATGCCTATATTTCTAATATTTAGGAGGTCCTATTCATCAAAATTGTCTTTTACTGCTTTTATGCTTTTTGCAATGTTTGATAGTGTAAGTAATACAGCTTTTAAGCTTGTCCCTATTTTTCCCTTGATTTTCTTTATAGTTCTAGGTTTTGCATTTAGGTCTTTAATCCATGTTGAGTTTGTTTTTGTATATGGTGTGAAATATGAGTCTTGTTTTATTCTTTTGCAAATTGATTTCCAGTTTTGCCAGCACCATTTGTTGAAGAGACTATCTTTTCCCCATTTAATGTGTTTTCACCCTTTTTGAAAGATCAGTTGACTGTATGTGGATGGATTTACTTCTGGTTTCTCAATCTTGTTCCATTGATCTATATATCTTTCATTGCACCAGTACCAGGCTGTTTTGACCACTGTGGTTGTGTAGTAAATTTTAAGATCAGACAGTGAGAGGCCTCCAACTTTATTTTTCTTAAGCAGTGGTTTGCTTATTTGAGTTTATGATCATTTTTTCCATCTCTGTAAAGAATGTTGTTGGAATCTGGATTGGGATTGCATTATATCTGTAGATTGCTTTGGGTAGTATTGACATTTTCACAATGTTAAGTCTTCCTATCCATGAGCATGATCTTTTCTTCCATTTTTGTGAATCTCTTTTGGTTTCTTGTAGTAGCGTTTTGTAGTTTTCTTTGTATAGGTCTTTAGTTTCTCTGTAGATTTATTCCTTAGTATTTCATCCTTTGGGTGGCTGTTGTAAATGGTCTTGTTTTCCTAATTTCCTTTTAATACCTTTATTGGTGTAGAGGAATCCAACCAATTTTTTATATTGATCTTGTACCCTGCAAATTTGCTGAATCTTCCAATGAGTTCCAATAATTTTCTTATTGAGTCTTTGGGATTTTCTATGTATAGATCATGTCATCTGCAAATAGAGAGTTTTACTACTTCATTTCCAATTTGGATGACTTTAATTTCACTTTCTTGCCTTATAGCTCTGCTCGGGCTAGTACTTCTAACACAGTATTGAATAGGAGTGGTGATAAAGGGCATCCTAGTCTTGTTCTTGTTGGCAAAGAAAGTGCTTTCAGTTTCTCTCCATTGAGAGTGCTGTTGGCTTTTGGTTTTGTATATATGTTCTTAACTATGTTGAGGAATTCTCTGCTTTGTTGAATGTTTTTATCAAGAATA
>NW_006408561.1:4539146-4569669 GCF_000296735.1 Chrysochloris asiatica
GTAATGAAACAAGCTATATGAATGGTTGAATGTGAAGCTGATGATGTGCCCTGTAAACTTTCACTCAATGCAAAATAAAAACATTTAATTAAAAAAAAAAAAAAAGAATAGGTGTTTGATTTTTCAAATACTTTTTCTGTATCAATCGATACAATCATGTGGTTCTTTTCCTTTTTTGAATTTATATAATGGAGTACATTGACTAATATTGAACCATCTGTGCATCCTTGATATGAATTTCACTTGGTCATAATGTATATATATATATATATATAGTTGAATTCTGTTGGCTAGAATTTTGTTGAATGGGGGTCCAGATATTGCTCTATAGGATAAGTACTGGACTGCCAAATGCAAAGTCGGCAGTTCAAACCCACCAGTCAGTCCTTGGAAACCTTTTACAGAGTTGCTATGAGTTGAAACTGATTCAATGGCACTTAAAAGCAGCAACAACAATAAAGATGAATAAGGAGTTTTGTTTAATGAGTTCATAAATCCATTGAAGGAAAGCTATGCAAATTTAGCTAACCAGAGTGCAATAGTTTATTCAGTGGATACACTGCTGAAGATTATGGGGGTGGAAGAAAACAGCAAAATTTTTTCCTGGTTGGGTGGGGTAGATTACGCCAGGCAAAGCTCCTCAGAAATGACATAGACTGAGAAACAGAAAAAATACCAGACGGGCATTCCAGGCAGAGGAGCTAGCCTAAGGAGTGGTATGGAGCTGAGAAAGCATCTGGTATATTCTTGGCGTATAAGGAATTCAGTGTGGAAAGATTGCAAAGAATTTTGAATTGTTCAGGTGAGACAGAAAATGTAGCTTGAGGAATACCTTGCTTTTGTTCTTAATTTTATAAGTTTCAAACACAATGTTAACATATTAAAAACTCATTTTTTTAAATTTAAAAATGATTATGAAGTCACAGGAAACTAAAAAAAAAAAAAAAAGTACAAAGATTCCCTTGAACCTTTCCCCTGTCTTCCTCCAATAGTGACATTCCGTGTGACTGTAAAAGAATATTAAACCCAAGATATTGATAAATTGATACAGGTATAATATTAACTAGACTACAGATCTTTTCCAATTTTTACCAGTTTAGACATGCATTTATTAATATGTGTGTGTGTGTGTGTGTAATTCTATTTGCTCCCACCCAGTGAAGGAACTCTCTTGCACTACCAGTTTATGTTTGCCTCTAACCCACTTTGTCCTTGTCTCATGGCAATCACTAATTTTTTCTCCATGTCTATAGTTTTGTCATTTTGATAATGTTATTAAATGGAATCAGATAGTATATAACCTTTTGATATGTATTTTTTTTTTTCACTAAAAACAATGTCTTTGACATTTATCCATGCTGTTGCATGTATCAGTAGTTCATCTCTTTTTATTGTCATATGGATGTGCCACAATTTGTTTAAGGATTTACTTATTGAAAGACAGTGTTGCTTCTAGAAAGAACTCTAGTAATGGAGTAGGTTATGAGTTAGGCTGCTAATCTCAAGGTCAGCAGTTTGAAACTACCAGTTACTTCTCAAGAGAAAGATAAGGCTTTCTGCTTCCGTTAAGATGTATAGCCTCAGAAACCCTACACAGGGTCGCTATGGGTCGGAAACGACTCCATGGCACATAACAACAACAACAACAATATATTTTTTAAGAAGTCCTGGTGTGGTGCTGTAGGATTGCTAACCACAAGCTTGGTGGATCAAACCCACTAACTGTTCTTCAGAAATCTTATACTGGGTTGCTATGAGTTGTAACTGATCTGATGGCATTTAACAACAGCAACAATATTTTTTTATTTTTGGAAATTTTTATTGTAAAAGGAGTGAAGGTAACAACAATACTTTGTAAAAAGATAATATGAAGTAACTTTGTACAATTAAGACCAATATGTAATAATTCAATATTACTATTAAAAAAAATTATGACTAAAAAAACTCTGAAATAACTTAGTAGGCACTTGTTGTGAATTTAGCCCCAGTTTTGTTGATAGGTGAGAAATGAGCTAGAATATATTGTCCTCATTGTCTGAAAAAAGAAACAAAAATCTTTTAATAAGGTAAAATTTCTCTAATTCTGAATTCAAAGAAGAATTTACAATATGAATCCTTCTAGAAATAGCTATCTTGGTGTGGTGCTGTAGGATAAGCAATGGATCACAAATTTAGTTTGAGCCACAAGGTCGTTGGTTCAAACTCATCAGCCACTCCTTGGAAACCCTATACAGGAGTTGCTGTGAGTCAAAATCAACGCGAGGGCATTTAACAACAATAACATATATAATTGAATAACATAGTGGATTTTACCCCAAACTTTAACCTAACCCAGTGCTGTCAAGTTGATTCCAACTCACAGAAACCTCAAAGTATGCTTTCCAAGGCTATAAATCTATGGAAGCTAACTGCCACATTTTCTTACACTGAGTGCTAGTGGGTTTGAACTGCCAGTCTTTTGGTCTGCAGCTGAGCACTTTAACCACGGCACTACCAGGGATCTTGTTTATATTATTGACCATAATTTTATAGAAACTCAGAAACATAAATGAAACAACCTTTTTCATAGATACTTTAGAATCTGAGAGCGCACTGGTTTTACTCAGATTTTGGTTTCCTACTTCTTTCTTAGGTAATTAGAGATATATTAAATTACCTACCAGCATTCCCAAGGACCTCTGGTAGTGTATTGGTTATGAATCGGGCTGCTAACCTTAGGGTCAGCAGTTTGAAACTACCAGCTGTTCCATGGGATAAAGATGAGGTTTTCTACTCCCGTAAAGATTCACAGCCTTGGAAACCCTGTACAGGGTCGCTATGAGTCGGAACCAACTCCACGGCACATAACAACAACAGCAACAACAACAACAACAACCAGCATTCCCAATCAGAACAAACATTACCTGTCTCTGTCTCTATATCCATTCATTCAGCTGAATTGTCATTAAACAAACACTTGAGCATTTTCTATAAGCCAGGCACTGGGTCAGTCTCTGGAAATACAAAGACAAATTAAGATTTAGTACCTTCTCATAAATTGCTTATGGTTGCATGTCCAAAAATGAGTGGTGGTTATTGATATTAGACCTTTCTTTCTGATGTGTTATTTTATTTTGATATGTTTTATACAAAATTTCCTCTGAGCATTGCTTTTGCTGTATCCCAGAAGTTTTTGTATGTTGTGTTTTCATTTGCATTTGATTTAAGAATTTTTAAATTTTGCTTTAAATTTCCTATATATGTCAGTAGTTTACAGGTGTCTAATTTTTTCTTTTCTTTTTCTGATAACTAATGTCTAGTTTCATAACATTCTCCTCTGTATCCGAGAACATGCTTTATATTATGTTGAATTTTTAGAATTTATTGAGTCTTACTGTTTGGCCTAGAATATGTTCTATTCTGGAAAATGATGATAATGTATTGTAGAACAACATGTGCTGCTGTTGGGTGGTGTTTTCTATATAAATTTATCAGATAAAGTTGGTTATATGTGTTGCTTAGATCTTCTGTATGTTGAATTTCTTTGTAGTTGTTCTGTCCATCTTTGAAACTGGTGTTAAAGTCTCCTGATATTATTGTGTTATCGTTAAGTTCTGTCAAATTGGTTCCGAATCATAGAAACCCTTATAGGTTTTCCGAGGCTTTAAATCTTCTTGGGAGTAGAGAGCCTCATCTGCAGACCTTGTGATTCACAGTCCAGTGCTTATAGTATGGAGCCACCACACTCCCTCCGCATTATTATTAAATCATCCATTTCTCTTTTTTAACTCCTGTTAGTTTGCTTTATGTATTTTGAAACTCTGGTATTGTTATGCCTTCTTGGAAAATTGACCCTGTTAGTTTTCTGTGCAGAGTTCTTTTTTTTATGTGGATTTTATTTTCCTTCCAAATACTGTTATTGTTTTTGTATTTACTTGATCTTTTAAATTTTCATCTTTATTTATTCATTTTCTTTGTGGTTACCTTGAAGTTTACCTTTGTCCTCTTACACTTAAATCAGTCTGTTAGATCTTAAAAATGCCTTGGCTTTCTCTTTGTATTGGAGTTTGCAGCTACACCTTTTATTCCCTCTTTTTATTTGATATTGTCATCATTTACAACTTAAAACTTCTTGTTCCCTGGAGTTAGTTTTGTAACTTATTTTACCCTTGCAAAGTTATTCTCTGGGTGATGCTGCCATATGTTTTCTCTCAGGTTATTATCTGATGTCATTATGTGTATATGAAGGACCTCCTTTAATATTTCTTGTAAGATTGGCTTGGTTTTTACAAATTCTCTTAATTTCTGCTTATCACAGACTATCTCAGTTTCATCATCAATTTTCAAACCGAATTTTTCTGGGTATAGGATTCTTGGTTGATAATTCCTTTTTTTTTTTTTTTTTAGGATTTCATATATATCATTCCATTCCCCTGTTCACGTGGTTTTTGATGAGAAATAAGAGATTAGTCTTATGGGTTCCCCTTTCTAAGTGATATTTTGTTTTTATCAGCAGCTTTCAGAATTATTCCTCAGAAAGGTTTTCTTTCCCTTTATTTTGCTCATTTGTTTGAGTGGTCATTCCTGTTTCCTTTGTATGATTTGTTATTGTTTTCTTTCTTCATGACATTTGTTGTTGTTGTTAGGTGCCATCGAGTCGGTACCGACTCATAGTGACCCTATGCATAACAGAATGAAACACTGCCTGATCCTGGGCCAACCTCGCAATTGTTGCCGCGCTTGAGCCCATTGATGCTGCCACTTTGCCAATCCATCTCACTGGAGATCTTCCTCTATTTCTCTGTCCATGACATTAAGATGTTATTTTATTTGTTTATATTTTATTTAGGAGCCCTGGTGGATCAATGGTTAAGTGTTTGGCTACTAACTGAAAAGCCAATGGTTTGAACCCACTCACTGCACTCCATGGGAGAAAGACATGGCAATCTGCTTCTGTAAAGGTTTACAGCCTTGGGGACTTTGTGGGGAAGTGCTACTGTGTACTAAAGGGTCACTATGAGTCATCCTTAACTTGATAGCAGTGGGTTCTTTTTGCAGTATGTATTTATTGATTGAATGCTACTTTGTTTATTTTGTTTTGTTCTGCTATTTCAGGGTATATGAGCTGGGTATGGGAGTGCTCTCCACCTCTCACTAGATGGGTGGTGTGGGTGGGTATGTGTCACTGACCACTGGGCCAGCAGGACAACAATGGGTGCCAGGTGGAGTGAACCTGTGCTTCTACTGATCATTGGTCCTGTGGCACAGGATCAGTTGGGTGGGATGGTGAAAGGCTGGAGTGTAGGGTGAGGTGGGTATATGCTGCCCCATTCTTCCATCAATACATGGGAATGTGCTCTGCCATTTGTAAGGGTGGGGAAGGTGATGGGGTGGAAGTGTGGTTGGGTAAGGGGAGATCTATACTGAGGATGCTGGGTGGGTGGGATAGTGAAGGTGGGAGGACTCATGTCTCTGGTCACTGGGAGGGGAGGAGAAGGGGAATCATGCTCCTCTGGTTACTGGGCATGGGTGCTAGTACACTCTCTGTAACATGCAGCCAGCAATCAGGACCCAGCTCTGATCAAATTCAATAAGGGGCTTGAGAACTGCCAACAGAGCCTGTTTGTATGAGAGACTTCCTGCTGACACTGTGACTCTACTACTGTATGTGTGTGACCCACTCTAATGGTTAGGGTCTGCAATCTGCTTTCTGACTCCTTCCCTGTTCTGAGATGGCTAGGATTGCTGAAGCTCTTGTCCACCTCCCTATACTTTTCCTTCTTAGATCCAGTGCATGTCCTCCTCAACTTGCTTCACTGTGGGTTTATCTTTTGCCCTATTGGGAATTCTGCGTAGTTGCCTTCCTGTGCTTCTCAGTCTGGTGTTGCTCAATATCTCAAGACGACTAGCTGACAGGGCATATCCAATCTGTAACTCTGCTCATTCACTGTTTTCATCGTCTTTCCAGTCGGAGTTCAATCTAATTCTCCATCAATCCTTGTGATGCTCAGAGTTCCTAGATTGTTATCTGTATCTGTTTCACTTGGTTTCTTGGGTCTTTGCTGTTGGGGGAGGTCATGGTGTGTGACTAAGATGCCATCTTGGGCCATCTCCTTAGCTTGATGTCTTATCTTTTTTTTATTCTGCCAGAAGTGTATGTGTACTTCTTTTTCTGGGCCAGCTACCACTTGGACGTTTCTCCAGGTTATCTTATTAGTTAGAACTACACATTTGACTCTAACTCTGACTGGTAGGAAATCTATTAATCTAGAAACAGTCATCTTAGGCAAATGAAACTCTGAAGGTTTCCAGATGTATTTTAAAAAAGTAGGAAGCTACTCTTACATTTATTGCTTCTTTTTGGAAAGAAATGAAGAGAGATGCAGATCAGCAACATTAATGCGGGCCAGGGAACTTGGGAGACTTCTGTTCTAGTACAGATCTTATAGCTCTCTAGAAAGGAAGTATATGCCTTTAGGCAAGTCATTTAACCTCATTTTCATCATTTTTGAAATATAGGGGCTGAATTGAACTATTTCAAACTCTAAAATTTTGTTATCTGTGATCCACAGATGCACAGAGCTAAATGAGCTGTTTACAGTCATGTGACTCATCCTTGGCAGAGCCAACAATGGGACCCCAATGTCATTGCATTTCACTCTCCTCCCACACGCCAGTCCCTGTAGTTTCTGCTTTGTATGTACACTGGAGATTAGTTGTACCAAGGTTGGACACCTCCTGTGCTGTCTGAATGGACTCTTGATTAATCCGCTTTTAGCCAACTAGTTTTGGTTATTACCATGTATATTCCAAGCATTTTTAGGTTCCTTAGATTAGGTGACTTTTTTGTTAACCTTTCAGTGGATTTTTTACCACGGTCATTTGGTAAGGGTTGTGAAAATTCTAAATAACGTTCTCTAAAACCCTAGTGCAAATTTATATTCTACTTCTTAAACAGACCTCAGTACTACTGAAGGAAAAAGAGACACAAATGCTTATTTAATTTTAAGAATCAGAATTCCCAGCATTACATTCAAAACAATATTTTCAACATTGAATTATTTGAGCACACTGTCATTTTTCCACCTTGAGTACAAGTTCTACTGTTATTCCCTTAGTATTTTTCTTTAAATTGACTTTATTTTACTTAGATATATGTATTTTTAAATCAGTATCTAAAAACTTACAGGATGACACATTTAACTATATTGCTTCAAATTTGCTTCACTCTAGTTACCTATTTTAAAAAGCATTCTTGTAACATCTAAAACTGTCTCATGTACATGTATCATGCTTTGGAAAACCTTGTTTATGACCATCTCTGTCTATTGAATGACAAGAGAAGGGAGGAATAAAAAGATAAATAAAAATGATAATTATCATCTGTGAGTTACATAGATGATATGAAAATGAAACATGAATGTGTAAAAGACAGACAAATGAGTTTCCTTGACTCCAAGCCCCTGTTATTGTCAAGGTAAAATTGTACATGTAAAGAAAGAAGTGTAACAAAATGACATTCTAATTTGGGGTTTAAATGTTTGCCCTGCCTTGTTATTACTCTGGCTCCAGTGGATAGCACTGGGTCAGAAGGCTATCTAGATGTAAATGCTATGCTGTGCATCTTACCAAGAAGGCCAGTTTGTGTGTCGGGGGAAGGAATGCTTGTCCTTGATGTAGGAAAGTAAAGCTGAATCTGAAGCAAATGAAATCAGATTCAGATTTCCAGGCCAAGGACAGGACACTTGGAGACTAGAAAGCAGATTGGAGAACTTGGTCAAGAGTAAGGGCATGAATAGGGCTTACTTCATGGCATATGACCTGTGTAGTTACAAAGGGCATGGGCTTTAATGCTTTGCTGTCATCACCCTAAATTTTTTTTTTTAACAAGGGGCCCTGTATTTTCATTTTGTACTTGTTGGTGTTACTGTTGTTATTAAGTACTATCAAGTTGCTTCCTACTCGTAGTGACCTTGTATAGGGTTTCTGAGGAGCTGCTGGTAAATTTAAATCAGTTACCTTGTGGTCCAGTGCTTATCATACAGCAACACCCTAGGACTTCCCATTTTGTACTAGGTCCCACAAATTACATAACCAATGGGAAGAGGTTATGGTTGTTGTTAAATGCCATTGAGTCAGTTCCAACTGATAGACATCCTGTACAGGGTTTCTGAGGAGTGACAGGTGGGTTTGAACCACCAACCTTGTAGTTGGCAGTCCAGTGCTTATCCTACAGTGCCATACCAGGACCCCATGGAATTAATAAGATGCTTAGTGGTTTTGGTTCACAGGGTAGACAGAGCAGGAAGAGTGAAAACTAGGTAATGAGTTGTAAAAGAAGCTTTCAGGTATTCCTTCAGCTGGACTGACCTCAGCTCATAGATGAAATTAATTTTAATACCTTTGATGAGACCATCTCTGGTGAGGAGATAGAGCCAGTGAATTTTAAGAATTATGATACAGAATGAGCTCCCAATTTTCTTGATAGGAAGAGTTTTTAGGATTAAAAAGGAAACTGATACTTGAGGACTTGTGTTGGAGCTTTGTTTGCATAACAAACTCACTATTTTTACTTAGATTGTATTACATAAATTATAAAATCAAAAAAGCCTGATTTTCCAGTGTATTTCTCTCACACTTAAAGATTGGAAAAACAGCAATAGGCCATATTCAGGAATGTGGGGACGGGGATTTTCGGGATGCTGTATATTAAGAGGGAGTCTTGGTGTGACACTGTGGGTTAATGTGCTGGACTTTAAGGTCAATTTGAATCTCAGTGTCAGCAGTTCAGGCTCAACAGCTGCTCTTCAGAAACCCTATACAGGGTCTCTATAGGTTGGAGCCTACTCAATGGTACTTAACAACAACAACAAAAACAACTTCTCATAACTCGAGGTCAGTTTTTCACCTACCACTTTTTGTGTTCTATTGTTAATAAAGGTTCATTGATATTAATGAGATTGACACATAAGGCATTCTTAGCTGGGTACCATTAACCAGTGGTGGTGGTGTGCTGTTGAGTCGGTTCTGACTCAGAGAGACCCTGTGTAGGGTTTCTGAGGCTGTAAATCTTTATGGGAGCAGAAAACCTCATCTTTCTTCTATGAAGTGACTGGTAGATTCGAGCTGCTGACCTTGTAGTTAGCAGCTCAGCTTATAATCCACTGTGCTACCAGGGCTCCTTTCATTAACCAGTATCCCTGCCTCACTGTGGCATTTTCTGAATATGATTTGGCTTCCTAAGTGGATCTTCCAGAAGAATAGGATGAGTAGGTTCTGCAGATTTGAATACAGGGGTTTCTGTGACTATTTGTTATGAATAGTAATTTAATAAACTGATATTCGGTGTTGTATACTGATATTCTTGTGACTGGATACTGTGAATATACCAGTGAAATTTGGAATCTCTTTGCTGATAAACTCAGAGTTTTACCTTGCAAAGTGCTGGGCCAGATCATATATTAGGCAAATTCTCTTGGGAGGCCTTTTCTCTAGATGACACTAAAAATACAAGGGGACTTCAAAAAGTTCATAGAAAAAATGAAATTAAAAGATGATGGAATTTTCCAAGGAACTTTTTGGAGCCCTCTTGTGTGTCTTGAATTGTGTGCATCTTTCCTTCCTGAGTTCCTTTCATTGCAGAGATAGACACATAGTTTTTTAGGAGACGATGGTTTAATGAAGGCAAGCTGGTTTCTTTTTAAGAGGACTTTTCCAGAATCTTTAATCTTCAAAGTATTTTCCAGTGGGAACACATGGTTTGAGTGGTGTTTTCCCAACCTCATTTGCTAATGAAACCTGTAAATTTTTCCTTTGGGAAGACCTTTGGAACACATCATAAAATATTTGCAAAGTACAGCCTTCAAAATACATCGAAACTGATGTATTCTTGGAATTCTCCTGGGAGTTGTTAGGTGCTGTGGAATCAGTTCCAATTCATAACGACCCTATTTATGCACAACAAAATGATACACTGCCCAATCCTGTACCAGCCTTCGAATTGTTGTTACACTTGTGCTCGCTGCTTGCTGCCACTGTGCCTGTCTGTGAGTATGTTGTCTGATCAGTTTTCAGACATTTCTGTTGAATTCCAGTTTGCATTCAGTTACAAGAGACCCACCTGAGTGTTCTGAAATCCCCAGGAAAGCCTGGATATGACCATTTTTTCACTATATGTCTAAACCTGGAATTATTCTGATATGAACTCAGTACAGAAATGAAAATTGGGAATATGATTTTAATTTTATTTGAATATATAGGTTAGGCATTTTGGAATCTCTAGAGTCTAAGACTTCTTTATCTGTGTATTTCTTCCACTGACAGCTCACCTCTTAAAAGAGAACTTGAGAGATGACTTATTAGACTCAGCCCTATCCTCATTGAGTACAGTGATTATCACTGTAGAGATTATTTTGGAAGATCAGCGATCAAATTGTAGAGTAATATGGTGTATAGACACTTTTATCATTTTCTTTGACTCTAGATTAAGGAAAATGAATTTAAGACTTGATATCCAAATGTGGACTGGTGATTACAGGAGCAATCCAATTATGTATTCTCAGTGTGTAATGACAACATTGATAGAAAAATTGATTAGTAGTTTTAAAACATCAGGAGAATTATTTCCTGCCTAAATATTGATTAGCCTTTGAACAGACTTTTTTTTAAAAAAAATCCTTTCTTCCATAGACTGCAGGACACAGCACAGTCATATTTTATATGGAATAAAGTAAAGAAATCTACTTTCATTGATTAAATGTATTGCTGCTTTTTCAGCAGGCCCGAATACCTTTGCTTCAGTGGTTCTACTTTCCTGGCATGGTAACACTTCAGTACTTCTTTTGTTTTGATTTTATTTAAGGGATTAAGGAGACGATTGTCTTTATCATGGAACATAGAAGTAATGGAATATTGAAATTTTCTGATGATATATATTCTCCCCTTTGGCTTATAAATAGTAATTTACTTAGCATTCTTGCTTAAGTGCTTTAAAATCCTATTAGCTGAAGCTCAAGTAACATTAATGTGCTTCTGGGTAGATGTTACATAAAATAAAGGGAAAAAGAAGACTGACTGAGGTTCTTGCTCTCAGCGAGCTTAACATTTCTGATAAGCTCTCAACTTAACATTGAGGAGTGTAAGATAGAGAGATAAGATACGTAAATATTAGTATGAAATAGTTCATGATAAGCCTCAACTGAATGGCTTAGAATAGTGCATAATGAGCATAGAATTTCAGAGAAAGAGACTGTGAATCTTGAGGTAGTTGGGAAGAGGTTCATACCAGAGCTAGGCCTTGCGCTGGGCCCTGAAATGTGAAAGATTTTGCCAGGTAGAGAAGAGTGAAAGGGATGCTGATGTCATTAGTGAACTTGGCGAAGCTAGAATATGAAATATACCTTCTTCTTCTTCGTTTTTTTTAGCTGTGAGTAGATCTGTTTGGCTATAATAAAGAATTCAGGAAGGGAGGCAATGAGAAATAAAACTGGAGATGTACAAGGTTGAATTAAAATTGAAAGGGGCCTTGGATGCCAGACAAAGGAATTTGGTTTTTATTTTGTAGGAAATGGATAAATTGTGAAGGCTCTTGGAAAAGGAAGAAGTAGAAAATATTAGCACTGACTTTGCAGTGTAGTTGGAATGGGAACGTCATGTATCTCTGAGCAGAAGTGCCTTGTGATGGAGCATTAGGGTGAGAGAACTAGGTGAGAGAACTTCTGATAGGGACCTAGGTAGGGGACCTGCTTAATTCTTCCCTTTTTTTCTCCTTACAAAGCATGTGTAAAAAAAATTTTTCTCATCTTAAAATGCATTAATTCAAATCTGACCTTCATGATTGCTTGATAGTTTGAATACTCAAAGCTATTTTTGGTTGTTCCAGATTGTCACAAGAGTTTGATGTCCAGGTGCCAACTGGAAGGGCCAAACCTGGCCTGTGGAGGATTGTTTTTAAAATCTGAGTCTAATTTAAGCACTTTAGGACAGAAAATGAGATGTGGCCTAGTTCTAACTCACCATTTTACCAAAAGTATATGTGTTTTTCTTCTCCGCTTAAATATTTGTCTAGCTCTTTCAGACTCAAAAGGCATTTAACTCAGGCCAAGAATATTTAGATTCTCCTTCAATCCTTCATTCTTTTCCATAATAGTTTTTGAATTCTCTTATATTCAAAGTTATGCTTTTAAAGGATTTTTTCCTTAAATATTAGTAAAAAAATCTTTTTTTTTTTTTTTTGAAAAATTTGGCCCTCCTCTTATCACATACTGTATCTGACAAATTGTTGAAATGAAATTTCGTTTTTAATTGTGAGCCATTGGTAGAGTTTAGACTTTTAAACATCTAATATTAATCTAAACAGCAGCAGAAGGAGCTATGGTTTAGGGAAATAGAGAACAGTACAAGCTTGAGAGCTAGAAAAACCTGGTTTCAAATCTTCCCTCTTGCTGCCCGGATATCAGAGTATATTATAGTCACTACACTCCATTTTTCTAGTTCTGTGGGTACAACTTACACTGTGAGACTTACAGTGGCAGAATAAAGGTAAAGATGCAAATAGACTTTTAAAGGAGGAGTCCTGGTGTGGCGCTGTGGGTTAATGCTCCAGACTGCAAAGTTGTTTGAACTTCAAGGTTGGCGGTTCAAGCTCACCAGCTGCTCCTCGGAAACCCTACACAGGGTTGCTATGGGTCGGAACCAACTCGACAGCACTTCACAACAACTTTGCCTACAGACATTGTGAAACACCCTGAAATACAAAACAAAGGAAAAGGGCAGTGTTCCTGGGCAAAAATAGGAGCTAAAGATGATGGTTCCTCAGGTTCCAGGCCCTTAGCCTTTCTGAGCCTCAGTGTCTTCAACTTTAAAATGGAAAATAATACCTCACATACCTGAAAATACCTTCTGTGCTATTCTGAATCCATCCTCCACCCCACCCTAGTTTTCACTGTCAGTTTAGTTGAGCCAATATACTGAACTTTTTATTTTCAGATATTTATAGGTTTGCTTGTGGTTATAATAAATAATACAAAGAGATTCCATATACTTTTCACCCAGTTTTTTCTAATGGTGACATCTTGTATAACTCTAGGTACAGTATCATAGTCAGGAGATTGATCTTAATATAATCCACAGTGCTTATTCAGATCTTACCAGTTTTATATATATTTATAAGTGAGCCCATGCATACGTGTGCATATAGCGCCTTGTCATTTATTGCATGTATAGATTCATGTGACTACCACCACAGTCAATATACAAAAAAGTTCCATCAACACAAGGACTCCTTTGTGGCTCCCTTTTATAACCACAGCTGCCATCCTTTCCCTAACCTCTGGCAACCACAGATTTTTCCTCCATCTTTGCCATTACAAAATGCTATGTACATGCAATCATGAAGTTTGTAACTTTTAAAATGTTAGCGTATCTGATAGGTGTGTAGTGATATCTCATTGTGGTTTTAATTTGCATTTCTATAATGTCATTTGGGTTGACAGCCTTTCATATACCTACTTGCCATCTGTATATCCTGGTTTGGTGAAATGTCGCTTCATATCTTTTGTCCGTGTTTTAATTGCATTTTTTGTTTTTTATGATGAGTCTTGAGAGTTCTTTATATATTCTATATACTAAACCTTTGCTGGATGTGCAATAAAATGAAAATACATGGGGGCTTTTAAAAGTTTGTATAAGGTGAAATTAAGAGATAATGGAATTTTCCCATGAACTCTTTGAAGCCCCCTCATACAGGAATGTCCAAAGTGGCATTATTCATAGTAGTTCAAAAGTAGAAGCAATAAAACTGCTTATCAACTGTTGAATGGATAAACAATATACGATCTATCTATATATCTGGATATTATTCCTCAATAAAAAAAATGAAGTACTAATAAATTCTTCAGTGTTAATGAACTTTAAAAACATTATGTGAAGTGAAAGAAACCCATTATAAAAGACCTATTTATATAAAATGTTTGTTACAGGTGCTGTAAGTTAAGCTTTGGACCATAGGTCAGTTTGAACCACAAGGTTGGTGGTTCAAACTGACCAGTCACTCCTCGGAAACGCTATGGGCCACTGTGAGTCAGACCTGATTCGACGGCACTTAACAACACCGACAACATAGAGACAGAAAATAGATTACTGGTTTCCTAAGACTGGAGGGCAGAGAAGGTAGGAGGACTAATGTGACTGCTTGTGAGTATGGGATTTCTTTTGAAGATGATGAAAACATCCTATAATTGATTGTGATGATGATTGTACAACTCTGTGTACTTAACTAAAAACCATTGAATGGTACACTGCACATGGTGAATTATATGGTTGGTTGGTTGGTTGGTTTCATGCTGTGGAGTCGGTTCCAACCCATAGCGAACCGAGGCTATAAATCTTTACGGGAACAGAAAGCTTCATCTTTCTCCCGCGGAGCAGCTGATAGTTTCAAACTGCTGACCTTGTGGTTCGCAGCTTGATTCGTAACTACTACACTACCAGAGCTCCTGGTGAATTATATGAGGGGCCTTCAAAACATGAAAAAAATTCCATTATCTTTTAATTCCATTTTCCCACAAACATTTTGAAGCCTTCTTGTATAACATTTTTTGTGTGGATGTGTATTTTCATTTCTCTTGGAGATATATCTAGGAGTAAGTTTGCTATACCATATGAAACTCAATGTTTACCATTTTTAGAAATGCCAATTTCTCTTCCAAAGTGACTGCCATGTTACATTCTTACCAGCAATGTATGGATTCTAATTTCTCCACATTTTCTTTAGCTATTTTTGTCTGTCTGTCTTTTTGATTATGCTATCCAATCCTAGTTGTTGTGAAGTCAGAAAGTATTGCTGCTAGGGTTCTAGTTCATACTTGCATGGATTACTCCAAACAAAATGTGTTTAAACATGTCTCTGAGTCATCTCTAGATGATTGCAGACAATTCTCTCAATTCTACTTTTGTGTCAGTCTCATTAGGGTGTGTGTGTGTGTGTTTTACTTTTTTAAAAAGGGGTATAAAGACAGTGGCTTTGAAGGGGATTTGCTGGCACAGTTCAATTCAAGGCAGAGAGGTCAGCTCAAAAGGTTATGGTGACTGTTTTTGGAGTCCCAAGGGATCATCTTGATAGAGTTTTTCCTAAGGACACAGGACAATCACAGGGGCTTATGAGGAAGAAGTTTTAAGAAAACTGCATCATTGAGAAAAAGACCAGAAAAGTTGGGCTGATGAATATATTTTCCATCATAATACTGTACCTGCTCATTCCTTAAGAGTAGCAATGGCTGTCCTGTGAAAACTTCATTGGGATGCTTTATGCCATCCACCCTTCAGCCCTGATTTTACCCCTTCAGATTTCATTTTCATTCCCCAAACTCAAAGAACATCAAAAAAGAACACAATTTAAGTTCTTTGAGGATGCCAAAAATGTCATTTTGATGTGGTATAAATTGAAGAGCACACAATTCTTCAGGAAAGGGTTAGAGAGATGGATACACTGCTTTCAGAAGTGTATATACCCAGATGGAGGATACATCAAGAAACGACTTCACATTTTGACTTTATAGCAATACTTTTTGGCTTATGTTTGTGTGTGTATGTCTGCTTGTGTATTTGGTATATATTCATTGAAGAAATTTGTTCCCATTCCATATTTGTGCCCATTCCAAAAAGAGATGACTCAATGAAATGTAGAAATCATAGAACAATATTACTGATATCACATATAAGTAAAATTTTGCTAATTCAAAAAGGGCTGCAACAGGGAACCGCTAGAGGTTCAAGTCAGATTCATATGAGGATGTGAAATGAGGGATGGATCTTGGTTGAAAGTAGAGACTACTAGAAAGATGTTTACCTGTGCTTTATTGGCTATGCAAAGGCTTTCAACTGTGTGGATCATGACAAGCTATGGGCAACATTGTGGAGAATGAATATTCTGAACACTTAATCTTGCCCATGAGGAATCTATATGTAGACCAAGAGGCAGTCATTTGAAGAGAAAAAGGGGACACAGAATGGTTTAAAATCAGTAAAGGTGTGTACTAGGATTGTATTCTTTCACCATATTTATTCAATCTGTATGCTGAATAAATAATCTGAGAAGCTGGGTTATATGAAGAAGAACATGGCAACATGTTCTTGGCAACAAGGATTGGAGGAACACTCATTATCAGCCTGTGATATGCAGATGTTATAATTTGCTTGCTGAAAACAAAGGACTTAAAATATTTATTGATGAAGATCAAAGACTACAGTGTGAGTTGCACCTTAATGTAAAGAAAACAAGAATCCTCACCACAGGATCAATAAATAAAATCATGGTAAATGGAGAAAAGATTGAAGTTGTCAAAGACTCCATTTGCTTGGATCCACCATCAATGCTCCTGAAACCAGCAGTTAAGAAATAAAACAACATATTGCATTAGGCGAATCTGCTGCACAAGACCTCTTTAAAGTGTTCAAGAGGAAAGATGGCAGTTTGAGGATTAAAGTGCACCCTAACTCAAGCCATGGATGGTATTTTCTATAGCTTCATAGGCATGTGAAAGTTTGACAATGAATAAGGAAGACCATAGAAGAATTGTTGCATTTGAATTATGATATTAGAGAAGAATATTAAAGGTACCAAGGGCTGCCAGAAAAACAAACAAATTTGTTTTGGAAGAAGTGCAACCAGAATTCTCCTTAGTAGCAAAGATGGCCAGAGTTCATCTCTCATACTTCAGACATATTATCAGGAGGCACCAGTCACTGGAGAAGGACATCATGCTTGGTAAAGTGGAGGGACAGCAAAAAAGAGAGATTACACCTAGCAAAATAGATTGGCACAGAGGCAGCAACAGTGGGCTCAAGCGTAGCATCAGTTGAGAGGATGATGCAGACTGGGCCATATTTCCTTGTGTTATACATAGGGTTACTATGAGTAGGAACCAACGTGATGGCACTTAACAACAATATTGTAGAAATTCTATTCAGATAATTTGTCCATTTTAAATTGAATTAAGTACCTTTTTATTATCTAGATGTAAGAGTTCTTCATGTATTTGAGAACCATGTTCCTTATCAGGTATATAATTCTCTAATTTTTTGTGCTGTCTTTCTATTTTTCTGATGGTATTATTTGTAGCACAAGTTTATTTTAATGAAGTCCTATTTATATGTGTGTGTGTATGTATGTATTTTTCTTCTTTCCTTTTTGGTTCCCTTGTAGTTTTGTTGTTGTATCAAGAAAAAAAATGCACAGCTCCAGGTCATGAAAACTTACTCATATATATATATATTTTAAACAGTTTTAGTTATTACATTTAGATCTGTGATCTATTTTGAATTAATTTTTCTAAAAATTATCTGGCTTTTCATATTGTAAAAATGTAAATGAAAAATTCCATTCCCCTTTTGAGTTCATTTTTATAAAAGATGGGAGGTTTTGGTCAAAGTTTATTTCTTTTGCCTATGGATGTTCAATTCCACTGGCACCATTTATTGAACTTACTTGAATATTTAGGTTAAAGTTCAATTGTCTCATATGCTGTCAGACTTCAAGTTGATTTTCCTCCTAAGAAGGAAGTACATTTGAGAAAGATTTTTCACCTCATTAGACTTTGCTGTTGTTATTGTTAAGCGCTAGTGAGTCAGTTCCAACTCATAGTGACCCTATGTAGGGTTTCCTAGGAGTGGCTAGTAGATTTGAACCTCTGACCTTGTGGTTAGTTAGCATTCCA
Organism: Chrysochloris asiatica; assembly: GCF_000296735.1. Classification (NCBI taxonomy): domain Eukaryota; kingdom Metazoa; phylum Chordata; class Mammalia; order Afrosoricida; family Chrysochloridae; genus Chrysochloris; species Chrysochloris asiatica. The sequence goes on from NW_006408561.1 coordinate 4,556,840, forward strand.
GTACTTATCCTACAGAGCCATACCAGGACTCCTCATTAGACTTTAAAGAAGAAAATTAATAGAATGTAGAAGTATCAAGAAACTAAGAAATGACCATATTGCCATAGTTTTTATACTTGCAAAATGTAGTGAATTCTTGTTCATTTGTGGAAATCTCAGAAAATCAGAATTCAATCACTGTTTTGTTATGAGCTATGAGTATATAACATATATAACTTCATATTCTCTATTCAGTTGTGACATTAGCTGCCCATGTGGTACCTAGAGCTAGGTCAGATCTCACCAGTGAAAAGGACATCATCCTTCAGATAGTGAAACAGGCAGATACAAACTAGCCACAAATTTGAGAGTCGATATAAAAAATAATACAAAGAAATGCATAGTGTGAGGTCTGGGAAGGTTTCCTGCGTATATAAATGTCTTTCACCACCCGGGAAGCCCATGGACCTTTCTGTACCGATAGCTTTATTTATTTAAGTTTTTAATGTGAATTGAGTGAAAGTTTACAGGGCAGATAATCAGTTTTACATTAAAAAAAAATCAAATTCTTTGTTTCATTACAATGATTATAATACCCTCCATGTACCATCAGTTAACAGTATTTCTCTCTATTCATTTTAGCTACTTTAAAAACAAACAAAAAAACTCCACTCAGGCTTATATAATAATTTAAATCACCAAAGGTGTGCCCATAGCTTTTATTAGCTTCATATATAGTCACAATTGAGGCCTTATTGCAATGATTGATTGAGTTTTGCACCCTCTATCCTTGAAGTCCAGAGTGCAGTAGTTCTGTAGGATAAACACTGGACTGCAAACCACAAGGTCGGTAGAGTTCAAGTCCTCTAGCTGCTCTGAGGAAGAAAGATGAGGGTTTTTGCTTTGGCAAAGAGTCACAGCCTCAGAAACCCTTTATGGGGTCGATATGAGTTGGATTCACTCTACGGCACTTAAAAACAACAATATTTATGAGATCAGTTAATTTCAAGCTACCAAGTGGTCTTTATGGCCTGCTCACTTATTTGCACAAATCCTTACCTGTTGTTTAGATGACAAATTATTCAGGAAATTCCAAGAGTTTAGAGTTAATTCTCAGAGAACAAGAGAAAAGACCAAGTTATTTTAGGTAAATTCAAAATTTCTACACTGCAGCTTACTTCTTGCCAACATAAAAACCTGTTGTTGTTGTTGTTAAGTGCCATCGAGTTGGTTATGACTCATAACAATCCTGTATAGGATTTCTGAGGAGTGGCTGGTTGGTTTGAACTTCTGACCTTGCGGTTCAAACTGACCTTGCGGTCCTGTGCTTATCCTACAGTGCCACACTAGGACTCCATAAAATTTAAAATTAAATTAAATTATTTTAAAAAGGAAGATTAAAATCAGATATATGAATTTTGTTATTATAAAGGTATTTTATAATGCCACTTAAAAGATTCAAAATGGGATAGATAAGATTGGCCTTCAATATAGAAAAAGGAAAGGGAGTTTCTCCTTGGAAATGAAAACACATGTATTATTATAAAAGTTCTACAATAATGAGACACAAAAAGACTTGACATTTCATATTTTAAATCTTCTCTATCTGGAATTTGTTCACCCATGGCTTTTATTAGGTTTGTGTAGCAGTTGGTGGACATGTGGTAAAGTCACACCTCATTAATATAAAATTTCCATGTGGTTTTGTTGTCTCTTTCTTTTCAGTTATTTTACTTTCAAGAACTTTGGTTTATATAAGTTTGATATGTCTGTCTGGGAAATCTCTGCAGATATTTTATATTAGTTTTAAATTATAGTTGTCTCCTAAGTTTTGCAATCACGTATTAGATATTTTATAGCTCATTGTGTTCCAAAGATTTGTATCATTAGGTTGCACAGTTTCCAAGATGTATTTAAAAAATGATTATCACATATGGGACAATCCTTTAAAAGTATAACAGTCTCCTGTTATTTTGAATAGCTAAATGACTGAGAATTGCCAATCTATATCTATACCATGGAGTCCTGGTATGGTGCTGTGGGTTAATGTGCCAGACTGCAAAGCTGTTTGAACTGCAAGGTCAGCAGTTCAAGCTCACCAGATGTTCATGGGAAATTCTATACAAGGTCACTATGGGTCAAAATTGACTTGATGGCACTTAACAACAATAACAACATCTATACCATAGATAGTTACCAGCTAAACTAGTTGATTAGTTACAAAGTATATTTTGATACTGCGTAGGACTCTTGTGATATGTAAGCCAGACTCTTCAGTTAATTTGTAAGACATATACTGAAACTAACCATATATATTGAAACTGGTGAGCAGGATGGTGGAACAGGTTTGGGCGACCATACATATTATTGTAGCAACCATGTTATTATCTAAACTGATTCTAGGGGAAAACTATTTGATTATATTGATTTGAAACCATTGCTTAATATTAAAAAAAAAAAAAAATAGGGTGAGATGCAGACTTTCCATTAAATGAAGCACTTCAAATGTTGTACTTGCTCTTAATTAATAAGAACTTTGACCCCAGGAAGGGCAGATGGTGATTCCGTATCTGATCATGAGGACGAGGCAGGACCAGACAGCATTAAATTCCTTTGTGCATGATGTCACCCTGAGTTGGGAACCAATTTGATGGCAGATAACATGATTCCAGGAACTTGTCCACCTTCCCCAGTACACTTTCTCTTTGCCCCTATAGATCCTGCTTAGGAAATAACTGGGAAGATCTGACATACCAAACCAAATGAACACATTCATGTCATGTTTAACTTGCTCATTCCATGGGAGGAGGGGAGTTTATTTACTCTAAGGTAGGTGGGTTGTTTTTTTGGTCATGCTTGTTCTCTTTCTTTCCCATACTGGCCAGAGAATAATTTCTGCCTGTTATTAGGACTTCCTTTCCCTAATCATTACTGCAAGGGTTTCTTTCTTTCTTTTTTTTTTTCTTAAATGTTTTATTGTGAATTATGTGATAGTTTACATGGGAGAACATTAGTTTTACATTCATTCTATCGTATATCGTCTCATTGCCATGGTTACAATCCCCTCCATGCATCATCACCCAACCACAGGGTATACCCTGCAAACCCTCCCCTGTACCCCCCGCCCCCAGGTCTTCAGCACACAGTCACTCTCCCTCTCTGGATCTAAAGTCTCCAGCTGCTCCATCGCTCCACATCATCATCTCTGGCTCCATTTCAGGCATCACTACTTCTCTGGGTAGGGTCCCATTCTCTGCTCTTCTCCCTTGATGGTCCTAGGGACCTCCGCTCCTAGACTGAAACGTTAATCACTCCCCTCCTTGCTATAAAACGTCTACCTTTACATTTCCAACCCTCACAATCAGTCCTGATAACAATTATTCACTATTGTATCACCAGAGACCCGTCTGCTTTTCATTGCATCAGCTCCACCTAGACAAATTGAATACTACTAACTGGAGATTCTACCTTCCTCCAGGCCCTCTGGATCTAGGTTCCCTCTTGAAAGCTTGTAAGCCAGTCACTTCTTGCCTTTGTAGCCCCCCGCTCCCCATTTTGGGTAGCCAGTGTCCAAGTTGCCCATCCCTGTCTACTGTGTGTATGGATGGGGTAGGAATGATTCTTGCTGTAAGGACTTGTTCCCTCTTTTGAGCTACTGCTTCCATAGGTGTAGGTCAAGTTCATCAAATTGTATAAGAATATATATATATTTTTCCTCTTCTTTTTACCTCTGGTTGAGCTCTGATCATCCAGTCACTGAAGGCAGGATAAGTGGGTATTATCTGCAAGTGTGGATGTTCTTATGCGTATGCCCTCTCTTCTTAGCTGGACGCTTCACTCCACTATAGTCCTCTATGGCTATGTCACTAACTCTGGGCCCAAGAGTCCCCAGGTCTTGCCACACTGCTGGTCAACCAGGTCTTCACCTGGGTTCACAGAAGTCTATTGAACATTGTAGGGCTTAGCTCACCGCTTCATTGATGTTTTTCCCTCACTTCCCCTTATCGGTGTCGAGCGTGGTCACCAATCACAGCATGTATTCCCATTGAGTCTTAGTCTTGGAAGGGGGTTTGCACTGAGGGGACCCGACCACTTACTGCAAGGGTTTCTTTGTGCCTTCAATCCTCAGTGCCCACCCTACATATTTATTTTTATTTTCTTTTTCTTGTCACAAAGAATTTGAAGTATTATACAGTCACAGACCTGGTAGATGTTAAATTGCACTTGATCTTGTAGACACAATTTCTTTTTCTTTTTAAACACATGATCAGGTGATGGGATTAGAAACCCTACAGTGCCATCAGAGATGATTAAAAATTAAAACAGTACCTGCCTTAAGATTCATCTATATTGCTTATAGAGATATATTTTGTATTATCTGTCATCTAGGATTTAAAAAAAAAGACATCAAACGGTAAGTCTCATCTTATCTTGGAAAAGCTGAATGCCATGTCCAGATATGAAGTCAAACTATTGTGCAAACAGGTTATTCAAATACTTGTTTGTTTTTTTCTTAGAAGTAAATTACCTTTGCCAGTAGACTCTATTGCTGCTTGGCAGGAGTAATTTGCCTCTAGTGTTGCTGTCCAAGTTGAAGTAAATTATTCCTTTTTGCAAGTCAGATCTTCCTGGAATAAGTGCACACTTCATCTTTGAAAAGAAGCACTCATTAAAATATTGAACACATTTGTTGAATATCTAACATGAACCATTAATAGGAGAAGAAAAGAAATAATTTTTAGATAGCAGGACTTTTTATAAAAAGGACATCTTGTATAAAATGCTTAGTAGGAACATTAGATAGCTCGGAGATCAGATCAGATAGTAGGGGAATGGCGAGAGAAGGGCAAGCCAGGAAATGAGAAGGAAGAAGGAAGGGGAAGACACATTCTATAGTTATTCCATAGCATGAGCATTGTTGAGGTCTGTATTCTCAGAGCCAAGACCTGCCATTCTCTTTCAAATATTAAGTCCTGGTTTTGCTCTTCATAGAGAATGAGTTCATTGTTGTTTCTGATATCATGTCAACTCCATCCTCCCTTGAGGGATAGATAATTAGAACTCTCTGTTGAAGTAAAGGTCCTATGGTCTGTTTTAGAGATAATCATTTTCTGAGACGAAGTGAAATTCAGCTTCAATCTTCAGGGCAAATGAAGATTAGTTAGAATGTATTAAATGCTGGGAGTTTAATGTTCATGACAAGTGTTTCATGAAGGAAGACACTGCCAATTATCCTTCTCAGAAAGAAATTGTTGATAAGAAACCATTTGAGAGGTAAGATTTATAGCAACATTAGAGGTGAGACAAGCTGGGGCAGCTGAACATCCAGGGCAGTCAGACAACTGGGACCACTGACTTCTTTCTGCAACCTCTGTCAATAGGAAAATAAAAATGCATTTGTGTATGTGTTGTTGTTGTGTGCTGTTGAGTCAATTCCAGCTCATAGAAGCCCTATAGGGTAAAGTAGAACTGTCCCATCGAATTTCCCAGGTTGCAAATATTTATGATAGTAGGTTACTAGCTCTGATCTCCCATGGAGCCCTTTGTCTATGTGAATGCCAACCTTTAGGTTAGCAGCCAGATGTTTAGTTTTTGTGTGACACTGTGGGTTAATGCACCAGACTGCAAAGCCATTTGAACTGCAAGGTTGGTGGTTCAAGCTCACCAGCACTCCTTGGAAATCCTAAACAGAGTTGCTATGGGTTGGAACCGACTCAATGGCACTTAAACACAACCACAACAAGGGGCATAGATCCAGATACTTCTCAGACTATTTTCCTGAATTAGAAGGCTTTTCCTGGGTTTGAAGACCATAGTCTCCTGGGACATCTCAGTTGGCTTAATATAGTTCATGAAGTTTATGTTTTGCATTCCAGTTTGGTGAGTAATTTCTGGGGTCTTAAAAGCATGAGTGGCTATGTAATATACAACTATTGGTCTCTACTTGTCTGGATCAAAAGAGAAAGAAGGAAACCAAAGACTCAAAGAAGAAACTAGTTTACAGAACTAATAGCTTATAGGATCTGTGGCCTTACCTACTCTGAGACCATAAGAGCTAGATGGTGTCTGGCTTCTTCTACTGATCATTCTGATCAAGGTCACAATAGATGGACCCTGATAGAATGGGAGAAAAAATGTGGAACAGAGTCTCAAAGACCTAAAGAAAAAAACCCACTTACTGGATAGGAAGACTCCAGGAGACTGCTGTCCTGGATATTGTTTAAACTTTCAACAGAAATGAACTCCTTAGGTTATCTTTTTGCTAAATAACAGATTGACTCACAAAATAGGTACTATTGGTTCACAGATTAGTACTTATGAGTACTGTGATTACTTTAAAGGTAGCTATATGAGACCAAATGGTCAGTAATTACTTTAAAACAAACATGAGAATCTTAGAGGTAGGGAAATTAGATTAATGGAAAGAGGACAATCAATAAGGAAATACTGAGAATGTTCACGTGCTGTGAAGAATATAACCAATGTACACTGAATAATCTGTGTAGAAATTATTAAATAGGCATCTTGACTTCTATAGCGGCTTTTACCAAAAGCATATTTAAATTAAAAACCCAAACATCTTCATAGTCTTTCTGAAATCTTGAATGTATCTAGATAGAGGTGTTAGTGTAAACTTTCGCATTTCCTAGTTGTTGTTAAGCACCGTGGAGTCAATCCCGACTCATAGTAACCTTGCACAGGGTTTCCGAGGCTGTAAATCTTTACTGGAGCAGAAAGCCTCATCTTTCTCCCACGGAGCGGCTGGTAGTTTCAAACTGCTGACCTTAAGGTTCACAGCCCGATTTGTAGCCACTACACTACCAGAGCTCCTTTTAGTCAGCCTAAATGTTTGTGCTATGGACTGCAGTAGTGAAATAAAATATGAAAATAGAAAATTTGAGAGGGAAGAAAGTTCCAATGTCATTTATATGCGATTTTAGTCAGCTATAAATGTATAAAAAGTAAAATCATTAAATTATTGCAATAATCTACCATTTACACAGCTGGAAAGTATTGTGATAAGGGATACATTTAGATTTTGCTAAATGGGTATCAAAATAGTTTATTGGAGTTAAAATTTCATCAGTGTAATAATCCACAAGGAGTATACTTCCTGAGTAAGTTAGCAGAGATGTTTTGATTCAAAGTAGTTGTGAAAATATAGTTTTTACTGAGTTTGTTTCCAATTTAATTTCTTTTGATAAATGCCAATAAAATGGTTCTCCTTTTTATAGTATTCAGAAAGAAGAGAGCATGTGATGTCAAATTTGAATTAACCTTTCTCTGCCTATAATGGGCTTACCTTATTATATTCATAAGCCCCTATACATCAGGTGCTGAAAGCATTGTCAAGTTAATGTGTGCCCAACTTGTAAGTTTATTGAATTTTCTTGTGTTGTGGGCATGCAGGCATTGCTAAATTATTTAGAGAGATTATCTCTTTCAAACCTTAGCTGTGTCTTTCATGTGTAAACCAGTTAGATGTCTTGATGCCATTATGTGGTCCAGTTAATTTAAAAAATAACCTGGAGCCTGGAGGAAAATTACTCTTGTTGCCTGTGCATTGTTTACCAGAAACTCAGGGAACTCATCTTGAAGAAGGCTGGGCCAATTGGTACATCTCTGGGATGATCATTAGACTCTTGAGTGTATAGTGTGTTGCCTGCCCATCCTGTAGAAGTGTACAGGTAGTGGAATGTAGGAGACAAGGTGTTATTATGATAACGTGTTTCCTGGTGGTGCCACAGATTGGTGCACGAAACAGTGAATGATAATGGAGAAACCACTCATTGAATCCTAGACATGGAAGATCTTGAATATCAGGTTTGGAAGTTTGTGTTTTCTTCTTTCTTGATTCCCTCTCCTGCCTTTACTCTCTTTCTCTGTGCTCCTTTCTTCTTAGATGTCAGTGGATTTACTTAGGCTGCTTTTTGGAGTTGATTATATTTCCTTTGTTATCATTTTAAACAAATTTCTGAAGCTTCTTTCTAAGTATGTATTTTGATTTTGAAAATTAATATATTTTACTTGCTCAAAGCACACATACAAAAACATAAGTTGGAATTAAAAAATGTTCTAACACTTAAAAATTTTGTTTGTGTGTGTTCTTGATGTTGCACTTCTTTGTTAATGCCCTTTGTTTCTAGACAACACATGAAAATTTTACTAGTAAAAGGTCATGGTTTCTTCTTCCAACTTATAGTCTTTAAAATTCTGACAGTGTGAGCCTTGATTTTTTTCATAGCAATCTCAACATACTTTGTTTTTCTGTCTTTAGGACAGAAACCATTGTTCATAAAATACTCAGGTTGGAATTAAGAAAATTGAATTCCTGCTTTGATATGCAATTATAGTTGTCTTGATTGTGTTTCTGGTTGGAGCATCAAAATCACACCTTGTGATTTGTTGTTGTTAGGTTCCATCGAATTCATCCTCATAAATGTTACACTTGAGCCCATTGCAGCTGCCAGTGTGCCAGTACATCTCATTGGGGTCTTCCACTTTTTTGCTGACCCTCCACTTTACCAAGCATGATATCCTTTCCAGGGACTGGTCCCTCTTGTTAATATGTCCAAAATATGAAAGACGAAGTCTTGCCCTTATGACTTATAAAGAACATTCTGGCTGTACTTCTTCCAGTACAGATTTATTTATTCTTCTGGCCATTCATGGTATTTTTAATCTTCTTCTCCAGCACTATAATTCAAAGGCATTGATTCTTCTGCAACTTGATTCCATTTTGTGATTAAATGGCATAATTAAGATGTCTGCCTTAAAAATATAATATAATATGCAGTATTGCTTGTCTTTTGTCGTGTATCTGGGACTGTAGATTTTCTGAACTTGTGCACTTCATTTATATTCTACTGTTTATTCATTCTTTCTTTATTATCTATTCTATGCCAGTCTTGTAAATACAGAAATGCAAGGCACGAGCCATTCCCTTAAAGAGGTTATAGGCTTGTGGGAGAGGCAGGCCTAAATAATTGTAGCCTAAAATAGTAAATACTCTTTGTGATAGTTAAGGCTTTGTGTCTGCTTGGTTGAGCCTGGATTTTCAGTAGGTTAGCAGTTTAAATGTAGTAATCCCCCATGATGAGATCTAATAGAATGCAATCATCCCACTATATGATTTGATGTAATTAGCACTGATCTGATGTAATTATCCTGTGTGCTGTAAATCCTCACTTCTATGATGCTAATGGAGTTCTGTGGCGCTGTGGGTTATTGTGCTATACTGCAAAGTCATTTGAATCACGTGGCTTGAGGTTCCAGATCACCAGTAGCTCCTTGGATTCTACAGCACTTAACAACAACAACAACAACACAATGTGATGTTAATGGATAGTGTTCATGAGGCAGGATGCAATCTATAAGATTAGGTTGTATCTTGAGTCAGTCTCTTTTGAGATATGGAAAAAAAAAAAGGGGGGGGGAAGTAAGCAGACAGAGTGGGACTTACAACCACCAAGAACAAAGAGCTGTGTGTGGAGTAGGTCCTTTGGACCTGAGGTTCCTGCGCTGTGAGGTTCCTAGATCCAGTAAAAGATGGATACCAAGGAATGCTGGGTCTACAGATGGTGAAAGGAGACAAAGACCTTTCCCCACAACTGTTGTTGCTGTTAAGTGTGGTTGAGTTAGTTCCGACTCATAGCGACTCTGTATAGGGTTTTCAAGGAGCAGCTCATGAGCTTGAACCTTGCAGTTTAAACCGAATTTGCAGTCCAACACATAAACCTGCAGTGCCACACTAGGACTCCTTTCCTAGAACTAGTGTTCTGAATTAGGATGCCTGTTGTTTTTAGGTGCTATCAAGTTCGTTCCAAAATATGGAGACCCTGTATAGACTTCTGAGGAGTGGCTGGTGAGTTTGAATTATCTACCTTGCAGTTCAAACCTTCCTTGTGGTCTAGTGCTTATTCTATAGCGCCACTCCAGGACTCTTAGGAAGCTTAGCCTTCCAAATTGTGAGAGAATAAATTTCTATTTGTTTAAGCCATCTACTTGTGGTATGTCTGTTTTAACAGCACAAGAGAACTAGGATTTTATTATAGTTGTGAAACAAAGTCCTTTTTTGTGGCCTCTACTACTGTAACTCGGAGTCCTGGTGTGGCTGTGGCGTCAGACTGCAAAGTCATTTGAACTGCAAGGTCAGTGGTTCAAATTCACAAGCTGCTCCTTGGAAACCCTATACCGGGTTGCTATGGGTCGGAATCGACTCGACAGCACTTAACAACAACACTCCTGTAACTCACATTTCCCAACTGATTATTTGATCTTTTCTGGAGTCATTCAACTTGTTTTTCAAATATGTGCATATATGTATTTGTTTTGTTTGTTGCCCTTTTCTTGACTTTGAAATCCTATACAGGGTTGCTTGGAGTCAGAATTGGCTCGATGGCAGACAGCTTGGTTTAGCGTTTGGTGCTGCAGTAGTTACGTCCTTGGCTGCTAACTGAAATGCTGGCAATTTGAACCTACCTAAAGCATCAAAGGATCCAGTGTCCTGGTGTGGTGCTATAAAATAAGTACTGGACTACTAACCAACAGGTTGGTGGTTCAAACCCACCACCTGATCCTTGAAAACCCTATATAGTGTTGCTATGAATCTGAGCTGACTTGACAGCACTTAACAACAACAACACTCTTGCAATGTATTACTGTAAAGATTTCATTGTTTTCATGGTTGTGTGCTGTCCAGTTGGTTCTGATTCATATTTATAGGGTTTCCAAGGAATGGCTGGTGAGTTTGAACAACCCTGGAACACACCTTTCCTAATTTTAAACCATTTGGTATTCTCTTGTTCTGTTTGAACTACTGCCTCTTGGTCCAGTTCCAGGTTCCTCATGAGCACAATTAAGTGTTCCAGAATACTCATACTTTGCAATGTTGTCCATAGCTTGTCATGATTCACATAATTGAAAGCCTTTGTGTAGTCAATAAAGCACAGGTAAGCATCTTTCTGGTATTCTCTGCTTTCAGTCAAGATCCATCTGATGTCAGCAATGGTACCCCTTGTTCCTTTGAATCTGCTTGAACCTTTGGAAGTAGTCTGTCAATGTATGGTTGCAGCCATTTTGTGTTACCTTTAGTAAAACTTTACTTGCATGGGATAAGTGATATTATATGCATTCTGTTGGGTCACCTCTCTTTGGAATGGGCACAAATACGAATCTCTTCCAGTCAGTTAGCCAGGTAGTTGTCTTCCAAATTTCTTGGCATAGATGAGTGAGTGCCTCCAGTGCTCCATCAGTTGGTTGAAAGAGTTCAGTTTGTATTTCCTCGAGTCTTGTTCTTTGCCAATGCACCTTGGACTTTTTCCTTCAGGATAATTGGCTCTAGATCATATACTACCTCTTTTTTATTTTATTTTTTAAACTTTTATTATGAAATGAGTGAAGGTTTATAGAGCAGATAATCAGTTGTACATTCAACAAATGATACACTTTGCTTCATTAAATGGTTGCAATCCCTTCCATATACAATCAGTTAACCTCTATTCACTTTTTTAAAAAGTTTTTATTGTGAATTGAATGATAGTTTACGTGGGAGAACTGCAGTTTTACACTCATCATTTAATTGCAACGATTACAATCTCCTTCGTGCATCAGCATTATCACTCAACAGTATTTGCTTCTATTCCCTCTGGGTTTTTTTTGTTTGTTTGTTTGTTTTGTTTTTATGTACACAAAAACACTCAGGAATATATAATCATTTAAAAACCCAAAGGGCACATTCTACAAGCCTGTCTGCTGGCCAGAAGCACATAGCCTTTATCTTTCCATGAGTCTAGAATCCTCGGATGCTCTATCTCTCCATGTCCTCATCTCTGGTGTTGCTGTTTCTCTGGATAGGGTCCCACATTCCCCTCATGCTCTTTACCCTTGCTGGTCCTAGAGCCCTCTGTTCCTGGACTGTAAGATTACTTAATCTCCCCTTTACATTACAAAACTTCTGCCTTTACAATTGTGATAGCTAGACTGAAAAAGTTCATTTTTGTTGTTGTTAAGTGCCATCAAGTCAGTTCTGACCCATGGTGATCCTGTTTCTAAGGAGCGGCTAGTGAGCTTGAACTGTGGACCATGCAGTTCAAACACACTTTGCAGTCCAGTATATTAATCCATAGCACCACACCAGGACTTTTCATCATTACTGGCTTCAGTGTTTGGTGCATAAATTTGAATAAAAGTGGTATTAACTGGTCTTCTTTGTAGGCATATGGATGTTACCCTATCACAGAGAGCATTGCACTTCATGACTGATTTTAATTTGTTCTTCTTGTTGATGAATGTGACACCATTCCTCTTCCATTTGTCATTCCCGGCATAGTAAACCATGTGATTATCACATTCAAAATGGCCAATACCTAATTATGTCACCAATGTTTAGAATATCAATGTTTATTGGTTCCATTTCATTTTTGACAATTTCTAGTTTTCCTAGATTCATACTTCATACATTCCATCTTCTAATAATTACTGAATGTTTACAGCTGTTTCTCTTCATTTGAGTTGTCCTCCATCAGCACATGAAGGTCCTGAGGGCTTTACTCTATTCGTGTCATCATGGTCAACTCTACTTTGAGGAGGCAACTCTCTCCCAGTCACATTTTGAGTGCCTTCACACCTGAGGGGCTCATCTTATGGCACTGTATCTGACAGTATTCTGCTTGTCTTCATCATGTTTCAGTATTCAGTAATCTTGTGCTGACAGTGTTCCACTGCTATTCATAACATTTTCAGTCACTAAGTATTTGGAAGTATTCCATTTCTCCTTCTTCATAGTCTGTCTTCATCTGGAAGTTCAGCTGAAGTCTGTCCACCATGGGTGACCCTGCTGACCCTGCTGA
>NW_006408561.1:4570394-4582213 GCF_000296735.1 Chrysochloris asiatica
ATTTGCTTATACATATACAATTATGCCCTCCGTTTTAGAACATCTAACTTTCTGAACAACTTTAGATGTAGTGAATCACAACAGAACCTTATCTTCATGTTTGTTTTTATAATGAAATTGTATGCATTTTCCTAACAAAAGGGGGGAATTTCTCCATATATCTCTTATTACTTTCATTTTGAGTAAAAAACAAATTAAAGCATGTTTACTAAGCAATGCAGCATGGAACAATAAAGTCCAACATTGTCTATATCCAAAAATAAACCAAACTCATTGCTGTGGAGTCACTTCCAAGTCTTAGCAACATTATAGGACAGAATAGAACTGTCCCATAGAGTTCTCAAGGGTGTCATCTTTCTGGAGTCATGGTGTATTGTTGTAGGATAATTATTTGACCTCAAGGTTGGTGGTTGAAACTTACAAGCTGCTGTATGGCAACCCATAGAGGGTTACTATGGGTCAGAACCAACTCGACGGCACTTAACAACAAAAACAAGCTTTTTGCAAGATACTGCCACATCTTTCTCCCATGAAGTGGCTGGTGGGGTCAAACTACTGAACTTTGGGTTTGAACCCACCAGCCAAGCACTTCATGACTGATTTTAATTTGTTCTCATTGTACCACCAGGGATCCTGTATTGTGTACATCCCACTGGATGAAAACCTCCTGTCATAGAGTCAATTTTGAGTCATAGAAGTTCTTTCTAGGGTTTCCAAGAGTACATCTCTTTACAGGAGCAGACAATCTTATCTTTCTCCCATGAGGTGGCTGGTGGGTTTGAACTGCTGACCTTGTAGTTAACAGCCCAACTCCTAACCCACAGTACCACCAGGGCTCCTTTATCGTCTACCTAGGTGGTATTCATTATCAGTTTAAATGTGTAATGAATTATTGAATGCTTGAGATACAATCCTCACTCTTTGACTTTGGACATTTCAGCTTCTTCATCTGTAATAAGGGGTTTGTATATAAAACCCCTGGTCCATAGTTGGTTACACTTTGCGCTACTAACCACAAGGTCAGCTGCTAACCGCCAGTGGTTCAGCAGGAAAAAGATGAGGCTTTTTGCACCCTTAAATATTTACAGCCTTAGAAACCCTATGCAGCCTCGTTTACCTGACTTGATGACACTCCACCACCACCAAGGCTGTGTTCCTTTTAGAGGCTCTAAGCCAGGGGTGGGGAAACTTTCTTTTGCCAAGGGCCATTTGGATATTTATAACATCATTCGTGGGCCATACAAAATTGTGAACTTAAAAATTAACCTGCCATACCAGCCTGGAGCTGCTAGAGGAACAGAAGATACTTCTTGAATGAAAGAAAGACCAGTAGGAAACATCAAAATCAAAACCAAAACAGCAGTCTGAATGGCTACTACCAGGATAAACAAGTTGTTCCCTGGAGAACCATCAAAGCAAGTAATGAAGTCTCCTTCAGGACAACCTCCCAAAGACTGAAACTCAAAGGGATCACATGATCAGCCATGTAAGCTTACTGGCAACCATGTTGGTCTACTGGTGAGTGGAAGTGGGGAAAGGCAGCAATGAAGATATTGCTTGAATTAATGGGTTGCTTCAAACTGTAAATATTCTGAATGTGAATTTTCACTGTTCCATAGACACCTGTCTACCTGGATATAATAAAGAGAAGAGGAAGGGCTGGTTGGTCTGAAGTATGGTGAGGTCTGGGGTCTCCTGGGCCCATGGACAAGGACATAGTCGTGGAGGGCTAGAGCTGAGAGTGGAGCGTCCAGCTGATATGAAGTGAGGGGAGATGCACAGACTTGCAGATAGTACACATTTGACCTAGCTTCAATGGCTTAAAGATCACAACTCCACTAAAAGAAAATAAAAAGTTTTTGAATAAGGAAACAAGTGTAAATTACTACAATTTGATGAGCTTGACCTATACTTATAGATGTAGTAGCTCAAAATTCCAACTGAAAGAGAAGTCTTCATCCTACCCCCTCTCTATGCAGGGGTGTTAGGGATGGGCAACTTAGACATTGGCTACCTAAAATGGTGGCGATAAAGGCACAAAGTGACTGGCTTGCAAGTTTTCAGAAGGGAATTTAGTTTCAGAGTGTGCAGGGGAAGGTAGAATCCACACTGAATGGTTGTCGTCTTGTCTAGACAGGTCTGGTGAAAGGAGATGGGAATAAGATTATCATGATTCAGTAGTGAATAGTTGGTATCATGACTAATTGCAGTTGTCACAATTGTAAAGGTAGAAGTTTTGTAACATAAAGTGGGGAGTAATTAGTCTTACATTCCAGGAACAGAGGACCCTAGGAACAGTAAGGGAGAAGAGCATGAGTGGAATGTGGAACCCTATCCAGAGAAACAGCAACACCAGAGATGGAGGCAGAGATGAAGACATGGAGAGAGAGAGCAACTGAGGACTCTAGACTCATGGAAAGAGAGTGCCTGAGTACTGGTGGCCAGGAGGCAGGCTTGCAGAATATGCCTTTTGGTTGTTTAAGTGATTATATATTCCTGAATGTTTTGGTGTACACCCCCCCAAAAAAAATTTAGCCCACTATAGCCCACTATATTTGGATGGCTGGAACTGTGGTTGCCTTGGCAGGGCCAGACCAAATGATTTCAAGGACCTTATACGGCCCGCGGGTCTGATGTTCCCCTACCCTGTTGTAAGGGAGAATCTATGCCTTGCATTTTCCAGCTTCTCAAGGTGCTTTCGGTTCTTGGTCTGCAGCCCCTTACTGTTAAGTTGTTAACATCTCCTGTAACGGACACTCCTGCCTCCCCTACAAGGACCTTGTGATTACATTGTGTGCACCCAGATAACCCAGGATAATCTTCCCATTTTGCGATCATCCTACCTAGAGTTCCTTTTGCCATATAGTGTAACATGTTCAGAGGTTTTAGGGATTAGGATATGGACATTTTGAGGGGGTCATTATTCAGCATACCACAATGATGATGATGAGAATACCAATAAAAACGATGAGTGGTAGCTATCAATATTTTACTGGCTTCAAAATTATTTTTTATTATTTTGTCAAAGGAAACTATTTCTTCTATCCCAAAACATTTAAGAAGAGCAAGGCTGGCCTAATAAAGGGACTGAGCTTCTGATCTAATAAAAGAGGCCTTGGCTTGCAGTCCAGTATGGCTTCCTTCACAGGCCTCCCTGGAAGTCTCTGGAATGTTTAATTAGTCACTTCTTTGAACTCAGGTATTGAGAAGATAACAAAATGCTCTTTATGTTGTCTGGAAAGGGTAACAAACGTAACCAACTATTATCTAGCACACATGAATATCAGGGAAATTGAGTGTCACTGAAGTAATGTGAAACAGGACAAGTTGGTATTGATTTAAAGTGAGATAAACGAGTTGTTTGTAACCAACAGTGAAAATTCATATTCAGAATGTTTACAGTTTGAAGCAACCTGTTTGACTCAAGTACTGTTGAGGAAGCAGTCTTACATAAAATATATACAGAAGGTTTTCGTTTCCATTCCTGATCTTACACACATACAGCACACTACAAACACACACACACACACACACACACACACACACACAGTCCATAAGCCATAATACTACCAAATCTCCAAATGACTCTTTGTTTTTAAGGAAAACTATGGATAAAATGATTAGGTTATATTTAGGAAAGTAGTAATAATAATACAAAGGCCTGAAAGGTTCTGAAGAATGTAGTCAATGTCACTAAATTGTACATGTAGAAATTGTTGAATTTGTGTATTTTTTTGTTGTATGTATTCTCAACAATAACAAAATAAATACCATTGGATAGGGGGAAGCTGAATGAGGTGGCAGCAGAATAAAATGATTATCAGCTTTTTAAAAACACTAGTGTGAAAAATACCTCTTGCTTTAATTTTCCTTCTAATTTGCTATAAATTATAGGTCTGCTGAGGAGAAAAAAGAGAACAGGCTGTCATTTCCTTTAAAAACACAAAACAGACAAATTGTTACGCAGCAGGAGGATACTCTGCTAATTTTGATAGCCACTCAATGTAGCCTTTTTCAAACATAATACCTGTGTGGTTTTAATTTTTCCTGGTGGTTCTACTAATGCATTTTCACATATTGGGTGTTGTTTTTTGGGGTCAGTTTATGGTAAGTACAAATTTGGATTTAAATAAATAAATAAATAAAGTAAAATACCATGATTACAATGGTGGTTTTAGAGTAGAATCTGTAGAATTCTTTTAATGGAGATATGGGGGACCATTTGCAAACCATTCTTTAGCAAAGAAGAGATCTCAGTTATCTGGTGCTACCTTAGCTTTCTGGAGTCCTGGTGTGGTGCTGTAGGTTAATACGCCAGACTGCAATGCTGTTTGAACTGCAAGTTTGGTGGTTCAAGCTCACCAGCTGCTCCTCGGAAACCCTATACAGGGTCACTATGGGTCAGAAGTGACTCGACGGCACTTAACAACAACCTAGCTTTCTAACATTCTTTCTCAGCTCCTGGGACTCCCAGTACTGCCTGCCAGTCAACTAAGTGAAATGTGACCCGTACAAAGTGTGCCTTTGAAGTTACAAGACTATGAGGGGCACTTTATAGATTGGGTAGCTGTATTACTGCAGTTTGAAACATAAACAATTTGTAATCAATAGGTGGTTCCTTGATCACACAAACTAAGTCTAAGCCTCATTTTTCAAGTAAGCTTCAGTTTCTGCCTGAAACCTTCATGTCTCACTGTCCTCATTGATCACTCTTCTCCAGATATCAAGGTGCAATTCTAGGGTGTTTATAGTTCCCTTCAAGCCTCCTATCAATTTGAGTACTCAAGGTAAGTTCATTCCCAGACAAAGTTCATTAATTGAATGGACATATTTGAGGTGGAAAGCCAGCTGTGGAGATGTGAGTAGAGAAAGAAACCCTGGCTAGGTGAAGAAGATGGTTCCAGTAGTGCTCAAAAGCACCTCAGAATTTCCTCCATTTCCTTTACCCAGAACATTTTATTTGGATGGTTACCATCCTGTACTGAACTATAGGAATTCCACAGACTCAGATCTTAAACTCTTATCCCTCCCCCTCCCCCAGTATTTCTTGATAACCATCTGCTTCAGCCCCAGAAGGAACGTATGAAAGGATATAAATTAAACTTAAAATAAAAATTTTATAGTAATTCTGTTATCTGCTTGTATTCAATCTTATTGTGTGCTGTTGATTCTGACCCATATGTCCCATCATACTGGGGAAATTTCTATTTATCCATAGAGTTTCCTAGGCTGTAAGTAAGCAGAGCTGCTGTGTGGATTTCAGTTAGCAGGTAAACACGTAACCATTATACCACCTGGACTCCTTACATTTAGTCATAGGTGCTTTCAGATTTTTATCAATTTTTTCAGCAAAGATTTTTTTGAGCATCTATAATTTGCCAGTGTCAGATATAAAATGAACTAGGCATGAGTCTTGCCCTCATGGATAACCACCACCTTGGGCCTACTGCCATTTCCTGTCCCCAGGGAAGGGGTTGTAAGATTTGAGTAATTTCAACAGGATATAAAGGATAGAAGCAAGCGGAAATTTCTGGGTACAGAATTAGCCAACATTGTCTAGGAAGTTTATATTTTTCGAGTGGGCAGGAAAATTGGCAAGGAACTCACAGTTGCAAGTATAAAGAAACATGTACTGAAATATCCAATTATATTGATTAAATGGTGCATTTTAATCAACCACGTGTCCAAGCTTCAGGTGTGTGGGCTGCTTGATGAAGACAACAACATACTGTAGCCCTTATAAAGGTCAGTAAAAAGTAGCCAAATGAACAAAACAAATGTAAAAACTTAGTGTCTTTGTCATGACTTTAACTTGTTTGTAATGTATGCAGTTCTGATGCCAAATACAAGAAAGTAGAAAGCTGAGGAATTCTGGAAAAGAAACTTCTGTATAATGACTGACCAAAGGACACACTGGCTTTCTATGAAGACAAAGTCTCAGAAGACAAATGATCTAAGCTTATGAAATCTGTGAATAGGTCAACTTTGAACTTAAATGTTGAGTCCCAGAAACATGTTAAAGCTTTGAAAATGCAGTTTTAGGCCAGATGGGAGGCCAGAGAAGTTGTATTTTAGTGGTAGACTTAAGATCTATGCTGTAGAATTGCTTGTTATAGAATCACTGTAAGATAAATACCAATTGTAGTAATTAGTCTCCATGGGTTGATTTAGAAATTGTTTTACCTTTTTCTGAATTTAGTTGTAAGACAATTGGGTCTTTTAGAAACATTTCAGATAAAAGTAGAAAATTTTTTCAACGAGTGATATAGGCTTAATATAAATTGGCTGTTGGTGGTTATGTGCTGTGGAGTCAGTTTCAACTCATCGTGAACCTGCATAGGATTTCTGAGGCTTTTTTTTTTAAGAGAAAGAAATCAGTTTTATTATTGAGTAAACATTAAACTAGGATTTAATTGCACATTATAGATATATTCCATATTGCATTACATAAAGAGATTTCAAAGACAGAAATAAATCTCTCCATGCTATGTAGCTAAGGGGATGCAGCCTACTCCATACATGGTCTCAAGAGAATCGATTACTAATACACCTGTATGACCAGTTTGGAGTCAGGTGCCCCTTGAAGTTATGCTCTTCTCTTCCCAGAAACTGAGAAGTAGAGTCTCTAGCTTCTTGGGGTGAAAAATAGTGGAAAGAAACAGACAATTTTTTTAAGTAAATGCTCTAAGCAAAGGGAGGCTGTAAATCTTTACTGGAGCAGAAAGCCTCATCTTTCTCCTGCAGAAACTCTGGTAGTTTCAAACTGCTGAATTTAAGATTAGCAGTCCGTCTCATAACCAGGGAATTTTCCTCCTCTTTATGCCCAGAAAGTCTAAATCACGTCTGAATCCCAAGCTAGTAAAGTTTCTTAAATACAAAGTATCTACATGCAAAATGGCCATATAGACACACTATTTGGGTTTTTAACATGAATAGGATGGTTTTATTTTATTAGTTTTATAAATTATAAAGTCCAGGGGAACTGTTTATTAGCTCTTACCATAGGCTCAAGCTTAAGACGTCTTAGTTATTCTGATTTATTGGAAGAATCCATGTCCCATGCACAATTTATGATGTATTCATATTCATGTTAGAAATATTCAACATTTAGTATTAATTTTTACTGTTTTAGATGACGATGTGCTCATGTTTAGAATGATTTTACTGAACTAATGATATACATCACCACATTCTACAAGCATGAAATATCCTTAAATATTAAGATTCTCAGCATAAAATTACTTCATTTGAATATGATTTCCATAGTACTATGCTAAGAGTCCTGGTGTGGCACTGTGGGCTAATGCACTGGACTGCAAGGCAGGCTTGGTGATACGAGCTTACTAGCCACTCCTTGGGAACCGTATACAGGGTTGTTATGAGTTGGAACCGACTCAATGACACTTAACAACAACAACGTACTAAGGTGTGGAGTCCTGGTGTGGCACTGCAGGATAATGCACTGGATTACAAGGTCAGTTTGAACCACAAGGTTCAAGCTTGGAAGCCCTATAGTGTCGCTATGAGTGGGTACCAACTTGATGGCACTTAACAACAACAATACGCTAAGGTGTGGCAATGGTAAACCATCTTTATCCGAGCAAGTAATTCACTCTCCTTTGTATTTTGGGTATTTTATCTTTATTCATGAGGTATTTTGAGCAATTATACATCTGTTTTCTTAATTTATTATCTGTCTAGTTCTTGAACTCAAATCGAAATTTTCTTCCATTGTCTTTTTGAACTCTTAGAATCAATTTATTTTATAACTTTTAAAAGAACTGAGAAGAAAAATGAACAGCAAATAATAATGTTGTTAATGGAAAATTACTTGAGTGTTTTTGAATTTTTAATGAGCTCTTGAAAGTACCTGTAGCCTTAATTGATTTAGCAGGAATCCTAAAATCTGATTTCCATTTGTTATTTTGGCCTAAAATCAGTTTTATAGGACAAGCAGACTTGTTATTTGTATTTCTGGTTCTTTTATCCTCGGAAACCCTGTGCAGGGTCGCTATAAGTCGGAACCGACTCCATGGCATATAACCACCACCACCATCATTCTAGATTTTAAGACATATACCTAAATATTCTGGGTTGTCTGCCTCTTCCTGCATACCCACTTCCTGTACTTTATACTGGGAGGTTTCAGAAAGTTTGTGGGAAAGTGGAGTTAAAAGGTAATGTAATTTTTCTATAAACTTTTGAAGCCCTCTTGTACTGTGATGATGTTGCTAACCTCTTATTGGTAATAGGTAACTTTCCTTGACAAGTCACATTTCCTGGACTTCTATCCAAGCCTTTGAGTATATAACGTTAAAATGTACATTTTGATTCAGTATCTGTTGGGTAGAAATGCAAATTCTCAGCAGAAGACTGAACTGGAATTAACCGGTTTGAAGTTCTATTTAAATCTTGAAGAGAATTTTTTCCTGAATAAAGTGTTTTTAATCAGCACTGTAAACAGACAGTGGTAAACCTCAAGTATTTGTTGATGAGGTACTTATAAACAGGATGCATTTTCTCCCTTGTTACTGTGTGAAAAAGTAGCGATGATGTTTTCATGACTGACTGGTGAAATGCAGCTGACACAGTGCATTTGGTGGCATATTATGGTTCTAAAGGTTAAACAGTTGTGCTGAAGAGTAATTTTGGTATAATCCCTTTAATTGGGTGCCTGAAATTTTTGTGAGGCTGTGTTCCAGGATAGACTGCCTATGCAACTTTTATATATGAGGGGCTTCAAAGAGTTCATGGAAAAATTCATTATCTTTTACTCCCATAAACTTTTTTGAAGTTTCCTTGTATTTAACATATTTTCAGAAATAACTTGAACCATGTGAGTTTCTCTTGGATTACATTTTGGTTGTTGGGGAAAAAATAAAATTGGTGTTTTAAAGAGCAGGTTGGTCTGAGAAAAGGCTCAGAAGAAATATTAGCCTTTGATGGAAGTTGAGAAAGTCTAATGTAAGCCTTAGGCTGATCCTGTAGAATGACTGAGGAATTGGAGGTATCCTATTTTAATCCTCTGTGACCAACCACATGCGTCAAACTGAGCACTCATAATTCCGGATATTTTTAAAAAGGGCAAGAGGTCTGCTTCTCAGAGGTCAATGGACAAAGGCGCAAGTGAAACATATTGCCTGTTGCTTCCACCAATCCTTCTCCAGGATGGAGGATCCTGGTATTTTTCACCTGGGCAGGGGCCACTTTCTGCTGGCCTCTCTTCTTTGGATGTGCTTCAATAAAAGTTTGGGGTTTATTTTATTATTATTATTATTTTTTGCTTATTTTTTCATAAAACCTAGTCTATGGAATGTTGTTGTTGTTAAGTGCCGTCGAGTTGGTTCCGACCCATAGCGACCCTGTACAGGGTTTCTGAGGCTGTAAATCTTTATGGGAACAGAAAGCCTCATCTTTCTCCCATGGAGCAACTGGTAGTTTCGAACTGCTGACCTTGCTGTTCACAGCCCGATTCGTAACCACTATACTACCAGAACTCCTTAGTCAATGGAATGTTGTTATTGTTGTTAAGTGCCGTCGAGTTGGTTCCGACCCATAGCGACCCTGTACAGGGTTTCTGAGGCTGTAAATCTTTATGGGAGCAGAAAGCCTCATCTTTCTCCCATGGAGCAACTGGTAGTTTCGAACTGCTGACCTCTCAGCATAAAATTACTTCATTTGAATATGATTTCCATAGTACTATGCTAAGAGTCCTGGTGTGGCACTGTGGGCTAATGCACTGGACTGCAAGGCAGGTTTGAACCTCAAGGTTGGCAGTTCAAGCTCATCAGCTGCTCCTTGGAAACCCGATACAGGGTCGCTATAGGTTGGAACCAACTCAACAGCAGTTAACAACATATCTATTGTAAATCAAATACATTTAACTTTGAAACTAAACATATTTCATCTAGCACTCAACCTCTCCTTTCCAAGTAGAAATGTAAGAAATGCAGTTGGCTACAAAATATTGTTAATTCATGAACTGTGATATTTCTGGCCCTGAGTTCTAGGTACTACATCAGGTTAAAACATCAGGTTAAACTACAGGGTCTAGGCCCTTAGTCTCAGGGGAGCATCGTATAGTTGAATTGTTGTTGTTAAGTGCCCTCAAGTCACATCCAAATCATAGCAACACTGTATGGTGTTTCCCAGGAATGGCTGGTGGGTTTGAACCACTGGCCTTCTGGTTCAAACCAACTTTGTCCTGCTGTGCCACACCACGACTCCTATAGTTGAATAGAGTTCCGATCAGAAGCATTTTAAGAGATCTGAATTTGGAATTGAGTCTGTACCATGTCTGCTCTGAAGATTGGCAATAATCACTCAGCTCTGTCATGCTTGCTTTACTCATCTGTACTGTGATATCTCAATCACAGGGTTGTTTTGAGGCTTTAACAAGCTCGTACTTATGAAATCTAGAAGTCCAATGTCTGATAGTGAAAGCACTGTCTTTTTCCCTGTTCTTCAGCTTAAATTAATAACTGGATTTAGGAAAGTTAAGGTAGAGATAGGGATATAAAATCATTAGAATGATTGCAACAGCTCAACTATTTAGTTGTAATGCTCAGCTTTGATTTCATTTGCAAAAATTTCTAATTATTAAGGATATCTTATAGCGTAGTGGTTACAAATTGGGCAGTGAACCGCAAGGTCAGCAGTTCGAAATTATCAGTGGTTCCGCAGGAGAAAGATGAGGCTTTCTGCTCCCGTGAAGATTTACAGCCTTGGAAACCCTGTACAGGGTCGCTATGAGTCGGCACTGACTCCACGGCACTTAACACCAACAACAATGTTCTGAATGTTGTGTTGTTGTTGTTTTGTTGTTTCCAGTTTTACCTTTAGCAATGTATATGGTACTTCTACCATACAGAAATTTCAAAGTTTTGCTTTCATGTTGACAGGTCTGTTGCTTTTTCTTTGAATTGAAGAACTATCAATTGTGTGGCACATACTGATTTCAGAGATGTCAGAATGTGAAAAACTAAAGTCTCAGATGAAATAGGAGATTAATTTTTTTTTTTGTAGTTACTGCCTTTGGTGTCGTGTGTGTGTGTGTGTGTGTGTGTGTATGTGCATGTGTCTACATATGTTTATATGCATGCATATTGGTCTTATTTTCAATACTCAAAAAAAAAAAAAGTTAGTATTGCAAAATTCAGTGGATATGGGAATGTTTTATTCAACCAAGAAAACTTTAGGAAGAATGTAGTTGCAAAGACCTTAGAGACCCTGGCAGGTGCTCCAGGCATTACTATGGGATGCTTTAGTCTTAGCATGTCCATTGCTGCCAGAATTATGTGCTGCCCTGGCTTCTGCTCTTGTCCAGCTGTCAGTGTTACTCAGTGTCTCCTGATGTCTGTCTCTGTAGTAGTGACAATTTAGAATTTGCTCTGAGGACAGGGTGAGTATTTCTTGCTAGCACCTGCCACTCTCCCTTCCGGATGCTGCCTGTGAGGGAGATGGGGGTGATCAACCCTGTAAAGCAGAACACAAACAAAGGCTACAATGCCAGGTAGAGTGCTAGATAAAGACTCTCAAGGCACCGTGCTGTACTATTCCTTCATCACTGTTAAAAAGTCCTTTCTGCAAGAGTGGAAGATATGACATATGTATCTTCCACAAATCTATGAGTTTTTTGTTTTTTTTTTAATGTTTTATTGAAAATTATATGATAGTTTACATGGGAGAACTTTAGTTTTACATTAATTCCATCGTATATCATCTCACTGCCATGGTTCCAATCCTCTCCATACATATATACCCAAAGGGTATATCCCAGAAACCCTCCCCCTACACTCCCCCCTCCTCCCCCCAGTTTT
>NW_006408561.1:4585937-4600557 GCF_000296735.1 Chrysochloris asiatica
AAAGTGCCATGGGCTGCCAAAAGAACCAACAGATCTGTGTTGGAAGAAGTGCAGCCAGAGTGCTCCTTGGAAGCCAAGATTGCCAGTCTTCGTCTCTCATACATTGGACATATTGTCAGGAGGGACCAGTCACTGGAGAAGGATATCATGTTTGGTAAGGTGGAGGGACAGAGAAAGAAAGGAAGACCTCCAACAAGATGTATTGGCCAAGTGGCAGCATTGATGGACTCAAGCGTGGCAACCGTAGTGAGGTTGGCCCAGGATCGGGCAACGTTTCATTCTGCTGTGCATAAGGTTGCTTTGAGTTGGTACCAAGTCGATGACACCTAACAACAACAACCACAGGGAGGAAGCGGGACAACTGTTGCTGTGTGGAGGGGTTTGCAATCATTGAGATGAAGCAAAACATATTATTTGTTGAATGAAAAACTGATGATCTTGTCTGTAAGCTGTCACTCAATTCACAGTAAAAAAAATAAGTCCCTCCTGCTCCCATCCAATAAAGGGTGAAGGTTGTCAAAGGCCAAAAGCAACAGTCCTTGTAAGGTAATCCAAGCATATAAAAATATAACAATATTATTTATTTGGGAGTCAAGGCATCAGAAGTGTCCAAATGGATTTTAGATTTATGATACACTGAGAAGCATTTCCCACTGTAATAATTAAGAGCCACTTGCTATGGTGTGAGGCAAAGTAACCAACAGAAAATCAGTTGATGCCTCGCAGTGTCCTGAAACCCACAATCCAGACAGAATAGTGTGACCATGATGGACACTTAGTAGTAACTCATGGACCGTGACAGTTCTCTACCAGCTTTGTTTTGGCAGGTTACTTGCTTTAAAGCTATTGAATTGAAATCCTTAAAATTGTGTGTTAGTTCTTGTGAAGCTAAGAGTTAAAATTCCCTGAGGTCCTCCCACATTAAACAGGTCTTTACACACAATTTATAAAAATAAAGTAATTAACAGAGAACTATTTAAATTTGTCTTCTATAATATTTCATTTTAGATCTTGGTTAATTGTGAGATATTAATAAATAATTAAATCACAGGGAAGGCAGTGGTGGGAAAAAGTAGTTATTTTAAAGTCTTGTTAGACAAATGGGACTTGCCCACTCATCTACTGAGTACAACTCTGTAATTTTTTAAAAATTAAATAGCATGACCCTTTGATTGAATACAAAGCTGGATATTTAAACAGGTAACTTCAAAGTAATTGGTTTGAAATCCAAGTATCTATTTTGGGATACTGTATAAATTTTAATTTCCTTTTCATTTCAGCTTAAAAATATATGTAAATGTTAAGGCTTCAGTGTCAAAGTCTGCTGTTTTACTTCTTGAAACTATTATAACTGGAATTGTTCAAATCATTTTTGGAATAGGATTTTAACTTGAGTTAGAAGGGAAGATGGTTTGTAGGAATCAAAAAGACTACAACCATGGAATCTTTTTTTTTTTTTCTTTCTTTCTGTTATCGAGTTCAAAGAAACAGATCCTGATCCATTCCAAAGAAGCAAGAGTAGAAATGATGATGTATTATCATAAAAGTCTTCATGTACATGAAACAGTCTATTCTAGACTGTGGGGATTAGCTGTTCTTCCTCTCTGCTAAGGGTAAAAAAAAAACAAAACAAAAGATTTTAAGACTGAAACACAGAGAGATTAAAGATAGACAAGGAATCATTTATAAATACTTGTCTGTTTAAGTATGGTGTATCAGCAATCTAAACATCTGGTAGTGAAGTGGTTATGAGTTGGGCTGCTAACCTCAAGGTCAGCAGTTCAAAACGACCAGTTGTTCCACAGGAGAAAGATGAGGCTTTCTGATCCCATAAAGATTTACAGCCTCGGAAACCTTATATAGGATCACTATGAGTCAGTCCAACACCACAGTACATAACTTCCACCACCAATATTAGTTTGATTAAGTGTAGACTCCTGAATAGTCCCTGGATATATTTTAAATTGTAGTGGCTGATTAGGTATTTCTCAAGATCATTTCCAATCCTAAAATTCAGTGGTTCATTTCAGGAGACTCTGTAGCTTTATTGGGTCCTTTCTCTCTCTCTTTCTTATTTTGAATAATAATTTGGAATTGTTTACATTTGTTGTTTTTAAGTGCCATTGAGTCGGTTCTGACTCATAGCTACCCTGTTTAGGGTTTCCAAGGAGTGACTGGTGAGTCTGAACTGCCGAACTTGCGGTTCAAACCAACCTTGAGGTCCAGTGCTTACCCTACAGTGCCACAGCAGGACTCCATTTTACATTTAGATGTTATTATTATTTTAAGTTCACATTAAAGTGTCCTTTTTCATTATGGTTACAAACACAAATATTCAGATAGCATATTTGGAACATTTTTATTAAACAGAAAATATTTACTTTTGCAGTTTAATCAAAGCCTCCTTTTTCTCCATTATTTATATTTTCAAGCTGTCTCTGACACTGAAGCAATACTATGGTGCAACACAGATATCTTCCCTATCCACTCCGAACAATAATTTCCAGAAGAATAAGTCTCTGCCCAGAGCAAGACACTCCTGCAGTGCTGAAAGGCGATAGGGCTTTTAGTGTGCACTGAAGCTAACAGCCAGCAATCACTCAGGGGTTTAAGAAGTGTAGGGTAGCTGTTTTGTGTCAGTTTTGGAGGGCAAAGAGATGAAGCATTTATATTTTGGGAAAGGGCTTAGGGGATTATTTATAGTGTTCACTATCCAAAAGAAATGAGTGAGCAATCATTAGTAAAAAAAAAAAGGCCTGAATATCTTTTATAAAACAATCTGTTAGTATTTTCTTTCTTCTTTTTGTTATTTTGAAAAAACTCCTCTTCCTTCTCGATCCCTTTTAAACCTCAGCAACTGGTGTGTATTGCTCACCTGTCATATGCCCTGTTCTAGGAACTGAGGATGTAACCGTGAACAAGACTAACAGTGAAGGTTCTTTCCCTCATGAGGCTACATTGCTCCATCATTGTATGCTCACTGACATGACAGGGAATTAACCAAAATTTGTGCTTGAGATGTGGCAGATAGTAAATATTTTGACTGCATTTAAATTTGTTGTGAAACAATATAAGAAACACTAAATATACCACTAGTTGTACACATTCAAAAGTTACATAAAAACACTTAGGGGGCAGTTAGTTAATGTTAATGGGGAAGGAATGGCTCAGAAATGGAAGACATGAATGGTTGTACCATGCAAAGAATGTTGTCGATGTCCTTGAATGGTATACATAGAAACTATTGAATCATGTATACTTTGCAGTAGATATTCTCAAGAATAAAAATAAATTATATAAAAATATAGTCATACTGTTTGGAATTCTGGGAATATCAGTTACTTGTCTGTCATAATTTTCATTCAAAAGTTTGTGATGGACGTTGACCCCTTATCCGAATATGTAGAAAGTGTATGTTGTTGTTGTTATGTGCTGTGGAGTCAGTTTTGACTGATAGCGACCCTGTCAGGGTTTCCGAGCCTGTAAATCTTTACAGGAGCACAAAGCCTCATCTTTCTCCTGTGGAACAGCTAGTAGTTTCAAACTGCTGACCTTGAGGTTCGCAGCCCGACTCTTAACCGTTATGCTACCAGAGCTCCTTAGAAAGTGTATAAGATGATTAAAAAAAAAAAAAAAAAATCAGTGTCAAGGGAGAAGAGCCCAGGCAGAATTCATGACCCTATCCAGAGAAGCAGCGACACCAGAGATGGAGGCAGAGATGAGGACATGGAGAGAGGAAGCTGCTGAGGACTCTGGACTCAAGAAAAGAGAGGGACTGGGTGCTGGCAGCCAGGAGGCAGACTTTTAGAATGTGCCCTTTGGTTGTTTAAATTATTATATATTCCTGAGTATTTTTGTGTACCTCTCCCCCCAAAAACAAAAACAGAAAAACAAACAAAAACAAACCCCAGAGGGAATGGAAGCAAATACTGTTGAATGATGATGCAGAGGAGAGTATAACCATTGCAATGATACAATGGAGTAAAGCCGCTGTTCTCCCAAGTAAACTATCACTCAGTTCACAATACAAACCTGAAAAAAAAAATCAGTGTGCAAAATGTTCTCTCATATGAGCAGTTACGCTGGCTTGGAGAGTCTTTTCTTCCAACCAGAACAGAGCATCTCCTTTTCTGCTGCCAATGAAGCTGAGGCAAGGAGAGTCTCTGTTGCCAAGACTAAGACAAGGATATTCTTGGTTCTAATAAGAACATGGGCATCCCTCCCCTACAAAAGCCATGTTTATAAATGTTTTTTATGTTCTATAAACAATATTACTGGCCAGAGTCAGCTGCATACATTTTTAGACTAATTAGACTTTTCTGTGCTAACCTGGCTACTTAATCTTAGCTTGGAAAATTTTCTTCTAAATTCAGAACAGCTGACTTACAAGTAGACTTTGGACTACAACCTACCCTTGCACTGAATCTGTCCAAACCCATCCTCTGTAAAACAACAAGCACATTTCCATAGTGTTGGAATTTGCCCTTCTTCTAATTGGTTATGATTTTAGTTAATTTAATACAGTTCACTGAATTTGCACCATGGATTGAGAATTTGGTTTTTATTCTAGGTTAAAACCTGATTTCTAAACAATCTCTGTTATTTCCCTGACAAAATAATTATGTCTTTCATTTTAGGATTATAGAGGGGGACAACTGGTATATTAGACATTTGCTGGGCTTTTGATTATCCATCATGTGAACCCGTATTTTTTTTTAATTAGGGGTGAATATTTGCTGTATAGGCCCTTGTGAAGGTCAGAAGCCTTCCCTCAGAAGGGATCAGATCCTCTATTTGCTTGTCTCCTTGAGGCCTGCAACTTAGACTTAGGCAATTAGAAGCATCCACCATCCACTTTTAATCTTGAGGATGTTACTCAAAGATACAGAGATAGTTTATTTGTGTTAGCACTGGTGATGTCCAGAGTCTAGCAACATCACTGTCTTATCAAAATCCAAAACAAAAAGCAGTTGCTGTTGATTCCAAATCATGGAGACCCCATGTTTGTCAGAGCACAACTGCTCTGGATTTTCAGTAGCTGATTTTTCAGAAGTAGTCACCAGGCTTTTCTTCTACGATGCCTCTAGTTGGGCTATAACCTCCAGTCTTTTGATTAGCAACTGAAGGCCTTAAACATTTGTTTCACCGGGGCTCCATCCAGTCATGGCAGTAATCTGTGAAAGGTGTCTTAACTAGACTTTTCTGTGACTGAGACTCCTGTTTCCCAGCCTTCCTTATGCCTCCCTTATTTCTGGTTCATCTTCAGGTCAAGTTCCCAGCTTTTCTTTTAAGTATTAGAGAACCCTTCAAATAAGCTCTCCTTTCTCACCTTTGTTGTTGTTAAGTGCTGTCGAGTTGGTTCTGACTCATAGCAACCCTGCATAGGTTTTCCAAGAAATAACCAATGGGCTTGAACCTCCGACCTTGTGTTTTACAGTCCAGTTCCCACCGTAAGCTACCCCAAATTAGTTTCTGTTCCTTGAAACCAAGAACCTGGCAGCTGTTTTGTGTGAAAGCAAAATAACTGTGGCAGATTATATTTTCCAGAGCTGGTCTCATCAATATACAAAGGATGGGGGGAGTCTTCAAAATGTACATGTAAAAATGGAATTAAAAGAGAATGGATTTTTTCCATGAACTTTCTGAAGCCCCCTCATGTATCCTACCTTACCTACTCTTATTACAGTGTGGTGTTGACACTCCTTAGTAGAGGTGGACATCTGTGTTGCCACCCTTTCAACCTTAAGAATTCCTGGGAATTAATTCTGCCTGATTTCCAAGTCTGGGCTGTAAAAGGTGATACAGCTTCCTCCTGCGTCTTTCTTTCTTGTGATATGTATCATGGCAACTCAGAGCTGACATGTAGTATTTCCAGTACTCTGAAGCCACCATGTTAGGTCATATGGAAAAAATACATCGACTTAGAAGGGGATTCCAGATAAACCCATGCTGTTCAGGTGACAGACAAGTGAGTGCGCAAGCTTTCAGATGATTTCTGCCGTAGACATCAAGCTAGCTCAACTAATGGTGAGTAAAGCAAAGATAAAGTATTTCTGTAGAGCCCTCTCTATCCAGATTGCAGATTCATGAATAAAACGAATGCTGCTGTTGTTTCAAACCAATAAATTTTGGGTTAGTCTGATAATGCAGCACTGTATATCTGAAACAATGTTGTTGTTATGAAGTGCTGTTGAGTCAGGTCTGACCCATAGCCACCCTGTATAGGGTTTCTGAGGAACACCTGGTGAGCTTGAACTGCTGACCTTGCAGTTCAAACAGCTTTGCAGTCTGGCGCATTAACCCACAGTGCCACACCAGGACTCTATCTGAAACAATGGCTATTATAAACAGTTAAGCAAGAACATCTATGGTGCAATCCTTGTTGTTAGGTGCCATTGAATTGGTACCAATTCATAGTGGCCCTATGCACAACAGAACAAAACACTGCCCAGTCCTGTGCCAACCACACAATCATTGCCACATTTGATTCCATAGCTACTACCATCCATCTCGTTGAGGGTCCTCCTCTTTTCCTCCAACCCTACACTTTACCAAACATTATATCCTTCTCCAGTGACTGGTCCCTTCCGATAATATTTCCAAAGTATGAGAGATGAAGCCTGGCCATCCTGGTTTCCAAGGAGCATTTTGACTGTACTGGTTTATTCTTTTGTCAGTCTATGGTACTTTTAATATTCTCCTCCAACACCATAACTCAAATGCAGCAATTCTTCTACAGTCTTCCTTATTCACTGTCCAACTTTCGCATGCATATGAGGTTATTGAAAATACCATGGCTTGGGTCAAGTGCACCTTAGTCCTCAAAATGACATCTTTGCTTTTGAACACTTTAAAGAGGTTTTGTGCAGCAAATTTGCCTAATGCAATACAATGTTAGGTTTCTTGACTGTTGCTTCCATGAATGTTGATGGTTGATCCGAGCAAAATAAACAAAAGTTGTCTTTGACGACTTCAATCTTTTCTTCATTTTTATGGATGTTATTTATTGATCCAGTGATGAGGATTTTTGTTTTCTTTACATTGAGGTGCAACCTATACCTACGGCAGTGGTCTTTGATCTTCATTAGTAAGTATTTAAGTCACTTTTGCTTTCAGCAAGCAAGGTTGTATCATCTGCATATCGCAGGTTGTTAATGAGTCTACCTCCAATCTTGATGCCATGGATTTATTAATCCTAGTTGTCCCCTTTCTCATTTTACAGATTGAGAGACTGGTTCTTGTTTATTCTATTGTAGAATTACTTGCCTGGAAAAATAATGAGAACTTTATTGCTGTTACAAATGTAAACTATCAAGGCTATTTTCATTTTTGATATGTTAAAAATACTAGTTTTCTGGGTACTTATAATAGGTTTATATTTTATTCTATTGTGGCCAGAACAAGATGTTGCTTGGCACATATGTCTCTAAATGTAAATCCATTCATTTATTAAGATTCTAACACATTTCTCAAGAAGCAAGATAGAAATATTGCTTCTCTTTTGAATTTGGATGTCTCATCTAACAGGAGGATTTAGAGGGAGTTTTAGAAATTAAATAAAAGTATTGAAAAGGATTTATTGTGTGCCAGGCATTATGCTAAGTGCCTTCCAGATCTTCCCATTTAATCATCATAACTGTCACCAGGTAGGTTTTATTAATCTCTTATGGGTGTGGAAACACATTTAGGTTAATCCTTTCTAGACCAATTACTTTCTGCTTTGAATTTTTTGTTTAAACCATGCATTTTTAGTAATAGAAGGCATTTTGAATGAAATGAAAAAAGAATTAAACATGTCCTTTGATACAGTTAGTGGGATACATATATCCTGCGGGGGGGGGGGAACTCTGGTGTTGGGGTTGGTAGAATGAGGCCTATTTCTTGAGATTTACACAGTTTTATAGGTGCTCAACTGATGGTAGTATGGTTTAAGAGTGGGATAACAACTCCCCACTAAACCCCCGAGGTAGAAAATGTAGGTGTACACAAGATTTTCCATGGGCCATGAAAGGGTTAACTAAATCTTGTTCTGGTTCTGTAGCTAATAGCATGGATCTGAACGTAGACATTAGTAGGACTCCAGGGGCAGAGTGCCAGTATGCTTATTACAGTGAGAATGGCTGAGTGCGGCTTTGGCATTTTAGCTTCTGTCCTCTTACTTGTCCTTGGTTATCTTTAAGGTCCCTAGTATTTAATGGCAATATTTACAAACTGTAGCTCCTTTCACACACTTCCTTTTCAGAGTCAAGGAAGGATACACTTTTCAAACTTCTCTCATTTGCTAATAAGTCTTAATCGAGAAGTGTTTTAAGGGGCTCTGTGGGTTAATGCGTCAGACTGCAAAGTCATTTGAACTACAAGGTTGGCAGTTCAAGCTCACCAGCTGCTCCTTGGAAACCCTATGCAGGGTTGCTATGGGTTGGAATTGGCTCAAGAGCACTTAACAACATCAACAACTTACTCTGTTCAGTGTGAGAACATAAGCTTTATGGGGATTTTGATGTTTTCCGTGGTGCCTTGTTTCCATTAATTCCTTAGATCAAATCTACTTTTTTGTTGGAAGGGGTAAAAGTTGTACACAAATGATGCAAAATAATTTAGCCTTCATGATGACTACAAATCGTTCAGTATTTCAAGTAGAAAATTCTTACTTCTTATACTTCCAATTTGAATGACTTGTGATAGTAATTCAGTTATTTGAAGACTTCTGAGGGAAGAACTTGGAGACCATTCTGGATTTTGTGTCTTTGTGTGTGTACACACTCCTTATCATACTTGTTAGCTTGGAATGATAGCAAACGGTGCTACTGCCCTAGAGTTGAAGGAGAACAAGAAAAATGATATTGATGTTGAATGAGATCCTGATTACTTTAGTGTTTTATATGTACATCATGCGTAGCTTCATCAGCATAGATGATTTATAGGGGAAAAGTGGCAAACAAGATGTTGAAAGAAATTCATCTCTGTGATTGTCACCAAAGCCCAAATCTCTTCTGAATGTGCTTGCTGTATGTTACTGCAGACTTTGTGCTATTGCTACATGCCGACACAACTGAATTTTATACAGTAAAACCTGTGAGAGCTGGACCTCGGGGGAGGGGAGCTGTCTTGTTTTTCTGGGTCTCAAATTTTTCCATCTTTGACAGGG
This sequence comes from Chrysochloris asiatica, assembly GCF_000296735.1. Lineage (NCBI taxonomy): Eukaryota > Metazoa > Chordata > Mammalia > Afrosoricida > Chrysochloridae > Chrysochloris > Chrysochloris asiatica. Next base: position 4,595,086 of record NW_006408561.1, read on the forward strand.
AAAAAAAAGTCTTACCACTTTTCTGTTGCTCTTGATTTGTGGTAAATATTTCAGTTTTCTTTCTCAGACGGGTTTCTGCCTTACATTGGTTCCAGCTTTTGCAGGTTTAAAGGAAGTAATTTTCCAACAAATAATAGGCCCCTGGAAACTCAACACTCTCATACACTTTGTATTGAGTTACAATAAGTCCTTTTAATGCAGTCTCCAAGTAGGTATAACTACAATGCTTGGAGCGTCATGTTGAGGGAGGGAAGGAGGAAGTTGTGCATGTCCATTTTCCCTAATGACACTGAAGAGAAAGAAAAGGTTTCATGTTGTTTTTTATTCTTGCACACAGCAGTCTGAGCCTGGCTTGTGACAAAAATACACACACACACACAAAAAAAATGCTTTGCTATTTTTATACCCTTTGGGATTGACTATAGCACTTAGTCAACCAGTCATAGTTTGGGGACCCAAACGACAGAGGAAAAGGAAAATGAAAGTTTTTTCACTTATCAACCACAGAGATAAGGGCATTGTCATATTCTAGGTTCTCAAGAGTCCAGGTAAGGACACAGGCTTTCTTTCTTACTTTCTTTTTTTTTAAAGTCTAATATTTCCTTCGGTGTTTCACTGAAGGCCTAGTTATCTTAAATAATTCTCCAAGGGCCATTTATCATGAGTTTTCTATATCATAGGCATAAGTCTCAGTCTTCCAACTCAGGACTGTAGAAAATGATCACAACCTTAAAAAGAAGGATAACTTCCAGCTGAGGACCCTCCCCATTTCCACCAGGCAAGAGAGAAATTTGACCTTTGTTACTTCAAGATTTCTTGCTAACCCCAAGTGCATGACAAACTAGGGATATTATCAGGAGGGACCAGTTCCTGGAGAAGGACATCATTTTAGGTAAAGTAGAGGGCGAGGGCCAGTGAAAAAGGGCTCAAGCATTGCAAAAATGTATGACTAATACAGGATTGGGCAGCGTTTCATTCTGTTGTACATGTAGGGTTGCTATGAGTTGGAACCAACTTGACAGCATTTAACAACAGCGACAACAAATTTATTGAAATGCCTCTTGTCTCAATGTGTGCAACCTCTTCAGATGTGGCAGTACCTTGTTACTTTCTTGTTCTGCCTGGCTCATAGAAATCATTTTGTTTTTGAACATGGGCACCTGGTACCTGCCATTGTCTCTACCTAGACCACATTTGTCCATTTGGACTTCATGCAGATAACTCAACCCACACATACGTTGGCACACAAGGTTTTCTTGGTTTCTGAAGGATTTGGTTTGGTGTAGTTAGAGGACATGAAAGAGAAGTTTAGTCGTTAGGGCCTCTTTCTCAGGCTTGAAGAACCTACAAATGCATTCATTGGAGAAGTGAAAGAACCGTGGAGAACTCTCACTCTGAAGTGGTGAGCTATATTTTAAATGTGTTGGATCCAGGACATGGAAGGATTCAGGCGATCCTTTCCACCATAATGCAGAACATCTCTACACATTCAGAAGAATAGTACACATGCTCGGTGTTAACATCTGAACACATTAAGTTACAGATGCCAGGTAGAAGAATGTCCCTATGATAGGTCCCCCCTAACAATTTCCACTAAGCCTCAGTATTTATTAAACTCAGAATATGAATTTTTAGCAAAACCCTGAATCTTTTGCAACTGAGCAGCTAGTTCTGCTTTGCTTGATGATAGTGAGCACATCTTGTGTGTGATGGGAAATATTTGCATTTTTGCTTTGAATGTAGCAAGGAAAGAGAAGGCAAACAAAATAATTAATAATTTCCTTTTAAAAGACTGAAAGGTTATATCCTGCCACAGGGTAGCGAATGAAACTTCCCATGCATTGGACCCTTACTGTGTGCTTCTGATAAAGAAATGCTACCTTTTCCTCCTAGTCAAGGTCACCAAGCCTTTTGGGGAAATGTTTCATGCAACTTTTATTTTTCATTTGGATTTCCCAAACTTTGAAGCTGACTATTTCCATCCTAAGAGTGAAATAATCCCCCTTGGAGACTGTAAATTGGAGTACTAGGGCCTTTTATTCCTAGATCATAATTAAGGGAAATATCTATCTCAGGTGGAAGGGAGTATCATATTCAAAAAGGGAGAACTTGCCCCGAGGTCCCCTTCTCAGTTCCTGTCATTATGAATGCTCATTATGTTTCCTTTGGCTTATTAGCTATGTGTAGATCATGGTGGGTTAAAGAAAGCATCAGTGACAAGGGAAAAGAGGGAGACTTTTTGCCTATAAGGACCTTATAAATTAGTTGGAGAATGTATACACATGAAAATGTTTAGGAACGAATCAAAGTGGCATATGATTACAATCCAGGGGGATTGAGAAGTAGTAACTTTCTCTCAGACAGTAGCCTTGAATTCATGCTTCAGAATCCCCTGGAGTTCTTATTAAAACTCAGATTTCTGGGTCTCGCTCCTAGAGTGTCTGATTCTGCAGGTTGGAAGTGGGGCCTTGTCATTTGGCTTTCTAAGAAGTTCCATGCGGTGTTGAGGCTGCTGATCTGCAGCCCACAGAATGGAACTGAAGCTCTGGGAGATGAGAGAATAGAGGCGAGGGCAAAGGTTAGATTGACGTGTATTGATTCAGTGCTTCCTGTCCTCACCTACCTGTTGCTATTGTCCACACTTCTGTCTTTTGGCCTCCATATTAAGAGAACATGGAGTTTTTAGCACTCTTTAAAATATCTACTTTTGATATCATAATCAGAGTATGCTCTTTCCTATAATTAGGTAATTGTCCGTTTTATTATTGTTGTTAAGTGCCGTTGAGTTGATTCCGACCCATAGCAACCCTATATAGAGATTCCAATGAGCAGCTGGTGAGCTTGAACCACCAAGCTTGCAGTTCAAATGGCTTTGCTGTCTTATGCATTAGTCCATAGTATCACACCAGGACTCCTAATTGTCCACTTGTTGTTGTTGTTATGTGCCATCGAGTCGTTTCAGACCCATAGCGACCCTCTATAGGGTTTCCGAGGGTGTAAATCTTTACGGGAGTAGAAAGCCTCATCTTTCTCCCGCGGTGCAGCTGGTAGTTTCGAACCGCTGACCTTAAGGTTCGCAGCCCGATTCGTAACCACTACGCTACATGTCCACTAGGTGAGGAAATTTATGCCATTTTATTGATGACAGGAGGAATTGTTGTTGTTGTTTAGGTGCCATTGAATCGATTCTGCTCATAGTGACCCTACCCTGGATAGGGTTTCTGAAGAGCAGTTGGAGAATTTGAACTATTGACCTTGCAATTCAAACTGACCTTGTGGTCCAATGCTTATCCTACAGCACCACACCGGGACTCCACAGGAGGAATGTTGTTGTTAAGTACCGTGGAGTCAGTTCTGACTCATAGCGAACCTGTACAGGGTTTCTGAAGCTGTAACTCTTGGCAGGACCAGAACACTTCATCTTTCTCCCGCAGAACAGCTGGTAGTTTCGAACTGCTGACCTTAAGGTTGGCAGCCCGATTCGTAACCACTACGCTACCGGAGCTCCTTACAGGCAGAATAGAGGAATAGTATTCTTGTTTTTGACTTTGATCATTATTATCTTATCTTTTACCACTCTCCTACTACTGGCATTCACCTCTACATTCCCTAACGTACTTTAAGAATTTATCTGCAGTCAAATGCAAATATGAAGTACGTGTTTCATATTCACAGCCAATTAAGTTAAAATTAGGAAAATGGAGAGTAGAAAAATTCAGAAATGATGTAGGGTGAAGAGTTCAGTAAACAAGATTCTTGAAAAGGGGTTATTTGATGCTTTTGAAAAGAGCACTTGCTGATTGAATATACATTTCTGGAGAAGAAATGCAATAACATTTCCAGTTCTTTAGGTGTTTGGGTTTTTTTCCTCCCATAATGTCTTACTCAAGTGAAGTGAGAGGTTTCATTGCTTTTAAGTTAGTAGCAATCCAAACTATTCTACTCCCCAAATAACCACATCATATGTTGGTTTCAAGGACAAGGTCGGCTATTCAGTCTTATCAGCTGCTCCTTGGAAACCCCATATTGTTGTTGTTAAGTGCTATTGAGTTCATTTCTACCCGTAGTGACCCTGTATAGGATTTCCGAGGAGCAGGTGGTGAGCTTGAACCACCGGCCTTGTGGTTCAAACTGGCTTTGCAGTCCAGTGCATTAACCTACAACAGGATTTGCTATGGGTCAGAACTGACTTGACGGTACTGAACAACAACAGTAGCAATTATAGGCAGTCCTTGGATTACTAATGACTGACTTATGTACAACCCACAGTTACAGACCAATCCCTGTGAAGCCTCTTATATTAAAAACTCAAGGTACATACAGTGGTTTATAATAACAAACTGATGCTACTTTGCAATGTGCATCAAAACACTATTATTATTGTATTATTATGTTAAAGATGTTTTAGTATATCTGAAAGTTATTTCTCTTTAATGTTTTTGGTCTTAGAAAACTTTAAAAAAAAACAATATTTTTTTTTTAAAAAAAGGTGTATAGAGGTTGTATCTGACCTCCTCTGATTTCACAAGAGGGCAGGAGAATCAAATTCAACAGTCTAAGGTTGATTCCTATAGGACAGGAGTCAGACATGCTTCCACTTCCAACCTTTTCACCAGTTCTGACACCAAACATCCCTCCTTCAGAACGCTCTACGTCTCAGCTGGGTTTGATAATTCACTGCAATGTCCAGCTGGAACTCACAGACCATAGTAAGGATTATGGAGTTTATTAGGGAAGTTAACAGTCTGCAATTCAGGATCAGAAATTCTCAGAATATAATTCTTTGGCCAAGACAGGCTTTTGTCTGTTATGACAAGCAGGCCTCTCTCTGACCCTTGGTTCTTTGGCCTTGTCTCTGTCCTGCTTGGGCAGTGTTACAAAGCTCTTTTAGCACTGTTGATAAATGCGCAAAGGATACTCCAGTCCACTACGAGCCTCAGCTGGAAGGCACTCAGTTCTAGCTCTGTGAATCAGCCAACCTAACTTCTCCAATTAAGTGCCTGGAGGTACCCCGCTTCCCAATGAACCTCCTGCTCAAAAGTACTCATCCTTAGTTGTCTTCTGGGCCAGGAAACCCACCACTGTGTCTGGTGCTCTGGCTCTTGGCTCTGCTGCTGTCACTCCTCTGCTGTTCACTACTGCTTCTCAAGTGTCACAGCTTTCTATCCCTGAATCAAGGAGGTTCAAGTCACAGGGATCTCAGGACCCAAATGACACATTCTATTTCTGGCTCTTGTGCTTTGATGGTACTGAAACTTCCCCACCTGTTTCTGAGATGGATCATTTAGATCTTGCACTATGGCAAAATTGACCAATATCCATATTAGAGTTCCACACTTTAAAAAAAAAAAAATGTTTTATTGTGAATTATGTGATAGTTTACATGGGAGAACTTTAGCTTTACATTCATCCTATCGTATATCGTTTCATTGCCATGGTTACAATCCTCTCCATGAATCATCACCAACCAAA
>NW_006408561.1:4602397-4604446 GCF_000296735.1 Chrysochloris asiatica
CATAATATTACATTGTGTGTATATTCCACAGTTTGTTTATCCATTCTTAGGATGTTTTCAAGTACAGGGTTGGCTTTGGAAAAATTTCTTAGCTTCTGTTTATCCTGGAATGTTTTGATTACACCATTGTATTTGATTGATAGCTTTGTTGGATAAAGGATTCTTGGTTGGCAGTTGTTTTTTATTCTTCCAGGGTTTTATATATGTCTCCCCATTGCCTTCTTGCCTTAATGGTTTCTGCTGAGAGATCCAAGCTTAATCTGACTTGCTTGCCTTTTAATGTAATGCTTCTCTTTTCCCTAGCTATTTTCAGGATTGTCTCCTTATCTTTGATTTTGGAGAGCTTGATTATGATATGTCTTGGAGATTTTCTTTTGAGATCTATCCATCCTGGAGTTCATTGAGCTTCTTGAATGTTTATCTTTTTACTTTTCAGGATGTTAGAGAAATTTTCTTCCAGCAGTTCTTCAACTATCTCCTCTGTGGACATGTGTGATACTTCCTGTTCCGGAATGTTCTTAAGATATTCCTCTTCATGCTGTCCAACATGAATCCTAGACCTTTTTCAGATTTTTAAAATCTTTTTTTCCTGCTTGCTCTTCTGTCTTAGTGTTATGGAGAGATTTGTCTTCCAGTTCACTAGTTCTGCCTTCCATCTCTTCTATTCTACTCCTTTGCCCTTTCAGTATATTGTCTATTTCTGGTATTCTATTATTGATCGTTTGGGCCTCTTTCTGTAGGTGATCAAGATGTGGGCTTCCCTTTTAACTCTTCTTATTGTTCAACTCAGAGTAACTTTCACAGGTGTTGTCTGACTCCCTGATGTATGGCAGTTGGTATTGGTTCTTGCCTGGACTGTGGAGTTTTATAGAGTGTGATTGTAACTTGACTATACGACAGCAATTGCTGTCTCTTCTTAGGTAATATAGGGAGAGAAAAGAGTCCCCCAAAAGTAGAAGGGGGAATAAAAACAACAAAAGAGTGACAGCAAAAAATATCAGAGTAAATAAATAAATAAAACCTCCAAACAACAACAACAAATAGATTGGATACTGTAGTCTATAATCACAGAAAAGGTAGAGGGGAGAGAGAAGGGAAAAAAAAAAAAATCTGTAGCCTAATATGAGTATGATTTTAATATCCTCTTTCATCGTCTTTCCTTCAAGTTCACCTGATAAATTTTAAGATGCCACTGTTAGCTTTAATGCTGTAGCTCAGGATTTAATTTTTGGCCTGTTTTGTTTTTAAAATCTCTCTCCCTCTCTACATCCCTAGTTCTGGCCTTTTCCCTATCAATTAACAGTTCTGGGCTGGCTGCTGAGCTGTCTTTTCTTGCAAATGCTGAGAGTATATGTGTGTATGCATGGCAGAAGACCACACCTGTGGTGGGGGTGTCCACTCGCTCAGGTATCCCTTTAGTCACTAGAATGAAGGTATGCAAAAAGTGGGGGGCCAACGAAAAGATACCCCCCTCAAAAAAAACCAGAACAAAGCAAAACTGACAAAATATTTTGTCCACCTTTGCTCTGAGGTTCCCGTGGTGTTATTCCATGGTGGATCTACTTGCTCCCCCGCTTGATCTCGCCCAAGTTGTCAGCTTCGGGCCATGATGCCTGGCAGATTCTAAAGTATGGGATTTCTTACCTCTGCTACAAATTTCACTAGCTATAAATAAGCCTTCAAACTTTTTAAATATTTCTAGATATGTGGTTCAGAGTTTTGGAGCTCTGTTCTGAACCCGCTTTGTCTGGTATTCTGTGGTTTTTCTGGTGGAAATACCCTATCCGCCATCAAGCCCCACCTCCCACTCTCCTTTAGCTTTCCAAGCTTTTACAATCAGTCATAGTCAATAACAGTAGAGTTAGATAACCCTATCAGCATCTCCCCTACCTTCTTTTACTCAATGGGAATCGTAAAGACTGTGTCTAGAAGAGCTGCATCAAACAATTCATTGCAATGCAACTATATTGTTGTTATTGCTAAGTGCCGTCAAGTTGGTTTTGACTCACAGTGACCCTGCATAGGATTTCCATGGAGTGGCTGGTGGGT
>NW_006408561.1:4604746-4631792 GCF_000296735.1 Chrysochloris asiatica
ATTTGAACTGCAAGGTCGGTGGTTCAAGCTCACCAGCTGCTCCTTGGAAACCCTATTCAGGTTCACGATGGCACTTAACAACAAGACAAATATTTAATTAACTGACATTAGATATGAGCCATACCTAACCATACTGACTTACATACAGATTTGACTTAAAGACAGATTTAGGAACAGAAGTAATTTGTGATTTGAGGAGTGCCTGTACTAGGGAAATAACATTCTCCAGTTTAAACTAAAAGTAAGGAATCTTTACTTAAATGCATACATTTGAATAACTTGTCAAATATAGGTGCAAGCTGAATTTAAAGGCTTCTGAAAGTATCTGTGTTCTCTGCTGAAACCAGCTCCCAATCTGGCAGTTACTTGTTGTTGTTAAATGCTGTCAATCAATTCTGTCTCATAGTGACCCTGTATAGGGTTTCCGAGGAGCAGCTCGTCGTGGGTTTGAACTGCCGACCTTGTGGTTGGCAGTCCAGTGCTTATCCTACAGCCACCACACAAGAGTCTGGTAGTTATTTAGGGTTGAAAGTTAACCATCATCTCCCACGCTTCCACCCTGATTCTGCCACTTCAGCCCTTTCTTCTGTCCTCTCCAAATGATATACATTCCAGTTCTTTCTGAATACATTGATATTATGATTGGGGATATAGTGAAACTCAATTTGCATTTCACAGGACAGTAGTTCTTTGTTTTACTTTATGGTAATTTTTTAAATGCTTGGTTGCATGTGACTCTTAATACAGAGAGCAGCTTGTTGTTTTTCCCACTTTTCAGCAGCATTTAAAAATACAACTCTCAAAGGTGATGTTCCTCAATCTTAAAGCATACCAGGGCATACATCTGAGTATAATTAGGCACTAAGGAGTACTGTGCTGGTGTGTTGTAAAGGTTTTAACTACAAAACTGGATAATAATCCTTTGAATGTGAAAACATATGTTGCATGTGATCTGTTACTTTGGTTCTGTATTTACTTTTAAGTAGATAGAGAACTTGATTCCGAGAGGAAGATAGCATTTCTTTAAAATTTCCTCTGATTTTCTTCATGAAGAGGAAACAACTGAATTGTACTGGCATTTTCTGAAAACTGAGCTATTCTTTTTTTCAAATTAATCAATAGCATAGATATAAAGGGTAAGTAGAAAGGCTGGTGTGAGGAAGTGTGTTAAAGCTGATCTGCACAAAATTTTGTTCGTTTATCTTTTCAGAATGATTTTAAACCCCTCGCCCCCATTGTTTTTATGGGAGAATTTTACAATGTGACTCATTTGTCTCCAGTTTTCATTCTTTCTTTACACTAGATATTTAATGATTTCAGAATCTGCTTCTACTCTCAACGGTTCTCTCTAGTGTTTGTTAAATTTATTCTGTCTTTTCAGAAGTCTTGAGGGGGTTTTCATGCCATAGTATATGTCTTATATGAAGAAGCTTCAAAAAGTTTGAGGAAAAATTCCACTATCTTTTAGTTCCATTTTCCCATGAGCTTTATGAAGCCCCCTCATATACAATGCTTGAATACCCCTTAAAAACTTGATCATAATCTTAATTCCCCAAAATACAAGAATAAAACTTTCACTGCTGGTCGATGTACTCTCTTTCCCCAATGCTTGTTTATTAGAGTAGGCACCATCCTGAAGGACAAAAAAAAAAAAAATCAATCTTATTTCTGGATTTTCCAGAACTTTCCCCAAGCTACCACATCTGGTACTTAGCTAACGTTGGAATGAAAGAACAAATAAATAACCATGCAAATCTTGGAGGGAAAGTATGCATCTTTAAGTCATTTCTTCAAGATGGCTGGTTACTCAATTATAATGTAAAAAAAGGGGCTGAATTTTTACATGCTTTAATTTAATTAATTTTCAGATAGGTGTTATAGCCATATTGTTTATGGATGGATGAAAAAGATAGATAAATTAAAAATAAAAAAGAGCCCATTGCTGTGGAGCTGATTTCAACTCATAGTTACTTTGTAGGACAGTTAGAGTAGAACTGCCTCATAGGGTTTCCTTTACAGAAGCAGATTCCTACATCTCTGTCCTGTGGAGTAGCTGGTAGGTTTACATGATTGACCTTTCAGTTAGCAGCTGAGTTCTTAACCACTGCACCACCAGCACTCCTTTTAAAGTGGTGTGTCACTATGGGTCAGAACCGACTTAACTAAAGGGCATTTAACAACAAATAAATGGGTTGAGTGAAAAGTTTCCTCCTCACTGCTATCTCTAGGTCACCCAGTTGTCCTCCTCAGAGGTCACAAATATTATTTTAATTCATTTGAAATAATCTCAACTCACTAAAAATGATTTAGATCTTCTAGTGTGGTTCTGTGGATCAACATTGGATTGTAAACCACAAGATAGACAGTTCAAACCCACCAGCTGCTCCTTGGAAACCCTATACAGGATCACTATGAGTTGGAACCAACTTGATGGCACTTAAAAACAACAACAACAATAAATGACTTAAGTCAGGGAAATGTCTCATTTTCTTCTAGAAGAATCAGGGTTAATCTCATCTGTTTCATTCATCAAAACTTCCCAGTCGTTTCCCTTCATATTTATCCCGTGTCCTTGGCTGGGTTCAGGATGGCAAAAAAAAAAAAAAAAAGACAAAGTGTTCAAGTAGAAACTAAATATAGTGAATCTATATTAATCATTGAAACATATTCTACATCAGCTATGTGACTCCCTTTTAAAATGTCAGACATTGTGGGGGTAGCACTTAATCACTCGTTTGCTGGCATAGAGTAGATTATTGCTAGTTTTAAATCCTAGTAACATTAAGGCCTGTTGCATTTGGTTGTGAGACTTTTTATTTAAATGTACTTAATAGTTTTAAAATGGATTTGTGCTATATAGGTGTTAAATTGTGAAAACGATGCTGTTAAGATAAAATGTCACTTAAATTAGATGAAATGTATAAAGGGTTGTTCTGTTCTGTGAAATGCAACAAAGTATGTTGGTTAATGTCTCTAAAATATGAATTATATACACACAAAATATTTTAGCATATTGATTGGTCTGAGAAGTTTTGTAATAGGCAACCAATATCTGTTTTGTTATTGTTAAGTGCCATCGAGTTGGTTCTGACACATAGTGACCCTGTATCAGGTTTCTGAGAAGTGACTATAAGTTTGAACTCCCAACCTTGTGATTCAAATGATCTTGCAATCCAGTGCTTATCCTACAGCAGCACAAAATCTGTTTAGCCTTGTTTAATCTTAATTCCCCATAGAACTCTTAGCCCTACCCTCCAAGCTGTGTCTTGTGTCCCACAATATACTTTGAGAAAAAAATAGTATAAAAACTGAATGTCAAGTTAGAACATTAAGTCAGATTTCAACCAATGATTTGTTGTTAGATGTTGTCAAGTTGGTTCCAATTCATAGTGACCTTTTGCACAACAGAACAAAATACTGCCTGGTCCTGTGCCAACCTCACAATCATTTCTATGTGTGAGCCCATTGCTGCTGCCACTGTGCCAATCCATCTCACTGGGTGTCTCCCTCTTTTTCATGGACACACCACTTTACCAAGCTTGATGTCCTTCTATAGGGAATGGTCCCTCCTGACAACATGTCCAAAGTATAAGAGATGAACTTTTGCCATGCTGGTTTCTAAGGAGCATCCTGGCTATACTTCTTTCCACACAGATTTGTTTGTTCTTCTGGTAGTCCATGGTACTTTTAATATTCTTCTCCAACATCATAAATCAAATGCATTAATTCTTCTATGGTCTTCATTATTCACTGTCCAACTGTCACATTTATGAAGCTATTGAAAATACCATTACTTGGGTCATGCACACCTTAGTCCTCAAACAAAATGGATTTGTGCTATGGAGGCATTATATAAGGGCTGTATAAGTCCTCAAATTTAAATCTTTGTTCATAAACACTTTAAAGCGGTCTGTGCAGCAGATTTGCCTAATGCAATGCGTCATTTGATTTCTTGACTGCTTCTTCCATGAATGCTGGTAGTGGATCTGAGCCAAATAAAGTCTTTGACAACTTCAATCTTTTCTCCATTTGTCATGATGTTATTTATTGGGCCCATGACGGAGATTTTTGTTTTCTTTAAATTGAGTTGCAACCCATATCGAAGGCTGTGTTGTAGTGTTTTGTCTTCATCAGTAGGTATTTTAAGTCCTTTTGGTTTTCAGCAAGCAAGGTTGTATCATCCACATATTGCAGATTGTTAATCAGTCTTTCTCCTGATGTCACATTCTTCTTCATATAATCCAGCTTCTTGGATTATTTACTCAGCATACAGATTGAGTAAATAATTGACTAACCAATGAGTTAGGGCTGAAAATAGAACTTTTATGCTGTCTGCCTCCAATAGGAAATGTCTTACATTCTTTTTGTTGCTATCAGACCCATTGGCTTGCTTTCTTATAGAGCAGAGAGTTAGACAGATCCTGGTATGAATTCCAGCACTACCCCTTACAGCTATGTGTCCTTAGACAAGGTGCTTCATGTTTTGTAAGAGTGTGGTTCTTCATCTAAATAGGGGGAAGACGTAGTGCCTCTTCCTAAAGAATTTACAATCTAATTGGAAGGTGAAAGTAGAACTACAGTTATGCAATAGAATGTACAAAGTATTTGGAGATTTAAAGAAGGGAAGACTTCATGGAGGAGTTGGTATTTAATATAGTAAGCCTAACTAGCTTAGTTAAGACTTTGATATTTGGAAACCTGAGAGTGGGGAACATAGTTCACATAGAGCAAGAATCAAGAGCAAAGGTAAGGAATAGTAAGTGGTCTCATTTCTCTAGAGACAGTTGAGATTAAGCAGTTATTTTTTTATCTGTGTGCTGTAAATGGTAATGAAAGTTCCAGCAGTACTGATGGTTGTCAGGGACCTGCCTCGACATAGGGGTTAGGTTCACGAGGAGGAGATACCTGACGGCGATAAATATATAGCAAGAATACACAGAAAGAGACAAAGAGAGAGACAATGAGGCACCCCAAAGCCAGGGTGGATACATCACTGGTGGGCAGGCTTAGAACTACAGGCATCATGGCCTCTGCAGGCAGCAACTCACTGCCCTGCAATCTTTACTGCATGCCCTCCAACCCGTAATGCACTGCAATCTTTACTGCATGCCTTCCAACCCGTAATGCACTGCAATCTTTACTGCATGCCTTCCAACCCATAATGCACACCTGGGGAGGCCCGGGCCTCTGCTTTGTTTAGGGGAGGAGCTTCACACCAAGCTGGAGGGACTTAGGCAAGGTACAGCTAACATCAGTAATTTTCCAGATATTCAGGTAACTTTACACCGTACTTCGCTGGTTTGAATCCCAGGCCAGCAACTTGGATTCTCAGGCCCAATTAACATATCTATAGCCCCTGAGCTCAGTTGGGGGAAGGTGAAAGGTAAGGACAGAAGCTTGGGCGGAGTCCCACTGTTTCGGCTTCCTGAGCCAGGTTTTCAGGAGGACTCCAGACGCCCAGGTGAATGGGCTGCACCTGGAAAAGGATTAGGGAGGATGGGTTCTTTGTCTATAGAACAAAGAACCGAGAAGTAGCTAAGATATTTTTAGTTAATCCTTTTGGAGAAAGGCTTGACCTTGCAACCTTTAGTCTTAGCTTTAGGAAAATATCACATTTATCTGTGGATTACCAAGAGCTCCGTGTATTAAATTAATACATGTAACAATATTAAGATGAAAAACAATTTGCCATTAACTGCCAGTGGCCTCATTTGTTACACTCGGGCCTATAGGGTCTCAAACCTCTGACCAGTCTTACACGGTCCGCAACAGATGGTGGCATTTAATAATTACTACAGATTCCTGAAGTGGCTCTGTAGGATAAGCACTGGACTGCTAACCACAGGTTGATGGTTCAAGCCCACCAACTGCTCCTTGGAAACCCTATATAGGGTTGCTATGAGTCAGAACCAACTTGACAACACTCAATGACAACAATGATGCCATTACCTAGTGAACAACCTTATACTTGAGTAGAATTGAGCTCTTGCTGGATTTTCTTAAAAATCTGTATTAAGGTGTTGGTGTGATGCTGTGGGTTAATGTGCCAGACTTCAAAGTCTTTTGAACTGCAAGGTCATCAGTTCAAGCTCATCAGCTGCTCCTTGGAAACCCTATGCAGGCTCCCTATGTGTTGAACCAACTCGACGGTACTTAACAACAACATACATAGTTTGGAGTCCTGGTGTGGCGCTGTGGGCTAATGTGTCAGACTGTAAAGTTGTTTGAACTGCAGGGTCAGTGGTTCAAGCTCACCATTTGCTCCTTGAAAACCCTATACAGGGTCGCTATGGGTTGGAATCGACTCCATGGAACGTAACAACAACATATATAGTTTATTTGACACAGAGATCCCATACGAGAGAATAGGGCCATTTTCTCAAATATTTTAGGATTGCTAAATTATCTTCCTAAAATAGCATTGAGGCAAGGGAAGCCTAATTGTTGTTAAGTACCGATGAGTTGGTTCCGACTCATAGCAACCCAGTATAGGGTTTCCAAGGACCAGTGATGTGTTTGAACTGCCAACCTTGTGCTTCAAACCAACCTTGCAGTCCAGTGCTTGTCCTACAATGCCTAATACATGAATAAAATTTAAACTAAACATCTCAAAACCTTTATTGATCTAATGTTCAGTGAGAGTTCCATGGAAGGAGATTTTATATGTGACATTTCCCAAGCTTATTGAACTGCAAAACTCTTTTTGCTCTTAGCTTAGGTGACCATTTCCCCAAATTGTGCTCTTCCCTTGATCAAGACCAGTGTTGAGTCAGAACCAACTTGTTGATGACACTGAACAACAACATAGAGCTTCTTCAAATGCTATTCTTCCTACATCCTTACCCCTGCTTTCAGCAAGTCAGACTGTTGATGGAGTAGAGGTACAAGGTAGGCTTCCTGGCAATTCTGGTATCTCTTCTCCATCATTCCAACCTCCCACTCCCTATTTACCTCTGACCTGACCTGTTACCATTGAAATTGTTGTTGTTGTTGCTTTTAAGTGTTGTCGAGTTGGTTCTGACTCATAGTAACCTTGTATAGGGTTTCCACGAAGCAGCTGGTGAGTTTGAGCCACCAACATTGAGGTTCAAATCGACCTTGCAGTCCAGCACACTGACCCACAGCACCATACCAGGACTCCATTACCATTGTTGTTAAGTGCCATCAAGTTGATTCCAACTCATAGCGACCCTGCACACGGTTTCCAGGGAACAGCTGCTAGGTTTGCACTGCCTTCTTTGTGGTTAGCAATCTAGTGCTTATTCTACAGTGCCATTCCAGGACTCTTTACCTGAGTTTGTTGTCATTGTTTAGTACCGAAGAGTCAGTTCTGACCCATAGTGACCCTGTATAGGGTTTCTGAAGAGCAGCTGGTGAGCTTGAACCCCCAACCTTGCGGTTCAAAGCGGCTTTGCAGTCCAGCACATTAACCCACAGCACTATACCTGACTTTTGTTGTTAAGTGCCGTCACGTCGGTTCCGACCCATAGTGACCCTGAATAGGGTTTCTGAGGCTGTAAATCTTTATGGGAGCAGAAAGCCTCATCTTTCTCCTGCGGAGCAGCTGGTAGTTTAAAACTGCTGACCTTGCGGTTTGCTGCCCGATTCGTAACCACTACGCTACCAGAGCCTAACTTAAGGCACTGTAAATCATCTTTCTGTTGCTCAAACAGTTAAAATTGACATCCCTAGTCCTCAATTGCTAAAATTTTATAAGAAAATCCTTATCAAATAGCTGTGAAGAAAAATTTAAATGTGAATATCTAAACAAAGAAAAGCAGGTTATAAACCATCTCTAGAGTAGCTGTAGACATTGGAATATTATCATGAAGTACATTTTCATGCAAAGGGAATATATTTTAGAATTTAAAAAGTTTATTTCTAAGTCTAGTTTACTTTGTTATGAATATTTTACATTGTACATAACATGAATATGTACAATGAATGTGTAGGAAGCTTTCTGTTATAGGTTGGGGTTTGATGATTATGAAATTTAAATAAACAAAGGTATAATTTGGCTCAGAACTATCAAGGATATATCTGCAACTGATATTCTTTTTCTTTGCATGAATCTATTTGTTTCTCAGACTATTAGCACCTTCTTAAGACACCAGAGAAAAGTTAAAGTTATAGTTTTTACTACATGGTATCACTGTGGCGCTGTGGACTAATGTGTCAGACTGCAAAGTCATTTGAACTGCAAGGTTAGTGGTTCAAGTTTACCAGCTGCTCCTTGGAAACCATATATAGGGTCACTATGGGTCAGAATCGACTTGATGGCACTTAATAACAACAATCATCTCTGAGAGGAACCCTGGTGACATAATGGGTTAAGTTTGGACTGCTAACTACAAGACCAGCGGTTCGAACCCACCAGCTGTTCATGGAAGAAAGATAAGGCCATCTGCGTCCTTGACAATTTGTAACTTTAGAAACCATAGGGAACATTTCTACTCTGCCCTATCAGGTCACTATGAGTCTGAATCGATTTGATGGCAGTGGATTTGGGTTTTATCATATCTAGCAGTAGTTGTGTGGCACTGATATGCAAGGTCGGTTTGAACTTCAAGGTCAGCAGTTCAAACTCACCAATAGCTCTTCTGAAACCCTATCCAGGCTTGCAGTGAGTCAGAATTGACTCAATGGCACTTAAAAATAACAACAACAGTAGTGATAGAGATTACAACTATTAGATTCCCAGAATTCATTGGTAATAGAGTAAAATATAATAATCCTGACTACATAATATTTTTTTAATCCAAATATTTTGGTGTTTTGACAGAAAGCCTCTAGATACATTTTTTTCTTAATAATTTTCAGATAGAAATTATGTATATATTTATATATATCTTGAATTGCCTTTAGAATAAGTGTATTGTAAAGTCATTGCATATTGGATGTAGTATTCTGTAGTAGACCAAAGACGGCTGTCTGCAGAAATTTTCAGAAGCAAGGTGTCTTTACTTCCTGACCAAGTATTTCAAAATATACAGAACGTACTTTCCTCTCATCATGAAAACCTATATACTTCCTATTAGAAATGATTGCATCTCTCCTTATTTTTGTGATGGATATATTTTTTCTGTTTATAGAAGGCAGGGGACCAATATAAGAAAATGCCTAAAGGAATGTATATAAGTTGCCAAAATTTATACCTCCTGAGATGTTTCTAAAAGCATCATAAATAGCATATAGTGAATACTTTCCTTCCAGCTGAGCTTTTGGAATAGCTCACTCAGCATTTTTGTTAAATAATATCCCTGGGACATGAACCAAATAGCATTTCCTGTTCAGTTCTCATCTGTCATTTTCCTGATTCCACAAGCCACATCTCCAGATGTCAGAATATGAAGGTGAAATTGTTTTTATTTACAGAGCTCTTAAATCAAATCAAGTAGGTCACGATTGCCTTCCCAGCCTTCATGCCCCAGTAGGTTGGTTAGTGGTCCCAAAGTAAAGTCTTGACCCTGTGAGTTTCTAAATCATCTTTACCTTTCGTTGTGATTTAAAACAAAACTCAGAGGCCATTTTAGTTGAGTTATGTAATTTACTTTTTAATTTTTTGCCAGAACACAATTGTGATGGGCCTTCAATAATCACTGTAGCAAATACTTCTAGGACTTATATAAACAAACATTACACTGAAACTCTGTTGCTATTCTAATAAATCCAGCATTAGAGGTAAGATTTAGACCTCTGCTTTCTGTTTCTGTTGAAGTACTTATAATTTAAGTTTGTTGTGTGGAGGAAATATGTGAAAGTGCTTTGTGAAACTCCAATGTGCTATGTAAGTACTGAGCTCAAAAGTTCTGAAAAATGGACTTGAAAGATAATGGATTTTTTTTTTAAGATAATGGAATTTGTCCATGACATTTTTGAAGCCCCTTCATATTGTATTGGTTTTGAGGGCTTGACTTATCTGCCCCATGCACACTTTAGGTCTTCATTATTCTATTATAGTATTAAGAGTCTGTGGGATAAGCACTAGACCTCAAGGTCGGTTTGAACTGCAAGGTCAGTGGTTCAAAGTCACCGGCTGCTCTGATACAGGTTTGCTATGAGTCTGAACCTGATGGCACTTAACAACAATTAGGTGAAAATAGTTTATTTAGTCTGTCCAGTTGCCCCTCATTATCCCAAAAGGTAGGGAATGAATGTTGTTGTTAGGTGCCATTGAGTTGGTTCAGACAATAGCGACCCTATGTATAACAGAATGAAACACTGATCAGTCTGGCACCATCCTCACAATTGTTGTAAGTTTAAACTCATTGTTCCTGCCACTGTGTCATTCCATCTTATTGGGGGTCTTCCTCTTTTTCGCTGACCCTCCACTTTAATGTCTTTCTCCAAGGACTGGTCCCTCCTGATAATATGTCTGAAGTATGAAAGACGAAGTCTGGCCATCCTGGCTTCTAAGGTGCATTATCTAGCTATACTTCTCCCAAGACAGATTTGTTTGTTCTTTTGTCAGTCCATGGTACTTTCAATATTTTTCACCAACACCATGATTCAAATGCTTGGATTCTTCTATGGTCTCCCTTATTCATTGTTAACTTTCACAAGCATATGAAGTTATTGAAAATACCAGGTTTGTATCAGGCACACATTAATCCTCAGAGTGACTGCTTTGCTCTTTAACACTTAGTGGCAGCTATGATTTCTTTACTGCTGCTTCCATGCATGTTGATTGTGGATATAAACAAAATGAAGTCTTCGGCAACTTCAATCTTTTTCATTCATCATGATGTTATTTATTGGTCCAGTTGGATGATTTTCATTTTCTTGACATTGAGGTACAATCTATTGTGAAAGTTGTAGTCTTTGATCTTCATCAGAAAATATTTTCAAGTTTTCTTTGCTTCCCACAAGCAAGTTTATGTCATCTGCATATCTCAGGCTGTTAATGAGTCTTCCTTCAATCCTGATGCCCTGTTCTTCTTCATATAGTACAGTTTCTTGGATTATTTGCTTAGCATACAGATTGAATAAGTGAAAGGATGCAATCCTAACACACACCTTTCTTGATTTTAAACTTTTCTGTATCTCCTTGTTCTGTTCAAACGATTGCTTCTTGGTCTATGTACAAGTTCCTCATGTGTATAATGAAGTGTTTTGGAAGTTCTATTTTTAACAATGTTATCCATAGTTTGCTATGATCCACGCAGCTGAATGCCTTTACATAGTCAAAAAAGCTCAAATAGACATCTCTCTGGTATTCTATGCTCTCAGTCAAGATCATCTGATGTCAGAAGTGATAGCCTTTGTTCCACGAACTCTTCTCAATCTGGCTTGAATTTCTGTCAGTTGATGTATGGCTTCAACTGCTTGTGAATCATCATCAGCAAAATTTCATTTGCATGTGATATTAATAATACTGCTCAATGATTTCCACATTCTGTTGGGTAATCTTTTTTTGGAATGGACACAAATAGGAATCATTTCCAATTGGTTGGCCAGGTAGTTGTCTTCCAAAATGGCTTGGTGTAGATGAGTGAGCGTTGTTAGTACTATATCAGTTTGTTGAAATATTTCACTTTGTATTCCGTCAATTCCTGGAGCATTGTTTTTCACCAATGCCTTCAGTGCAGCTTGGACTTAACTCTTCCAGTATGACTCATTTTTGATCACATGCTGCCTCTTGAAATGGTTGCACATTGATCAATTCTTTTGGGCATAGTGACTGTGTGTTCCTTACATCTTGTTTTTTTAAATTCTTTCTTTGGGGGGATGGATAGGTAAGATGGGTAAGAGTAAGGAGTGAGGGCTAGTGTTGGGACTATGGCTAGCTTTAGGCAGTAACTAGGACTTAGCTTAGTGTTTAGAGTTATGGTTAGGACTGGGGTAAGTGTTAGAGGTCAAGGTTGGGCTAGGGCTAGAAATAAGGCTTGCTCTAATTTTCAGGGTTACAGTTAGGTTTGCTTTTATTTATTTAATTTTTTTTTTAACTCTATTTGATGTCTTCTTTATTTGGAAGTTTTGTAACTATATTATTACCGCTTTACTTTATAGGGCTTTTTGTTGTTGCAACTGCATCTCAGTTTCTCTTTTCTCAATCTCATAGGTCTGGTTTACTTTGCATATTTCTATATATGGTTTGAGTCTAGGTGATATTGTCATGTATGTTAGTCTCCAGTTGTTGTCTGTCGTTGGTTTTCTGTTCAAACAACTCCCTTTAGTATTTTTTGTAAGGTTGGTCTGGTTTTTACAAATTCTTTTCATTGTTGTTTGCAATTTAGCTGACATATTTGATGGACAGTTTTGTTGGCTATGTGATTGTTGGTTGGCAGTTTCTTTCTTTCACAGTTTTTTATGTCATTCCATTGTCTTCTTGCATGAACGGTTTCTGATGAAAACTCAAGAATTTAGTCTTATTAGTAGTTCATTGTAGATAACTTTTTTTTTTTTTTTTTCCTGAGCTTCTCTCAGAATACTTCCCTTGTCTTTGGTTTTGAAAAGTTTGATTATGTCTTGGTATTTTTCTTTTGGGGTTGATCTTGTTTAGAGTTTATTCAACTTCTTGAATGCTATCTTCTCACTGTCTTTTATGGTATCAGGGAGATTTTCTTCCAATAACTCTTTTTTTTTTCCTTCCAATAATTCTTGGACATTATTCTCTATGCCTTTTTTAATGTGTGTCTTCTTGTGCTGGAATTCCTATCACACATTAGTTATTCCTCTTGATAGTGTCCCACATGAATCTTATACTTTGTTTAGTTCTTTTTTGGATATGATTTTTTTCTCTAGCAAATGAATATTGAGAGATTTTTTTTTTTCAAGATCAGTAATTTGGCTTTCCATTGATCCAGTTCTATTTCTATGTTCTTTAAGTGTATTATCTTTTTCTAAAGTCTTAGTGCTAATCTTCTGGCTTACATGGTTCCCATTTTTTCAATTATTTTGTCAGTTTGTTTCCTAAAAATTTCCATAGCTGTGTCAATGTTTTCCTTGAATTCATCTGTGGTTTTCCCAATCTTTCTCACAATCTGCTAAAGTTGCCTGGTTAGCATTCTTTTGAATATCTTATCAGGTAGTTCTGATACCATTTCTGGTGTTATATTTTCTGACTCTATATTTGGTCACTTGTTTGGGGCACTCTATCTTGTTTTTCTGTGTAAGATGAAATTGTCTGTTTCCTCAGAGACATTGTGGTATCATGCTTCTATTTAGTGGATGATTGTATTTTGGTGTATTCTCAGACCCTCACCACTTGTCTCCTGCTGTGTATATTAGAGATCAGAAGTGTGAACACAGTTAGTTCTTTGTTCACTGTGTAGCAAAGTTCAAGGTGGGTTCACACGTGTCCAGAAGCAAGGTGCTATGGCAGGTGCCCAACCCAAGACAGAGCAGTGTCTATGCAGGACAGGATACCACTGGCCACTGGATTGGTAAGAATGGGGACTGGCTATGGACCTGCGTGCCAGGAGGACATGGGAACAAGGGAGAATTGCAACTTCTTCCCCCCAGCTTCCAGCTGCATCTTGTGCTTGCAGATCTCTGTATCAACAGTAACTCGAAAAAGTTCAAGATGGCCGCATCACGCCACATCAGCTAACAGTCCACCCATTTTTCTTCTCTTTCATTGCTCCTATTCAGCTTCCTCTTCTGGTTGGCACTTAACCACCACTCTGCCCTATCCTCTGATGCTCAGGCTTCCAGGATCACCATCTAACTGTTCAACTCATTCTCCTATGTTTTTGTTGCAGAAGGTCAACTCAGTACTTCTGCCTACTCTGCAATGTTACCCTGCAACTCCTTTCATCTTCTTTCCATGTTTCCTGCACCATTCAGGATTTTGCTCATAGAATCAAGGATTAAATATTATAAGTCATGACTTGAATTTTTTCTTCAGTTCTTTCAGCCTGAGAAATGCTGAACATGTTCTTCCTTTTTGATTTTCTAACTCTAGGTCTTCACACATGATATTATAATATAGACTAAAATCATCTTTAAAAAGAAGGTCCCATAAATAATACCTAGTTGAGTTGCTTCATTATTTACATCAGTAACAGGACTAGATGGATGAGGTACCTTGCCTATGACCACAGTTATTTAGGAGCAGAGTTGATATAGGGACTGTCTCATCTTTAAGTTATTATTCATCTTTCAGTTCAAGAGATGTGGTATACTTATTTAGCAACAATATTAACAACAACAAAGCATATTAGCTTTTGGCCATTTTGTTAGTAAACCTGTGTTGAACATTTTCCAATAATCAGGCATCAGAATTAATTTAGAAATGTGATTCTACTGATTTTGAAACTGCTGGTTCATTTGATATTTTATTTTACTTCATAAGATCACATCAACTTATTATTATCTGGTGTGGTTTTTTTTTTTCCCCCTTTTTGCTGAGCTATGTTCTTTTTTTCCCTCTCTCTCTACCATGCCTTTTATTTCACTGTGCCTTGGGAATGAAAAGGAATTTTCCATAGTTTGCATCTTATTACATTCACATTGTTGCTTATGAACCAGGAGTTAGATGTCACTTGGGAGGTTTCTGTGGTACAATCTAATACTAAATTTTGTCCTCAGTATGTGAGCTGGTGGAAAGAGCTCCTTGACTTGCCATTGGAAGAGCTGAGTGAGTTCCTGCTGTACCACTGTTCACCTGTTCCCTTAATTTGGGACATCACTAGCCCCTCTGAACCTATTTCCTAATAGATAAAATGGGAACAATACTTGTTCATTCTGTATCTCAGAATGTGACCTTCCTAACAATCCCAAAAAATATATAAACGAGAACTTTGTTTCCTCTGGGACCCTTGATCATATGGATATGTTCTCTCAGTAACGACTATAAGATCATTACCACATACCTCCAGTGTTTATTGATTAGGAAGAAAAAGAGGAGTAGAGTATTTTGTACATTGAAAAATACACTCTGAAGGCAATGTAAAATAGTCTAGTATTATTAGTAGTTACCATCAAAAGTCTCTTTATTGATAATAATGTAACTTATCCTTGGGACCAAGAAACTGCTCCACTCTGCTATTTGCCACCCTTTCTATTCAAAATCATATTCTTCTCTAGAGGTCTGTCTCACATACTCCCTTCTTTTGAAGCTTCCCAGATTCCCTCTCCTCTCTCACATTAGCTTGGGTACTATGATTATTTTTTATTGTTTTTCTACTTAGCCCAGAACTAGAATGGGAGCTCTTCAGGGACTGCTCTCATACAGATAGATTTAAGAAAAGGTCTGCACATTTTAGCTATTCAGTAATAATAGTATTTGTTAAATTAATTTTTGGGGGAAATGCGTTTTTTGGTATTTTTAAGTCTTTATTTACATTTTTACTTTGAGTTTTTTGTTTTGTTTTGTTTTTTACTTAAAGTTTAAGTAATAGCCAGTAAGGTGTGGAAAAAAAATCAATAATTTCAAATGCCTTTCTATAGCTATACTTTTATTGACCAGAATTTGAGAAATTAAATTAAAAAGGGTATTTTAGAGGACAATTTATTTATTTATTTTTCTGATCCAAAAGTTTTTTTGTTTTCTTTTTTATTTAAAGTTTTTATTGTGAATTGAGTGATAGTTTACATGGGAGGTCATTGGTTTTGCACTCAACCTATCATATTTCATTCCATTGCAATGGTTACAATCCCCTCCATACATCATTATTCAACAGTATTTTCTTCTATTCCCTGGGTTTTTTTGTTTTGTTTTTGGATGTACACAAAAACACTCAGGAACATATCATTTAAACAAGCAAAAGGCACATTCTATAAGCATACCTGCTGGCTGCCAGCACACAGCCTTTCTCTTTCCATGAGTCTAGAGTCCTCAGCTGCTCTTATAGCTCCATGTCATCATCTCTGCCTCCATCTTTGGTGTTACCACTTTTCTGGATAGGGTCCCACATTCCACTCATGCTCTTCTACCTTGATAGTCATAGGGTCCTCTGTTCCTGGACCATAAGATTAACTACTCCCCCCCTTTTTGTTACAAAACTTTCTACTTTTACACTTGTGACAATCACAATTAGTCATGATAACAATTACTCACTATTGAATCATAAGACAATCATTTATTTTGCAAATTAATTCAACTGTACATCTTGTTTTTTTTTTTTTTAAAGCTTGCTTTTTTAATCTTCGTTTTCATTTCATATTTTTCTTGTATTCTTTACGGTCATATTTAAATGTTTAAAGCTAAGAACTGAATTATGTACAAATAATTCCTCAAAAATCATACTTATTTTTTAAGAGAAAGTTTATTTCACTTTACTTATGGCAAACTGATTTTAGTATAAAAATGTACTGTCTTAAAGATTGATGACATGTTCAAGATGGTACCCAGAGCCTCCTAATCCTTTGTAAAAAGTAAATGCAGAAACTGTTGTGGGCAATGATGCATCACATTTTTGTTTTCCACCACTACAGTATTTTATAAATAATAAAAATCATTCTTAAAATATTATGGTAAAAATGTATTTGCTGGGAGCCTTGTGCTTCTGATAGATTTGTCTGGAGTTATGATGTAAAATTTGCCAGATTCATAACTTAAGTTGACATGAATAGGAATGGCTTCATTATAATCTTGTCTAGGCTTATTAGAAGGTCATTTGAAAATTTTAAGATAATCCGATGTCTCTGTGACCAAATAGAAATAGTGCTTCATGTTTTGTGTTTTAATGACTGAGTGCTTCCAGTAACTGTGGATTCAGTGTTCCCCTTGCCTTTGACTGTTACTCTCTCTCATAGCTTTCCTGTTACTAGAATAGTCGCAGTAAGTGGGAGACATTCCTGTGATTACTAACTTTTGTAAAAACCTTCACCAGATGATGAAGAGCTCCTGAAGTATCTGGCAAGGGGGCCCCTGTAGTCTTTTTTTGGTCTTTTGCTGTGAACCCTTCATGCACCTCTATAGGAGAGACTGTTCATATTAGCCGGTCCCTTAATTTTACTATAAGCCATTGCTATCTAATTGTTCTCATAGTGACCCTATATAGGGTTTCCAAGAATGTAAATCTTTATGGAAGCAGATGGCTTCATTTTTCTCTGGGTGGTGAGTTTGAACTGCTGACCTTGAGGTTAGCAGTCAAGAACTTTTCCTTCAGTGCCACTTGGGCTCCATTAATTCTAATGTAAAGAATTGTGCAAAACAAAATGAAAGCTACCTGCATTTACAAAATGCCTTGGCATTTATTTTAAGTGCTGCAGTATTTGGCATAACTAGATTCAGAAAAAAGACAGGTATGTATAGATTTTTAAAATTAATGGTAATGAATGAAATAGAGGCTACCTACCAAAAGCTAATCAGTTTTATTAAGAAACTTACTACTTTCAGTTTGTAGGAAAGAAGAATGTTCTGCTTTATAATGAAAGAATCTAGAACAAAATTAGAGTTTTCTAGTGAATGAACAAAAGCCAGTTAGAGAGGAAAGTGGCCATTGTGTGAATGGGTAAGATTTTATTTTATTGCTAGTAACCTAGCCCAACCCTTCTCTCTGTATGGAGACAGTTTGGTAGAGGACAGTGGATATGCCATACCTTCCAGTATCCTAAAGCAGTGTTGTCAAAGTGTGCCACCTTGACCAGTATCACCAATAAAGAGCTTGTTACACATACAAAGTTCTACTGGATGTGGGGGATATCTGTGTTGAAGAAACCCTGTAGATTGGTTCTCATGCCTGCTGAAGTTTGAGAGTTCCTGTTCTGTATAGAAAGGAGCCCTGAAGTTTAGTATCTATGCTTTTTCTCTCTATTTGAGTGCTTCCTATATACTTGTGTTATTGTTGGCTACCATCAAGTTAATTTCAAGTCAAATACTTACTATCTTTTTGTTGTTTAGTTCCAATTCATAGCAACATTTTTGACTCATATACAACAGAATGAAACACTGGGGTTATTTCATATTGTTTGGCTCTGATTGATCTTTGTAACATTGGAATGAGGAAACTGAGGCATAAAAAAATAAATGACTATACAAAGGCTGTGGAGGCAGTGTCAGAACTGGAATCCAGGTCTTCACATTGTAGATTCAGAACTCTATCCATGGGAATAGTATGTGCTCAGGTTTTTCTGTCAACAAACTCGTATAAATTATTAATGGAACTTTTTTGGTTATGTATTTGTTCTGTTTTTTTAAAATTATACAGAAACTGATTGATGTGTTCTGCTGTTGTTCTTTGCAGTTTTATACTCCATTGTCATTTCTTCTTAATTCTAGATATCCTATACTGGCAAAGAAAACCTTTTAAAGGGGGCCTGTGGTGAGTCTAAGCACTGAACTGCTAACCACAAGGTTAGCAGTTCAAACCCAGCAGCACACAACATTGGTGAACCTAAGTAACCTTAGTTAAGTCCTCCCTTGTCTACTAAACAAAAAGCCAATGGTTTCTGCCTACCAACTGCTTAGCTGAAGAAAGATGGGGCAGTCTGGTTTAATCCATAAAGATTTATAGCCTTGGAAATCCTGTGGTGCAGCTCTACAATGTCCTACACAGTCACTATGAGTCAGAACCAGCTCACAGGCAGTGGCTCTTGGGGGATGGTGAGTCTGGTCACATAGTGTATTGCGGGTTGGTTCGCTAACCGCAAATCAGCACGTTGAGTCCACCAGCTGCTCCACGAAAGAAAGAAGAGGCTTTCTGCTTTTGTAAAGATTTACAGCCTTGGAAACTCTAGAAAGGGTCATGATGAGTCAGAATCGACTCGATGGCAGTGGGTGGGAGTCTAGTAATTAGAAGTCCCTCTAGTAATTAAAAAGTAACAGAGCCCTTTCTTAGACAAATCAATATCAGTGCTTTGGGATGTTTATTTAATTTCATATTTATTTTCTTGTAAAATTATGATTATTTTCTGGTAGCTGTGGTGAAGTGAAAGCCAGTAACAAATCAAAAACAGGATTTGAGGACAAAATCAGTTAAGATTTTGGGCTGCACAATGTATAGATAAACACTAAAACACATACCACTTTGAATAAATAATTAAGATGTACCAGTGAAAACTCATGAGACTGAAATGAATGGAAAGTGCATCAGCTAAATCAGTTTACATGACATACAAATCCATTTTCTTGTGCAAAATCGAAATACAGTACATACTATATGAGAGTAAGGTTATATTGAATAAGTATCCATTAGAACAGCCTTACAACAAAAGCAAAAACAAAACAACACTCATCCCACAGTCAGATTTTCTATATTTGAAGTGGTTCTATGTTTGAGAATTAATTTGTTATCTGGAGTACAGATTCTCACCGAAATAAACATACTAATTACGTTTTCTTATCATAATGAATACTCTTTCCTTTCAAGTACTTTTTGTGCTGTTTTTTTAAATACGACAAAGTATTTGCCAATTCCGCAATTTCTCCATGTATATTACAGCAACATTGGTTATGTTCTGCATATAGTGCAACCATTGTCACTATGTTTTCCAAATTACTTTATCACTATTAATATAAAACTCAGTGCTTCCTAAACCAAAGCTTCCTCTTTCCTCCTTCTTTCCTTTCTTGGTTGGACTTAAATGAGAGATGTTACAACCGGTGAACCTTTCTAACATGGTCATAAGGGTACTTTTTGACTGCACAATTTGTGAACTTAATCTCCTATTACTATACTGAATTTCTTTTTTGCATTTTTCATAACAGTTCATTGTCTCTTGGGATAAGTGTCCTTCCTATTCTGCCTCTACCTTGATACAACTGCCCACTATAAAGAGTATGTTCTGCTAATCAATCTTTCTCAACCTCATTGCGCCCCAAATGGAATCCTATTCATCTTAGAACATTACGTTCTTACCGGTTGACATTGATTCATTGATAAGCTCAGAATATGACCTTCCAATCACTTGAATGCCCATCTAATAGCTCTGAGAACTATATTTTACTTTTCTAAGTCTCTTTTTGTTGTTATTGCTGACGTTCCCTTCCAGTCATTGACGTTAATCTTGTAAATCAGTGACTTCTAGTACTGTCTTCTTTTTAATACTCATAAAATTGTACTCATAATTTAAAAGACATTGTAACTCAAAGCGACCTTGTAGGACACAGTAGATTGCCATGTTGGGTTTTCAAGGCTGTAATCTTTACTGACGTAGACTGCCAACATCTTTTTCTTGTGGTGCAGCTGGTGGGTTCAAAATGCTGATCTTTCAGTTAATGCTGTGCCACCAGAGTTCCTTACAATCATAATAACTTACAATGTTTATACATCATTGAGCCCTTTTGTTTGAAATAACTATGACAAAGGGTCATCAAAGATTTATGCACTTTCTTGTAATATCCTAAAAGCAAGTAATCAAAACCTACATATCTAAGTCTATTAAGCTTTGTGATATCATCTTTCATTAATTCTTTCCCTTCCTTAGTCCAGCACAGTTTTCAGTTTTTAAAGTTCTAGTGTTAGTTAGCTCTGTTTCCATTTGTTTTTGATGGAAAAAGTAGAACTAGATAAAACAGTTTTTAAAGTCTTTAAGAAAATATCACATATTTATAAAATAATTTTTTTCTACTAGGATACTTGATGCCTCTTAAATTCTTAAATCTAGTTTTTCTTAGTTCATCAATTTTAACCTCTCATTTCTCTGTTGTTTCCTTTTGGGTGTCTTACATTTAACAATTCCTAAACTTATTAGCTTTATTTCTATTTCCTGCCCCTTACCACCATTAATGTTTTTCTTTGAGGAAAAAGCCATGTGTTCATATGTTTTAAATTTTTATGACTTTTCTTTTCATGCCCCTCCTACTAGTTCCTGAAGAGTTTATTTCCATGGGATTATCGATGAAAACAAATGAAAGGAACAGGCTATAAGTATATATATTATTTATCTATTGCCGCAAAGCAAGTTACCCTAAAGTTAGTAGCTTTAAAGAACAAACATCTTACAGAGTTGGTGGGTTAGAAATCAAGACACTGCTTACTGGGTGCCTGGATTCCTCACAACGTCTCATGAAGTTAACTATCAGGGTGTTGATAGCTGAAAGCTTGATTGGGGGAGAGTCTCCATCCAGGTTTTTCTGTGTTTGTTCTTTAGATTTAGTTCCTCATAGCTGTTGGACTAAGTGCTTCAGTTCCTCACTATCTATGGGCTAGAAGCCTCTCTCAGTTCCTTGTCACATGGTCCTGCATAGAGCAGCTCACAGCCCAGGAGCTTGGACCTCTCTGAGAAAGCAAAAAAGGCACCCCAGAGGGAAGGCACCATATTTTTAAAGTTTCAGAAGCATGACTTTTGCGTATTTGTTAGAAGCAAATCACTGGGCCCAGTCTACATTTGGGAGGGAGATGGGCAGATAAAATTGCATAAAGACACAGGGATTACTGGTGACATTTTAGAGGCTGCCTACTACTGGTGGTGGCAGTGTAGGATTAGCTCTCGACAGCAGAGTTGGTGGTTCAAACCCACCAGCTGGAAACCCTATACAGGGTTGCTGTGTGTTGGAATTGACTCGATGGCTCTTAACAACAATGACACTGTTGGTATTTTAGGGAAAGAACCTGATTCATAATTGAAAGCTACTAAAGCATAGCTTGAACAAAACATGGAACGCAGTAAAAGTACAAGTTTGGGTTAAAATAGTAGAGTAATAGCAGGACTTTATTAAAATAGAGATAATAGTTTGTTAATAGTTATTAGATAATAGTTTGACAACTAAGTGCTGTCAAGTTGGTTCCCACTCATAGCAACCCTGTATAAGGTTTCAGAGGAGCGGCTGGGGAGTTTGAATCACCAACTTTGCAGTTCAAGTTGACCTTGCTGTCCAGTGCTAATCCTGTAGCCACACTAGGATTTCAAATAAATGAAGATTAAAGAAAACTATATCAATGTTAATTCCAGTCTACTTACCTTCATTTAAATTCTATGAATTGAAAATTTGTCATTGTTGTTAGCTATGACCTAGATCATTACGGAGTAAAAACAATAATGAAAACATGGAGAATTAAGAATAATCAAGCAATTTATCATAAATCTTTAAAAAATCTTATCATTTACATGTTTTTCTCCTTTTCTTTCAAGTTATTATTTTTTTTTCTTGTTGTTGTGATGCACTTCATTTTTCTGAATTAGCAATGTAGAGTTTTTCCTTTAGGGTTGATAAGTTATTTAAATTCCATTCGTGATATTCAGTAGTTCTTATTCTTAGCCATAAGCAATTACCTTGAGGGAATTGTTTCTAGGCCTGGGGGCTGAAGACCATCATTTCAGGGCACAGTCAAGGTCAATTAGTATAACAGTGTCCACAAAGACAATATTCTACATCCTACTTTGGTGTGAGTAGCCACTGGGGTCTTAAAAGCTTATCAGCAGTTATTTGAGGTACAACTAGTGATCTCTCCCTGTTTGGAGTGAAGAAGAGTGAATAAAATCAAAGACTTGGAAAAAATTAGTCCAAAGGACTAAAGGACCACACATACTTCAGCCTTCACAGCCCTGAAGCCAGAAGAACTAGATGATGGCTGACTGTCACTGCTGACAGCTCTGAAAGGGATCACATTAGAAGGGCCTGGAGAGTGGGGAAAAAATGTGGAACAAAACTCAAAATCAGAAAACAAGACCAGGTTTATTGATTGAATAGAGATTGATGATGTTGTTGTTAGGTGCCATTGAGTCGGCACTGACTCATAGCAACCTTATGCACAGCAGAATGAAACAATGTCTGATCCTGGGCCAACCTCACTACTGTTGCCACACTTGAGTCCATCGATGCTGCCACCTGGCCATTCCATCTTGTTGGGGGGCTTCCTCTTTTTCACTGACCCTCCATCTTACCAAGCATGATAAGTAGTGGCAGGGAAAACACAGCAACGGAACTCACCCCCGTGGATCAACTTTCAGCCAAACAATCGACAGCTGTGTAACTTGAACAATAAGGGGGAAAGCTCAGAAAGCAGGAAGGGATAAGAAAGAACATTAATGGAAATGGTAAGCACAGGCAGGAAGTGGGAAGAGTGCTGTTGCATTATGGGGATTACAATAATGGCATGACACAAAATGTGTTTGAATTTGCTCTGTAAATTTTTACTCAAACGATTTTAAAAAGTTAAAAAGAAAATTTATTTGAGATATTCGTAAAAGACATTTAGGATGAATCTCTGTTAAGTGTCAGCTTTATAATTAAGTCTAGGCAAAGAGTCAGGTAACTGTGGTACACAAGTGAAATCCAGCCTGCTGGCTGTTTTGAAATAAAAGTTTAATAGAATACAACGGTGGGGGGATGTTTTTAAATCATGAGCTCTTTTGCCAAATTCCTTTTCAAGTAGTGTCACTTGTTTAATGAAAAATCTGTTTATATAAACACTGATAGAGTTAAGAGAAATAAAAAAGGAATGGTGAATCACCCCTGAGGTAGCAACCATGGGAAACTATTACTACCCCTAGACCTGAAAGCACAAGAAAAGGAAACATGTGCTGGAAACCAGCAAGAGCTGAAGATATGACAGAGGGACTGCCCAACAAAAGCAAGAATACAGTCACTGCCAGCTTGTGGCCTGGCAGGGAGAAAATCAAGGAGGTTAATGCCCCAGTTTTACTCTGCTCCCACCCTCTGATTGCTTTGACTAACCCCAATCAGAATATGACTGTGTGGGTTATAAAAAAACTATGTGTAACATTGCCAAAGGACCCCTTCTTGTGTTCATGAGGAACCTATACATAGACCAAGAAGCAGTTGTTTGAACAAAGGGATACTAAATGGTTTAAAATCAGGAAAGGTATACTTTCCTTTCACCATACTTATTCAAACTGTATGCTGAGCACCTGACCCAAGTCTTGATATTTTCACTCTTCTCATATGCATGTAAAAGTTAAACAATGAATAAGGAATACTGATGCCTGTGAATTACTGTGTTTGTGAACAGTACCCAAAGTACTGTGGACTGCCAGAAGTACAGCCAGAATGTTCCTTAGATACAAGTATGGTGAGACTTTGTCTCTCGTAATTTGGACATGTTCCAGGAGGGATCAGCCTTTGAAGAAGGGCATCATACTTGGTAAAGTGTAAGACCAATGAAAAAAAGGAAGACCCCCAACAAAATGGATCAACACAGTGGCAGCAACAATGGGCTCAAATATGACAACAGTTTTGCAGATGGGACTGTTTCAGTCTGTTGTTCATAGGGTCACTCTGAGTCAGAACCCACTTGACAGCACCTAACATCAACAACAATCAGAATCCAGAAAAGACAAGTTGTAGCAGATCAGCAGGTCAGCCTCTCAGTGCAGAGCCCAGTCCAGAAGGGTGGAGAATAGCTTTGGAGGGTCAAAAGGAGAATGTTTAATAAAGAAGGAAAAGCCTTTTTTATTTATTTATTTTTTTAAGTGTCCTTGTTTGGGATAAGAACCTATATGAATGTACCCACTGTCTAACTCTAAAAGTTTTGGGTTTTGCTAATCTTTCTGCTTGAATAACTCCATTATTGTTGTTGTTAAGTGCTGTTCCAACTCAGAGACCCTGTATAGGGTTTCCAAGGAGTGGCTGGTGAACTTGAATTGTCAACCTTACAGTTCAAACTGACCTTGCAGTCCAGCGCATTAACCCACCAGGACTCCAAATAACTCCATGGTTACATATTAAACCTTTCAATAATCTTGGGTTTAAGATTTTCTTTTAAGTATTATTTTTATTGTTGTTAAATGCTGTTGAATCAGTTTTGACTCGTAGGACGCCAGTATAGAGTTTCTAAGAAGTAGCTGGTGGGTTTGAATTGCAGACCTTGTGGTTAGCAATCCAGTGCTTATCCTATAGCATCACACCAGGACCTCTTTTTAGCTATTTTATTGTTGTTAAGTGACATTAAGTTGGTTCTGACTCATAGTGGCCCTATATACGGTTTCTGAGGAGTGCGTGGTGAGCTTGAACGCCGACCTTGCATTTCACACTGACTTAGCAGTCCGGTGCATTAATGCACAGCACCACATCAGAACTTCCTTTTAAGTATTATATTATACTTAGATTACATTCTATTTATGATCAGTCACAGTTTCAAGGTTATTTTTACTGTGGATGTTTGGCCTTAGCTTGCATCACAAAGAAGAAATATGGATCCTAGCTACATTTGGGAAAATAAGAAATAGATGCCATGCTGTTCACACAACCATGGTTCTTGTTGGATCGTTATTAATCAGTTACCTTGTACCCTGTTTTATAAATACCCATAAAGTTGATTGTGGGGGAAATCCAGCTAAACAAATT
The DNA here is from genome assembly GCF_000296735.1 of Chrysochloris asiatica. Taxonomy (NCBI): domain Eukaryota; kingdom Metazoa; phylum Chordata; class Mammalia; order Afrosoricida; family Chrysochloridae; genus Chrysochloris; species Chrysochloris asiatica. The sequence goes on from NW_006408561.1 coordinate 4,629,885, forward strand.
GAGATTACATGTAATTTATCACTAGTTTCTTCTTTTAAAAATACATCTTATATTTGGAAACAGTAATCATAACACAGAAGCATAGAGGATTGATGAAATTTATTCACCAGATATTTTTGGAGGCCTGTCTACTTAATGTGAATGTACAGAGATAAATAGTTCAGGATATGGTGATTACCAAGGTAAGAGTTGTTGTTCTTATGATGTTCACTGTCAAGTAGGTCAGTTAAATGCATACACAATTATCTGAGTTTGTGGTCCAAATTCTATACATGCTGTGCTGTGGGTACAGGAAAAATGCAGGATTGCAGAGAGTGATCAAAGAAGGGCTAGTGTTTGAGTTGAGCCTTGAATGGTGAGTGGAATATTACATTATTTGTTCTTGTTGCCATTAGGTGTCGTTGAGTTGATTCCAACCCATAGTGACCGTTTGCACAGAAGGAAACACTGCCCAGTTCTGTGCCATCTTCACAATGGTTGCTACGCTTGAACCCATTATTGATGCCACTGTGTTATTCCATCTTGTTGATGGTCTCCCTCTTTTTTGCTGATCCTCCACTTCACCAAGCGTGATGTCTTTCTCCATTGATTGCTGTCTCCTGATAACATGTCCTAAGTACGAGAGACAAAGCCTCATCATGCTGGTTTCTAAGGAGCATTCTGGCAGCACTTCTTCCAGCATAAATTTGTTTATTTTTCTGGCAGCCCATGGTACTTTTGACATTCCTCTCCAACACCATAGCTCAATGCATCAATCATTCTACGGTGTTCTTATTCATTGTCCAACTTTCACATGAATATAAGACATTTGAAAATACCATGGCTTGGATCAGGAACACCTTAGTCCTCAAACTGATACCTTTGCTTTGGAACAGTTTTAAAGAGGTCTTATGCAGCAGATTTGCCTAATGCAATACATCATTTGATTTCTTTATAAATCTGATTTTTATTTGTCTTTGTGGATTAGAAACATTACACATAAATTTACAGATATAATTTAATTCATACACAACAGATACATATTATAAAAATTTTATCTGTTGATGAAGAAGCGTTTCATCATGTTTATATTTTTTCAGTTGGGATAATAACTGGGTTTGAATTGCTGACTTGTGGAAGGTCATCTGGATTATCCCTGGAAATGAGAAAGGCATTTCTAGTCAGAAAATAGTGAATGTTGTCCATATGTCCCTATCCTTTGTGCCTTTATATATTTCATAGTAACAAGTCATTACTTCCTGAATCATGTTAGTCAAGTGATCAATGTTTGGGTCCATGCTTTCAAGCAACTGAAGCTTCTGATTTAGTTTTTTTGTAAAAAAAAAATCTAGACAATCCTTTCATTATAAAAGATTTTTGGAATGTCTCCTTCCTCTTTCTCATTATTTCTTCAGCATTTCTTTCCTTTTCAACATCTGTCAATTCCTCTTCTTTGTGATCTATGAGCTGTTGCACATCAGTGATAGCAAATTCTAAATTCAACTCCTTGCTCTATGGATGATTTCCCACTTATGTTTTCCATCATATTATCCTGATCAAATGTTTGGAGTATGTTCACATACCTCTGCAATTTTTTCCATATCCCTGGCATACATTTTCTTGCATCTTTTTCCCAGGAAGATGCAGTGTTCCAGATACATTGACGGTTGTAAGTGCAGTTTATAATGTAGACATTGTAAATTGGGGTTTTACTTGGAGTTGTACTAATTTATACTCACCAGTAGTTAATAGAGTCCTGTTGCCCCATGCTCTTGTCATTTCTGCATGTTGTCAGATGTTAAAATTTTTGCCAGTCTTCAGGGGATGAAATTATATCTCAGTGTTGTCAGGTGCCATCGAGTCGGAACCGACTCATAGCGACACCATGCACAGCAGAACGAAACAATGTTCGATCCTGGGCCAACCTCA
>NW_006408561.1:4634702-4654571 GCF_000296735.1 Chrysochloris asiatica
AGTGACTAGCGATTTGGAAGTAGTTTGTCACTCTTTCTTCCTAGTCTGTCTTTGTTTTGTAGCTCATCTGAAACCTTTCCACCATGGGTGACCCTGCTGATTATTTAAAACACCGGTGGCATAGCCCTCAGAATCACAGCAACTCAGACCACCACAGCATGACAGACAGGCGAGTGTAGTTTTACAAATATTGTTTTTATTGAGGTAAATTTACATACAATGAATTGTGCCCATTTTAAGTATACAGTGTAATGACATTCAGTAGTTTGCATATAAACCTCCTCACTTTCTATTTCTTTATCCAACATTTCACATTTATGACCATGGTAAAAAAAATCTACCATTTGTCTATTTTGCACATTAATGTATGTCAGGCAGTAGTGAATGCTGGGGTATGAGGTGAGAATAACTCTTGGCTGTGATGGTTAAGATTGTGTGTTAATTTGGCTGGGCCATGATTCTCAATGGGTTGGATCATTTGATTTCTTGATTGCTGCTTCCTGAGTATTAATAATGGATCCAAGCAAAATGAAGTCTTTGACAACTTCAATTTTTTCTCCATTAACCTTGATGCTACTTATTGGTCAAGTTGTGAGGATTTTTGTTTTCTTTACATTGCAGTACAATCCATAATGAAGGCTGTGGTCTTTGATCTTCATCAGTAAGCATTTTAAGTCCTCTTCACTTCCAGCAAGCAAGATTGTGTCATCTACGAATTGCAGGTTGTTAATGAGACTTCCATTAATCCTGATGTAATATTCTTCTTCGTGTAATTCAGCTTCTGAATTATTTGCTAAGCATACGGATTGAGTAAGTATCTTGAAAGGATACAACCCACTAACACATTCCTTTCCTGATTTTAAATCATTCAGTATCCCTTTATCCTGTGCTAACTACTGCCTCTTGGTCTGTGTACAGGTTCCTCATGAGCACAGTTAAGTGTTCCGGAATCCTCATTCTCCACAATGCGTTCCATAGTTTATTATGATCCACACAATCTAAAGCCTTTGCATAGTCAATAAAACACATGTAAATATCTTTCTGGTTTTCTCTGTTTTCAGCCAAGGTCCATCTAATGTCAGCAGTGATATCCCTTGCTCTACATCCTCTTCTGAATCCAGTTCCCTGTGTATGTGCCGTTGCAACAATTTTTTAATTATCTTCAGCAAAATTTTACTTGCATGTGATATTAATGATATTGTTCTATGATTTCCACATTCTGTTTGGTCACCTCTCTTTGGAATGGACACAAAGATGGATCTCTTCCAATCGGTTGGCCAGGTAGCTGTCTTCCAATTTTCTTGGCCTCAGTCTGTTGAAATAGTTCAATTTGTGTTTTGTTAATTCCTGGAGCCTTGCTTTTCACCAATGCCTTCAGTACTACTTGGACTTCTTCCTTCATTACCATTGGTTATTGATCATATGCTACTTCTTGAGTTGGTTGAATATCGACTATTTCTATTTGGTAAAGTGACTGTGTATTTCTTCCATCTGCTTTTGGTACTTCTTGCATCACTTAAATATTTTGCCCACAGAATCTTTCAATATTGCATTTCAAGGATTGAAGTTTTTCTTCAGTTCTTTCCACTTGAGAAATGCTGAGCGTGTTCTTCCTTTTGGTTCTGTAACACCCTGTATTTCCACATTTCAGTATAACTCTTGCCTTTGTTTTCTCAAGCTGCCCTTTGAAATTTTCTGTTTAGCTCTTTGATTTTCTCATTTTATCCATTTACTTTAGCTTCCCTACACTGGAGAACCAGTTTCAGAATCTCTTCTGGCATCCATTTTGACCTTCTCTTTCTTTCCTGTTATTTTAACATCCTTTTGCTTTCTTCCTTTGTTGCAATATAGGAGAGAAGAATTCATTTTGGGCTCAGGGAATGGCATGAGGAAAACGTAACAATAAAAATACAGATGTGAAGGTAGGGACAGGACTCTTTAAAGACAGAAACTTGGTGAAATCATAAATGTGTACACAGTGCCAAGAGGGCCAGGTGCTCAGAATTGTGGTAGAAGATGCGGCCAATAACAGCAAAGAGGGCTGGGTTGTCAAGATCCTTCAATAATTTGTGAAGAACTTCACATTTTCTACAAAGATTTTGCATGTAGGATGTTTTTGAAGAAGAGTAAATAAATAGTGGTGTGCAGTGAGGTGTCAACTGGAGATCTAAGGGAGTAGTGCAGAATGTGATTCTTGGTGGTATTGCAGAAGGGATGAAGAGAGAAATGTATGAGGGGGAAGATTTGCTTGAGAACCATGGATAAGAGTCATCATTGGCGCTAATAATAGAAGTAGGGAACTATTGATTTCCCTTTGGTATGATTTGGAAGATGATGCTGTTCCCTTGCAGGAAAGAGGAGAAAGAACTAGCTCCAGAATGAAATTAGGAAGTTCAATTTTAGACTTAGTGACTTTGAGGTATTGGAGCACTGGTCATTGATTAGATGCCCATTAGATCCATTGGAAATTTTAGTCTGGAGCTCTCAAAAGTTGCTCAGGATAGGAATCTGAGGAGGTAATCTTTAATGCCATGAGAATAATTGAAACCTTTGCCAGGGAGTGAGTTCAGAGTTAAAAAGAAGGACAAAAGAAAAACATCTAAGGAAAATTTAGACACAAGGCCATAAAGAAGACTGAGGAGTGATCAAAGAGATGGTAGAAAAATCCGGGGTTGCATGCAGTTTTTATAGAAGTCAAAAGGATAGAAAATTTTATGGGAGGAGTTAGCAACACCGAATTAAGAACTATGTGTATAGCAACTTTTGAATTAGCCTCCCACTTTTTTTTTTTAACCCAGGGGCTCTAAATTCTGCCCATGTTGGTGGGTTGAAGGGTCCTCAGTGTTTGCAGGAGTAACTCCAGATTGGTCTCTAGAAAACATGAAGGTGATCTTGTAGCTGAGGTGGTGTGTGGCTTGCTTAATACCATTTAGTCCTGGGAAGGAAGGAAGTATGGCTGAAAAAGTCATATCTTATTATGATAAGTATTGTCATGCTTTGTCAAATCTTATCATGAATATTAACCATTTCCCTTTTCAAGTTACAAGTGAAAGAAGAACCCGGCTGTTTCATGAAAACATTCAGCATGTAAGAAGAAGCATAATGATTTCTACTTTGGATTCTAGATCTTGAAATTTAATCAAAACTTGGAACCTGTCAGTTTAGTTCTATGAGATTTCTTTTGAAAAATGTAGTTGTTTCCTAAATCTCATTTATTTCTTTGTGTGTGCATATGCGTCTGAAAGTTTTCTTTATAACCACATGTGCTGGAGGAAATCTTATGATGTTTTCTTTTTAGTTCCTGTGATCCTGGGTTGTTGGTTTTTTAATTTTCACTTGTTTTTTTCCAAGGAAATTAAACTATTTTTTAATGTTGTACCTTGACAGAAGATTACTTAAGGTTAAATGTACTATGTAAGTTACTATTTTTGTGATTCAAAGATATTTCTTGAACTCAGGGATCCAGAAACTGAAATATGAACCTATATTATAAATTACTTAAAAATTATGGTGTTTTTATACTAATTTCAAGCTTGACCAAACAAGATACATTAGCATCCAATCATCTGTAATATGAAAAAATTTAGTTTTCATCTGTGATGGTTTAATTATCAGATATGTGCCTCTGTAATTTCATGCTCACTGTCACTGTTCTGGGTTTTAACCCCGGAACATTTATGAAGTCATAGCTCTGATGGACTGTCCTCAACCACCTGTGAATAAGAAGTCCTTTTGCTCCTCTGATTTGTAACTTTGACTAAAAGAAGTCTTTCTGGGCCCCTTTCACTAGGGCTAACCCTCTATTTGTTGTCTGTGGGTTTCTGCCACTGATATGATATGGGAAAAACAAACTCCAGGAAGAGAAAGAGAGAATGCAGTATCATTGCTTCTTAGCCTAGGCACATGTACCTAGCACTTCATAAGACAGGAGTTTCACAAAGCAGGAGTCCTGGGTGATGCACATGGCTCATTGCTGGTCAAAAGGTTAGTGGTTTAAATCTACTCAGACATAGCTCAGAAGACATTCCTGGCAGTTATCTTCCTAAAGGTCACAGCCTTGAAAATCATATGGAACAGTTCTACTCTGCACTCAAGGGGTCACTATTAGTTGGATTCAGCTCAGTGGCAGCTGACCATAATCTACCAAACAAGCTGCAGCCTTGTCACACATGGGAGGAGGCCTTTGAACAGAGGACCAGCATCCTCTTCTGAGTCCAAATAGAGGAACCCAAAAGGAACATGCCAACTTGACCCAAGAACTTCTAAGTGTCTCAATTTCTAGCATGTGGACCCTTGATCCACCCATGCCAATACTTTTGCTTCTTGGCATGACTAAGGAGGGGGTCTCAGATCCTCTAGGGCAATTTTTATCTCTATATGCAAGAGGAAATGTACAGAAGCTGGTAGAACTAGCTTCCCAATTTGAGTTTAATTTGTGCTAGATCAAGGGAAGCAATGAAAAGGGAGAGCTGGGGTATAAAAGGCTTGGAAGACCTGAGTAATGATAGTGGCATGTGGGAAGCCATGAGATGTGTACTTCAATGGAGGCTGGAATCACACACTCTGAAAACTAAAAGGGAATTTGGATATCACCTGGGATAGCTCATTGACCATTTTCCTCCTGGACCCAGGACAAATCTTTTCTCTCAGCACTTCCTAATGTATTGCTTCAGGAAAATTGTCTTGCAAATCAAAACCAAATCTATTATTGTCATGGAGTGGATTCTGGATTCTGATGCATAGAGGCCCTATAACACGGAATAGAACTAGTCCCATAGGGATTTTAAGGTTGTAAATCTTTACAGGGGCAGACTGGCAAATCTTTTTCTCACAGAGGAGCTGACGTTTTAGTTGGCAGTTGAATGCTTTAACCATTGTACCACCAGGGTTCTTTTTTGTATTCAATCCACAATAGTATGTATATCAGGAGTTCATTCTTTTTTCATTGCAGTGTAAGATTATATTGTATGACTATATCACACTTGGTGCATTTTGAGTTGTTTCTAGTTTTTGGCTACCATAAATAAAGCTGCTATAAACAGTTATACAAATCTTTGTGTAAAGATATGCTTGTTTGTTTTTTACTTAAGTGAACATGCAGGAGGGCAACTGCTAAGTCTTGTGTTACCTTTGTAAGAAACTGGCGAACTGTTTTCTAAAAAGTTTGTACACCAACAGCCTATGAAATTTAAGGCCCTCTGCATGTGGTGTGGTCAGTTTTTAAATTTTTATCCATTTTAATAGGCTGATATTGTTGTTGAGTACCATCAAGTTGGGTTCCGATTCATAGTGACCCCATATAGGGTTTCCAAGGAGTAGCTGGTTGCTTTGAACTGCCGATTTTGTGGTTTATAGTCCAATGACTGTCCTATAGTGTTACACCAGGAGTACTGATATATCACTGTGGCTTTAACCTGCATTTTTCTGATGACTAATAATGTGCTTGTTGGCCATTAATATTTTTTATATGTGAAGTACTTGCTTTAGTGTTTGGCCTTGAGGTGTGTGTATGTGTTCTTTGCCTTTTTATTATCGAGTTGTAAAAATTTCTTACATATTCTGAATACGATTTTTTTTTTATCAGCTATTTGTTGTTGTTGTTGTTGTTAAGTGCTCTAGAGTCAGTTCTAACTCATAGTTATCCTGTACAGTGTTTCCAAGGAGTGGCCTGATGGGTTTGAACTGTTGGCCTTGCATTTAGCAGTCCCGTGCTTATCATACAGTCTCAAAATATTGCCTCCATAGGAGGGAAAAGTGAACTAGACCACCACCAGTGCTTAGTCATATAAGTCCGTCACACCAGGACTCCTTATCATCTATATACATTGCAAATACTAAAACTAAATTGACCACTAGAAATTACTGAAAATCTTATTATAGTATTAATGTCAATGCATAATTAAAATACAGATAATGGTCAAGATGCTAAAATACAACAGATTTACTGTGATGTAGCACATTTGAGTTCAATAGAAAAATATAGATTAAAAGTATTCTATTTGTCATCTCCAGTGTGCATGATCTCAGATTTTAACTAAGATGCCTACCTACATATCTATCTTTTCATATATATAGTAAGGCTGGAAATTCAAATCTATCAGCTGCTCCTTGGAAGTCCTATACAAATGAGTTGGAACTGACTTAACAGTACTAACAATTACATATATAACAAATATACATATGTTGTTGTTGTCAGGTGCCATCGAGTCGGAACCGACTCATAGCGACCCCATGCACAGCAGAACGAAACAATGTCCGATCATGGGTCAACCTCACTACCGTCGCCACACTTGACGCCATCAATGATGCCACCTGGCCAATCCATCTTGTTGGGGGTCTTCCTCTTTTTCTCCTACCCCTCCACCTTACCCAGCATGACATCCTTCTCCAGTGACTGTTCTCTCCGGACAATGTGTCCAAAGTATGAGAGACGAAGCCTAGCCATCTTGGCCTCCAAGGAGCACTCTGGTTACACTTCTTCCAAACAGATCTATTGGTTCTTTTGGCAGTCCGTGGCACTTTCAGTATTCTCCTCCAACACTACAACTCAAAGGCATCAATTCTTCTATGATCTTCCTTATTCACTGTCCAGCTTTCGCATCCATATGAGGTTATTGAAAATACCATGGCTTGGGTCAGGCGCACCTTAGTCCTCAAGCTGACATCTCTGCTCTTTAATACTTTAAAAAGTTCCTGTGCAGCAGATTTGCCCAATGCAATACGTCGCCTGATCTCTTGACTGCTGCTTCCGCAAGTGTTGATAGTTGATCCAAGACGAATGAAGTCCTTGACAACTTCAGTCTCTTCTCCATTGATAAGAATGCTGTTTATTGGTCCAGTGGTGAGGATTTTTGTTTTCTTGACACTGAGTTGTAATCCATATGGAAGGCTGTGCTCTTTGATCTTCATCAGTAAATATTTTAAGTCCTCTTCACTTTCAGCAAGCAAGGTTGTATCATCTGCATATCTCAGGTTGTTAATGAGTCTTCCCTCCAATCCTGATGCCACATTTTCCTTCATAGAACCCAGCTTCTCATAGTATTTGCTCAGCATACATATTGAACAAGTACGGTGAAGAACACAACCCTGTCGCACACCTTTCCCAATTTTAAAACATTCAGTGTTCCCATGTTCTGTTTGAACAACTGTCTCTTGGTCCAGGTAAAGATTTCTCAGAAGTACAATTAAGTGTTCTGGAACACTCATACTTCTCAATGTTGTCCATAGCTTGTCATGATCCACACAATCGAAAGCCTTCGTGTAGTCAATAAAGCATAGGTAAACATCCTTCTGCTATTCTCTGCTTTCAGCCAAGATCCATCGGACATCTGCAATGATATCTCTCGTTCCACGGTCTCTTCTGAATCCAGCTTGAACCTCTGGAAGTTCTCTGTCAATGTATGATTGTAGCCGTTTCTGTATTACCTTGAGCAAAACTTTACTCGCTTGAAATATCAAAGAGATTGTCTGATGATTTCCGCATTCCGTTGGGTCACCTCTCTTTGGAATGGGCACAAATATGGATCTCTTCCAATCAGTCGGCCAGATAGTTGTCTTCCGAATTTCGTGGCAGAGATGAATGAGTGCCTCCTGTGGCACTTCAATATACACATAATTGTATATATATATATATATATATTTTTGTTGTTGTTGTTGTTGTTGTTAAGTACCGTGGAGTCGGTTCCGACTCATAGTGAGCCTGCACAGGGTTTCCGAGGCTGAAATATTTACGGGAGCAGAATGCCTCATCTTTCTCCCTCAGAACCGCTGGTAGTTTCGATGCTGACCTTGAGGTTGGCAGCCCGACTCGTAACCACTACGCTACCAGAGCTCCATATATATATTTGTTTTTGTCAGGTGCCATCGAGTCGGAACAATTTTATATAGATATATATATATAGATATCTATATAAAATTATTAGTGCCATTAAGTCTACATATATATAGTTGTTGCTCTTGTGCCGTTGAGACTCATAGAGACCCTATATAGGGTTTCCAAGGAGCGACTGGTGATCTTGTGGTTCAAACGACCTTGCAATCCAGTGCATTAACACACACCACCACTTCAGGACTCTCTCTCTCTCTGTATATATATGTGTGTGTGTGTGTGTGTGTGTGTGCCCGTATAAAGCACATTTTATAAAGCTGCCAGTTGAGTGCCAACTTTATAATCCAATTTTATCCTGGCAATCCCTTTGAGGAACATATGCTACTAAGTTCAGTTACTTATTCTTGGTGCATGTTTCTTGTTCCATTCCTAGGTCTCAGAAAGGCATTTTGGCTGAACATGTGCATAATGAAGACCATGGACCATGGTGAGTCAGGCCCTCCAGATACTGCCTCCATAGGAGGGAAAAGAGAGCCAGACCACCAGCAATGCTTACTCATATAAAGTCAGTCACAAGGGATGTATTGTATGACTTCACTTATATAAAAAGGCAAGAACACCCACCCCAGAAAAGGTGGGTGTAAATGGTTGTACAATTCAAAGAATATAATCAGTGTCACTGAAATTTACATGTAGAAATTGTTGAATTGGTCCTGTCTTCATGTTTCATATGTTTTACACCCAGCAGAGTTCTTCCAACCCCCTCAGACCTTGTGTGCTCTTATATTACACATCTTTTCATAGAAATCTATCTGGGTTCCATGTCTACATGTACTAAAAGCAAAAATGGAGATGGAGTGGGGAGAGACTCCTATATGTAGATACACTAACAGCACATACCATCTAAAAAGACATATGTGATTTCAAAACAAAGATCAGTTTGGAAACAAGTAGTGTAGGCATATGAAGTTTCATGTGCATGTGAAAACTGAACAATGAATAAGGGAGACCAATGAGAATTGATGCCTTTGATTTATAGTGTTGGTGAAAAATATCGCACATACCATGGACTACAAGGAGAATAAACAAATCTGTCTTAGAAGAAGTATATTCAGAATGCTCCTTAGAAGCAAGGATTGCGAGACTTTGTCTTATGTACTTTAGGCATATGATCAAAAGAGACCAGTCCCTGGAGAATGACATCATATTTGGTAAAGTAGAGGGATAGCTAAAAAAAGAAGAAGACCTTCAATGAGACAAATTGCCATGGTGACTTCAACAATGAGCTAAAACAACAATGATGAGGATGGTGCAGGATGGATCAGTGTTTCTATCTGTTGTACATAGGGTCTCTACGAGTCACAGCCAAACAACACAACCATATAGGCATAGTAAATCTCAATGGACCCTATGGATTCTGAGGTTATAGAGCATACCAACAATGTAATGACCTTAAGTTACAAGAAAAATATTAAATTATCATCCATGCTCTTCTTTATTTCTGTATAAATAAAATTTTAGGGAAATTTCAATCTTAAATTATTAAAATAAACTAAAAGTTGTTATGCATCAAGATTTAAGATCTTGACCATCTGGGAAACTATTACCTCTGCCATGTTCTTACACAGGCATTAGATTCATTCCTTCTCACCCTCAGAACTCACCAGCCAAGGCCATTTCCTCTGGGACACACTAGGTTTACTGTCCCTCCTTTGGTGCCCTTTGCTGTAAAACCATGATACTCACAACCCTTTATATTAATTGCCTGTTTATCTGCTCATCTTGCCCACCAGAAGGAAGCTATTTGAGGACAAGTGTATTCACTGTGGAGTTTTAGTATGACCCTGTACGATAAACATTAGACTGCTAACCACAAGGTCAGTGGTTCATACCAGTTGCTCCTCAGAAACCATATACAGGATAATTATGAGTTGGAATTGAGTTGATATTACTTAACAACAACAACAGACTCAGTATCCCTCGCACTTACTTAATCTTGTAGCACTTGGCACATGTTATTGTGTTTATTTAAGTTGATTCCAACTTGTAGTAACTCCATAGGAAAATGGAACCATCCTATAGAGTCTTCTCGACTGTATTTATGAAAGCACATCACCAGATCTTTTCTTCCATTCAGCCACTGGGTGGGTTCGGTTGACAAGTGAATGTTTAACCATTATAATACCTGGACTCCTTACCTGCCACATGCTATTGTTAAGTGCTGATGAATCTGTTCCAACTCATAGCAACCCTATCTATGTAGGGTTTCCAAGAGGTAGCTGGTGAGCTTAAACCACTGACCTTGAAGTTCAAACTGACCTTGCAATCCAACATATTTACCTACAGTGCCACCCCAGGACTCTTACCTGGCATATGCTGCTGGTGGTGGTGTGCTGTGGAGTCAGTTTCAACTCATAGCAACCCTGTATAGGGTTTCAGAGGCTGTAAATCTTTACAGGAGCAGAAAGCCTCATCTTTCTCCCACGGAACAGCTGGTAGTTTTGAACTGCTGACCTTGAGGTTAGCAGCCCAACTCGTAACCACTATACTACCAGAGCTTCTTACCTGTCACATAGTAGATACTTAAAAAATGTGAGAGGGCTTCAGAAAGTTCATGAAAGAATTCCATTATCTTTTTATTCTATTTTCCTACTAACATTTTGAATATTTGAATAATTTATTCAATAATAATAATATTTGAATAAATTAACAGTTGAATAAATAGTGAATGAATTAAAAGTAACTTTTGGATAGTCAAGGTTTGTCTGTATAGTAATTTGGAAATATAGGCTACTCAAACCTTTAAAAAAAAAATTCTCTAGTCTGTTTGGAAATTTTTGTTACAGTGGATAAGAGTTCAGAATATAGTCAGGGATATTTTATTTTTTAACAGTTTTCATTGTGAATTGAGTGATAGTTTACATGGGAGAACATCAGTTTTGCACAGATAATCATATTTCGTTTCATTGCATTGATTACAATCCTCTCCATGTATCACCATCCAACAGTATTTGCTTCTATTCCCTCTGTTTTTTTGTTTTGTTTTGTTTCTTGCTGTATACAGAAACACTCAGGAGTATATAATCATTCTGCAAGCCTGCCTCCAAGCTGCCAGTACACAGCCTTTCTCTTTCCATGAGTCTAGAGTCCTCAGCTGCTCTCTCTCTCCATATTCTCATCTCTGCCTCCATCTCTGGTGTCGTTGCTTCTCTGGATAGGGTCCCCCATTTGGCTCATGTTCTTCTCCCTTGATGATCCTAGGGTCCTCTGTTCCTGGACTGTAAGATTAACTACTTCCTCCTTTATGTTACAAAACTTCTACCTTTACAGTTGTGATATTCGCAATTAGTCATGATAATAGTTACTCACTGTTGAATCATAAGAATCTTACCCCGTCTCCTTTCACCAGACCCATCTAGACATGATGAAAACTATTCAGTGGGCATTCTACCTTCCCCTGCACATTCTGAAACTAAACTCCTTCTTGAAAAGTTGTAAGCCAGTCACTTCATGCCTTTATAGCCCCTCATTTTAGGTAGCCAATGTCTAAGTTGCCCGTCCCTATCAACCCCATGTACAGAGGGGATAGGAAAGATCCGTGATGTGAAGATAACTTCCCTCTCAGTCGGTATTTTCAGCTACCACATCCATAAGTATAGGTCAAGTTCATCAAATTGTAGCAATTTACACTTGCTTTCTTTATCAAATTTCTTTATCTTCCACTGGTCGAATTCTGATCATCAAGCCATTGAAGCTAGGTCAAATGTATACTATCTGCATGTTTGTGCATTCTTGTGTTTCTCCCCTCATTTCATATCAGCTGGACACATCACTTTCAGCTAAGAATATTTTTAAGATGTAAAAACCATCTAAAAAAAGGAAGATTTACATTCCAACATAATAGAGAAGTCATGGATTAAATGTACCTTTCTTAAGAGTTTGGTTTGATATAAAAATGTCCACAGCAAATTGCAACATTGAATAAACTATATTACTTGTAACTTTTACAGTTAATTTTGGAAAATGATATTTTGCTGTTGTTGTTAGGCGCCATTGAGTTGGACCCTCCTCACAATTGCTGCTATGTGTGAGCTTATTGTTGAAGTCACTATGTCAGTTAATCTTGCTGAGTCTTTCTCCTATTTTTTGCTGACCCTTTACCAAGCATGATATCCTTCTCCAGGGACTGGTCTGTCTTCACCACATGCCCACAGTGACAAAGTCTCATGAGACAAAGTCTCACCATCGTAGCTTCTCAGGAGCATTTGGCTGTACTTCTTCCAAGACAGTACATGGTATGTTCAATATTCCTCACCCGCTTCATAATTCAAAGGCATCAATTCTTCTTTAGTCTTCCTTATTTATTGTCTAGCTTTTCCATGCATATGAAACAATTGAAAATATCATGGCTTGGTATCCACAGCAAAAGACAAAATTTAGGAGTGACAGAATTGGGAGTGTGGTGACTCTATAGGCCAAGCAGCCACTCCATGGAATAAAGATGAGGCTTTCTGCTTCCACAGACTTAAAGCCTCAGAAACTCTTTATAGGGTTGCTATATGGACAGCACTTAACAACAACAATATTACTGTAATTTTTATAACTATTTTCAGAAAATGATACTTTAAGAACTTTTAATAGTTCAACATTGACTTATCATAAGGTGAACAATAAGAAAGGTATTATTTCATGGATGTGGTATCTAAAAATGTTTAAATAATTGTCTTGAATAATTTGAAATAAGAAAAGCATAAAAGCTCAATACTGACAAGTTTACTAATGATTAAAAATTGGATGGCGGTAAATAATATCAGGCAAAAGAATTGTATTTCAAAATGCCATGTTCAAGTCATTAAACTTGGAAGCATGGTGATACATACAAATGAAAAGGAGCCTAGGTTTAAAATACCATGTGAGGAATAAAACAAACTAAAGGGAAGATTGTTAATAAAAACAAGGGATGGTTAGTGAAAAATATTGTGAAATCTTCTCAGACTAGCACAATGGCTTTAAAATTCCTTTTATTTGTGAAAGTCAGAATAATAACCACTACCACTAATACTTTTTAGTTTTAGAACAAAATTGGTAAAATTCACTAAGTATAGGAATCCTCTGTTTACAGACTGGGTATGTTTTAGGTTCAGCTCTATGAGCTATTTGATGGTTCCAGTAACCTTTTCTGAGAGTATGTATTTCCTTCTTCTTTTTCCCCTCCATTTCTCTTTGGTATTAACTATGTTCTGCTTTTTCATGTATCTGGAATTATAGTTGAGCCACTTAAGAACTAGACTTCACTAAAAGCCAAATACTGTATAAGACTACTATTGTTGAAAGTCAAGAAAAAATTTTCACACTAAAAGAAACATTCTTTGGTGCTTACCAGGGGTGAAAGGGAGTAATTTAGTAGATAGAGGGTATACAGGTGTTAACTTGGATTTATAGGAAGACAAAATACAGTAAGAGCTACGTTGGCAAAAATAAATAAATAAATAAATAAAAATAATGATGGTGGCAGGGTAAGTCATTGGGAGACCTTTTATTTGTTAAGTCTCTTCAAGTCAATTTCATTTTGTGGCAACCCAGTGTAGAGTTTCCAAGGAGGGACTGATGTGTTTGAACTGCTGACCTAGTGATAAGCAGTCCAGTGCTTATCCTATGGTACCACATCAAGACTCAGACAAGAGTTAAAAGCAACAGAGATAAATACTGTTGTATATAGAATCCTGCAATCATGGTGGTCTATGTATGGTGGTCATGGTGGTTATGTGCCGTGGAGTCGATTCCGACCCCTAGCAACCCTATTATAGGGTTTCCGAGGCTATAAATCTTTACAAGAACAGAAAAACCTCATCTTTCTCCCACAAAACAGCTGGTAGTTTCGAACTGCTGACCTTGCAGTTCTCAGCCCGATTTGTAACCACTACGTTACCAGAGCGCATTGATCTTTGTATAGACACATGGATAAATGCAGGCTGAATGGGTGTTGGGGGAGAGTGGAAGATACCTATATATATCTATATCTATATCTATATATATATCTATATATATAGATATATAGATATAGATATAGATATATAGATATATAGATATATAGGTTTGCTAGAGAATATTTGTACCATGGGTATTTACCTTTGCTGCAAATCTATCCATGCAGGTGGTGTAGCATACTGAGAACAAAGTTAGAAAACTTCTTAGACATTACCAAACACCTTGAGGGAATAAATCACAGGGTCTTGGAGCTCAGGACCATGACCATGATCTCAAGGGGTACCAAGATCAATTGGCATTACACAGTCCATGAAGACAATGTTCTGCATCCTACATTGGTGAGTAGCAACTGGGATCTTAAAACCTCATGAGCAGCCATCTAAGGTGCAACTATTGGTCTCTCCTTGTCCTGAGGAAAGAAGAGTGACGAAAGTTGAAGACACTTGAAAACAGTTAGTTCAGTGGACTGAAGGACCACATAAACATCATCAGTCCTCATTTTCTCGGAAACCAGAAGTCCTAGATGGTGCCCAGCTACCACTACCAACAGCTTTGAAAGGGATCATGTTAGAAAGTCACAGGTACAGTGGGTGAAAATGTGGAATAGAAACGAAAATGCATTAAAAAGTCCGCTTTTCAGGTACTTTTTTCGTTCTTCTGGCACTATTCCTTGCCAACATTCAACGATATCAATTCTTTTTTTTAATTAATTATTTTTTAAATTGTGAATTGAGTGATAGTTTACGTGGGAGAACATCGGCTTTACACCATAGTTTCATTGCAATGATTACAATCTCCTCCATGCATCATCATTCAACAGTATTTGCTTTCATTCCCTCTGCTTTTCTTTTTTGTTGTTGTGTGTGTGTGTGTGTGGAGATATACACAAAAACACTCAGGACTATATAATAAGCTAATCAACCAGAGGGCACATTCTGCAAGCCTGCCTCCTGACCGCCAACACTCAGTCTCTCTCCGTGAGTCTAGAGTCCTCAGCTGCTCCCTCTCTCCGTGTCCTGGTGTCACTGCTTCTCTGTATAGGGTCCCACATTCTGCTTGTGTTCTTCTCCCTTGATGGTCCTAGGGTCCTCTGTTTCTGGATTTAAGATTAACTACTCCCCCGTTTTTGTTACAAAACTTCTACCTTTACAATTGTGACAGTCGCAATTAGTCATGATAACAATTATTCATAGGAATGATAACAATTGAATCATAGGACTCTTATCCCCATCTCTTTTCACCAGACCCATCTAGACAAGATGAAAACCATTCAGAGGGGACTCTTTATCTCCCCACCCCCGCCACTATTAAACTAAACTCCCCCTTGAAACCTTGTAAGTCAGTCACTTTGTGCCTTTATTGCCCTCTCATTTTAGGTAGCCAATGTCTAAGTTGCCTGTCCCTGTCTACAGAGAGGATAGGATTGACACTTGATGTGAAGACTCCTTCCCTCTCTGTTGGTATTTTGAGCTACCACATCCATGAGTGTAGGTTAAATTCATCAAATTGCAGCAATTTACCCTCATTTCCTTTATCAAAAAAATTTTTTTTTCATCTTCCTCTAGTCGAGTTCTGATTATCAAGCCATCGAGGCTAGGCCAAATGGGTATTGTCTCTAAGTTTGGGTGCTCTTGTGTGTCTTCCCTCACTTCATATCAGCTGGCTGCTTCACTCTGAGCTCTAGTCCTCTGTGGCTATGAAAAAAACATCAATTCTTATTCAGTCTTCCTTATTTATTGTCTAATATCTCAAGCATATGAAATGATTGAAAGCACCATGTCTTGGTACCTGTCTGCCTGCTTACTGGTCAGATGGAGTGTTGGTGGTGCTGTAGGATAAGAACTGGATTGTTAATTATAAAGTTGACAGTTCAAACCCACCAGCTGCTCCATGAGATAAAGAGGAGGCTTTCTACTCCCGTATAAATGTACATCCTTGGAAATCCCATACAAGGTCGCTTTGAGTTGCAACTATGAGCTGGTTGGTCGCTATGACACCTAACAACAACAACAACAACAACTGGTCAGATAGAGACTGGTGGAACTCCAAGTCTATGGCCTTTGGCCACCCTTCAGATCTGGAAGTGACCTAACCCCTGTGGCTCAATTTTCAGTCAAATAATAGATAGGTATGTAGGGACAACACTAGTAAGATCTGCACACCATAGAACAATCATCCATTCAAGATCAAAAGTACAGCATTTATCCAAGGACAAAGTTCAGAAGAGTTGGGGAAGAAGGAGGAATGGAAACAAACTCAAAGAGGAAGTGATGTTCCATTGTGGAGATTTTAATCAATGACATGAAACAAAATATGTATGATTATTGAATGGAAAACTGATCTGTACTGTAAACTATCACCCAATTCACAATAAAAAGTTGAAAAAACAAACACCGAAGGATTTCTTCTGAATATTTGATTGTGGCCATTTTGACAAGTGTTGTCTTACAGATAAAAGGCACATTGTTTGGAGTTTTTTGTTTTGTCTTTGTTTTAACTGACCAGTGGATAAAGTCATACCTCATTTTGTTTCACTTTGCTTTACTGCTTTTTGCCAATATTGTATTTTTACAAATTGAAGATCCATGGCAACCGTGCATGGAGCAAGTCTGCCAACACCATTTGTCACACACCATGTCTCTGTGTCACATTTTGGTACTTCTCACAGTACTTCAGATTTTTTCATAATGCTATTACACATTTAATAGACTACACTGTAGCATAAATTTAACTTGTATATTCACTGGGAAGCAAAAAACAAAACAAACAAAAAAGCCAATTGTGTGGCTTGCTTTATTGTGATATTCACTTTGTTGCAGTAATCTGGAGCCAAATCTGCAATATCTCTGAAATACTGTATTTTGTCAGCTATAATGCCAGAAGCCCAGGCAGTGTTTCATCTGCTGTGCCTACAGTCACTATGAATCGGAGTTGACTGGACAGCACCTAACAACAACATGTCTGTATAATGAATATAAGGAGCCTTGTTGGCGCAGTGGTTCAAGAACTCACCTCAAACCAAAAGTTGGTGTTTTGAGTCCATCAGCTACTTCATGGGATAAAGATGTGGCAGTCTGCATCCACAAGGATTATAGCCTTGGAAACCCTATGAATCAGTCTGTTCTGTCCTCTAAGATAACTATCAGTCAGAGTCTTCTCAAATGCTGGACAACAGTGGGTATAATAGGAATACCTGTGCCTCATGGACTCAGGGATGAAGGAGGGCTCTTGGAAAGGTAAAGGATGCTATTGCACATATTACATGTTGTGGAGAAGCTAAAAGTTTAATGCCGTTGTTGTTGTTGTTGTTAAGTGCTATTGAGTCAGTTCCGACCCATAGCGACCATTGTTGTTATTGTTGTTGTTAGGTGCCACCGAGTCAGTACCGATCCATAGCAACCTTATGCACACCAGAACAAAACACTGCCCGATCCTAGGTCAACCTCACTACTGTTGCCATGCTTGAGTCCATTGATGCTACCACTTGGCCAATCCATCTCATTGGGGGTCTTCCTCTTTTCCTCTGACCCTCCGCCTTACGAAACATGACCAGTCCTTCTCCAGCGACTGGTCCTTCCTGACAATATGTCCAAAGTATGAGAGATAAAGTTTGGCAATCTTGACCTCTAAGGAGCACTATTGGTGCTTTTGGCAGCCCTTGACACTTTTAATATTCTTCTTCAACACCATAACTCAGAGGCATCGATTCTTCTACGGTTTTCCTTATTCACTGTCCAGCTTTCACATGCATATGAAGTTATGGAAAATACCATGGCTTGAGTCAGGCGCACCTTAGTCCTCAAGCTGATATCTTTACTCTTTGACACTTTAAGAAGATCTTGTGCAGCAGATTTGCCTAATGCAGTACATTGTTTGATTTCTTGACTGTTGCTTCCATGAGTGTTGATAGTTGATCTAAGAAGAAAGAAGTCCTTGACAACTTCAATCTTTTCTCCATTGATAAGAATATTGCTTATTGGTCCAGTGGTGAGGATTTTTGTTTTCTTTACATTGAGATGTAATCCATACCGAAGGCTATGCTCTTTGATCTTCATCAGTAAATGTTTTAAGTCCTCTTCACTTTCAGCAAGCAAGGTTGTATCATCTGCATATCGCAGGTTGTTAATGAGTCTTCCTCCCATCCTGATGCCACGTTTTCTTCATATAACCCAGCTTCTCGGATTATTTGCTCAGCATATAAATTGAGTAAGTATGGTGAAAGAATACAACCTTGTTGTACACCTTTCTTAATTTTAAACCATTCAGTGTTCCCATGTTCTGTTTGAACAGCGGTTCTTTGTCCAACTACAGATTTCTCATGAGCACAATTAAGTTTCCAGAATACTCATACTTCACAATGTTGTCCATAGCTTGTCATGATTCACACAATCGAAAGCCTTTGTGTAGTCAATAAATCACAGGTAAACATCTTTCTGATGTTCTCTGCTGTCAGCCAAGATCCATAGAGACCATTAGACTGAGGTAAAATACCTTCATTTCAAAAACTGTTGTATCAAAGTGTTACTTGTACCTGCTTTTTCTTGTTTTGAATAAGAAAGTTAATAAGTGAATAATAACTGGTGTGAATTGCTCTCTGAAATTTGGGCTAAAGAGGATATTACTTGCTATTATTTTTATCACTCAGATTAAATTGGTGTTTGAGTTCTTCCTTTCAGGACTCATGAGGAATCTGATGTGAGTCACTGTTAGGGTCCTCCCTTGTCACACACAAACATCATATTGTCCTCCTCTCCCAGTGCTTAAAAGGTCCTGGAAACACTGGGAGAGTTCTGTTTGCAAGCTGTCATCATGGTCACCTTGGCTCCCTTTGTCCACTTTGCCATAGTAGATATGGTTTTCCACTGTGATGAACCATTGCTGGAAATTGGAGGCACTCAGAAGTACCCACCTGTGGTTGTCATACCTGCAGGCAGGCCTCACAGGGCTAACCAAGTGCAATCTACTCTGGAGCTGGCCTCTGCTCCTACTTGTTTGTGAGCACCTCTCTCAGAGGTCTGCTGCCTCAGGAACGGTTTGGACATGAGTGACCTGGCCTCTGACTCCCTGAACACACTCTTCCTCCTGCTTCCCAGGCTCCATTACCTCCACTGTGGGAGGCCTTTATTGACCTTTTCTTTCACAGTAGGGTTAAGTAGCCCATCTGGAAGTTCTGAATGGATAGAACCCTAAGACCACAAAAGACTGTTTACTTTCCCTGCATATAAGAGGAGCTTAGTTTTTAGCAATGCAGTTTAGAGCTCCCATCCCCCAAGGGTAGACTGCAGATTTCCTTGAGGCAGCTGAAGCCCAGCAGTTGCATTTAGTTTTCATATTCTGCCATGGTAAATTCTCTCTCTCTTTTTTTTTTTTTGTTGTTGTTGTTGTTGCAAGTTTAGCATGAAGTCCTGTTGTGGTGCTGCTGGATAAGCATTAGTTGGTGGTTCAAACCCACCAGCCACTCCTTGGAAAGCTTATACAGGGTTGCTCTGAGTTGGAACTGACTGGACAGCACTTAACAGCAACCATGAGATGTCCCCCACCCCAGCTGAGAATTTATAGTCACTTTTGTTGTGGTTGTATGCCCTCATAGTGACACTGTATAGGGTTTTCGAGAGTAGCTGGTGGGTTTGAACAGCTGACATTGTGGTTACTACTCCAGTGTGTATTCTACAGTGCCACACCAGTACTTAAGAGTTACGGTTATGGTTGTTGTTATTGTTAAGTGCCTTTGAGTCACTTCCAACTCATAACAAACCTGTATAGGGTTTCCAAGGAATGCCTGGTAGGTTTGAATCACCGGCCTTGTGGTTAAGAGTCCAGTGCTTATTGTATGCCAGGACTCCCAATAGTTACTAAAAGATTCTTATTACATATGAATATATATATAGATAGATAGATATTCTTGTTGTTAAGTGCCATCAAGTCAGTTCTGACCCATAGCGACCCTGTATAGGGTTTCCAAGGAGTGACTGGTGACCTGGTAGTTCAAATTTATATAGATATAGATATATAGTTGTTGTTAAGTGCCGTGGAGTCGGTTCCAACTCATAGCG
>NW_006408561.1:4654861-4665485 GCF_000296735.1 Chrysochloris asiatica
GTAGGATAATCACTGAACTGCAAGTTTTCTTGAACAGTAAGGTCGGCAGTTCAAGCTTATCAGCCATTTCTCAGAAACCCTATACAGAGTAGCTATGAGTCACAATCAACTTGATGGTACTTAACAGCAGATATATATATATATATACGTATCTATGTTGTTGTTAAGTGCCATCGAGTCAGTTCCGACCCATAGCGAATCTGTATAGGATTTCCAAGGAGTGGCTGGTGAGCTTCAACCACCGAACTTGTGGTTCAAAGTGACCTTGCGGTCCAGCACATTAACCCACAGTCGTAGTTGCTATGATACACATATATCACAGAGACCATGACTGTTGTTAAGTGCCGTCAAGTATCGAGTTTCCTAGGAATGGCTGGTGAGTGTGAACCACCAATCTTGTGGTTCAAATTGTCCTTAAGGTCAAGTGCTTATCCTATGGCCCCCACATCAGGACTCAAGTAACTATGATAGTCTTTCTACTTTTATTTAGCCTTTTATCCTTATCCTGCTTAGTCTAAATCAATAAATTGCAAAACCCTTTCTTATCCCAGTTGTACCAACGACAGAAATCTAGTCAGTCAAAACTCATCAAAACACCTGAAATTCAGACAATTTCTGTTTTTCATTGTAATGCTTACCTGTAATGGATGTCAGAAAGCAAAAATGACAAAAGGTAGTATTTACTTCTGCTAACTGAAAGATGCCCTGGTTGCGCAGTGATTAAAGTCCTCAGCTGCTAATTGAAACGTCAGTGGTTTGAACCCCCAGCAGCTCTGAGGGGGAAAGATGAGACAGTCTGCTTCTGTAAATAATACAGTCTTATAAACCCACTGAGGCAGTTCAATCGTGTAGGGTCTTTATGAGTCAACATGAACTCCACAGCAATGGGGTTGGATTTGGTTTTTGTTGGTGTTTGGTGCCACTGAGTTGGTTCTGACTCATAGCAACCCTATGCACAACAGAATGAAACACTGCCTGGTACTGTGTCGACTTCACAATCATTATATTTGAGCTCACTGCTGCTGCCACTGTGCCAATCCATCTTGTTGGAGGTCTTCCTCTTTTCACTGACCCTCCACTTTGCTAAGCATAATGCGCTTCTCCAGGGACCAGTCCTCCTGATATTATGTCCGAAGTATCAGAGATAAAGTTTTCCTATCCTGGCTTCTAAAGAGTCTTCAGGCTGTACTTCTTCCAACACAGAGTTGTTTGTGCTTCTAGCAGTCCATGGGACTTTCAGGATTCTCCAACACCATAAATCAAATGCTTCAATTCTTCCATGGTCTTCATTCATTGTCCAACTTTCACATGCTTATGAGGCTATTGAAAAATGATTTGCTTTGGTGGGTCTGGTAGCATAGTGGTTACGACTTGAGTTGTTAACCTCAAGTTAGCAGTTCAAAACTACCATCCGTTCCGAGGGAAAAAAGACGAGGCTTTTTGCTCCTGTAAAGATTTACAGCCTCAGAAACCCTATGCAGGGTTGCTATGAGTCAGAACCAACTCCATGGCACACAACCACCAATTCCTGCAGAGCATGCAGTTATCCTTTTGGTCACTAGATGGCGCTTCTGTGTTGGTAAAACAAGTGGAAACTGGAGAGGGGGCAGATTAAATGTAGAAAAAAGCGATGTGAGGAGGTTTCTGGTGTTCTATAGGGTGATTTCTTTGCGTGTGTGACAAAGACTATCCAGAAAGTTTAATTTCGTTTTTAAAAAGTGACATTCAGTTCTTTAAAATTACAGGTGAAAAACCTTGCTTCTTGAGACTTTTAGGTTCCAACTTTCTTCTTTTAAAAATGTTAAGTGTGACACATTTTAATAATAATTGTAAGGGCCTTTGAATAAGGTTTGGTTGATTTTTTTTTTTTTTAATTTTTAATTTTCCTTTAAAAAAAAAAAGATCATTATGATACTTTATTTTTTTAAATGTTTTATTGTGAATAATGTGATAGTATACATGGGGGAGACCATTAGCTTTACATTCATCCTATTGTATATTGTTTCATTGCCATGATTACAGTCCTCTCCATGCATCATCAAACAACCAAAGTGTATACCCTGCAAGCCTGACCCCCGGTTGTCAGCACACAGCTCCTTTCCTTCTCTAGAGACCCCAGCCGCTCCAGCTCTCCACGTCAGTCATCATATCTGCCTCCATCTCTGGCATCACTGTTTCTCTGGGTAGGGTCCTGCACTCTGCTCTTCTCCCTTGATGGTCCCAGGGACTCTGCTCCTGAACTGCAAAGTCAATCACTCCCCTCCTTTTTCTACAAAATATCTCCCTTTACATTTCCAACCCTCACAGTCAGTCCTGAGAGCAATTATTCACTATTGTACCACAAGAGTCCTATCCCCATCTCTTTTAATCAGCCCCGCCCAGATAGATTGATTACTACTCAGTGTAGATTTTACCTTCCTCTGTGCCCTCTGGATCTAGGCTCCCTCTTGAAAGCTTGTAAGCCAGTCACTTCTTTCCTTTGAATCCCCCTCCCCCATTTTGAGTAGCCAATGTCCAAGTTGCCTATCCCTGTCTACCCTGCATACCGAGGGGGGTGGGAATGATCCTTGCTGTAAGGATTTATTCCCTCTTTTGAGCTACTGCATCCATAGGTGTAGGTCAAGTTTATCATTGTATCAGATTACTCTTTTTTTCCTATTCTTTCTTCTTCTAGTTAAGTTCTGATCATCCAGCCATTGAAGCCAGGTCAAATGGGTATTATCTGCAAGTGTGGGTGTTCGTGTGCATATGCCCTCTCTTCTTATCAGCTGGACACTTCACTCTCCACTCTAGTCCTCTGTGGCTATGTCACTGACTCTGGGCTCAGGAGTCCTCAGGTCTTGCCACACTGCTGGCCAACCAGGTCTCCACCCGGGTTTACAGGAGTCTATTGAATGTGGTTGGACTTAGCTCACAGCTTCATTGCTGTTTTCCTCTTACTTCCCCT
Organism: Chrysochloris asiatica; assembly: GCF_000296735.1. Lineage (NCBI taxonomy): Eukaryota > Metazoa > Chordata > Mammalia > Afrosoricida > Chrysochloridae > Chrysochloris > Chrysochloris asiatica. The sequence continues at coordinate 4,657,809 of NW_006408561.1, forward strand.
TATCGGTGATCAATGTGGTCACCAGTTGCTTGGTTGATTTTTAGGTTAATTGAAACATTTAAACTGTGCTGTGAGTTTGTGTTGTGTTTTTTTCTACTTCTTAAGTATTTAAATTGCCTGGATAGTAAATAATGCTTTCAAATCTAATAAATTAAACTTATAAGTATAGTAATCATTAACTTTTCTTAATTGTTTCAAATACTTAAAATTCCAAAAATGAACAGATTTCTTATTATTATTTGATTCTTTTCAATCTTTACATACTTAACTTTTGAAACATCTGGAACATGAAAGATACAAACTTACATGTTTAAGGAAAGCAGTTATTACTTTGTTTTTAGGAGTGAGGATGATGAGGAAGCTTCATTGTACACAATTTTGACATGTTGTCAAGAAGGACGAATCCCTAGAGGACAATCATACTTGGTAAACTTAGTCATCAGAAAAGTGGAAGAAAGACACTCAATGAGATGATTGACACATTGTGTGCAGAAATAGGCTCAAGCATAGCACTGACTGTGAGCATGGCACAGGACTGGACAGTGTTTCCTTCTGTTGTTCTTGGGGCTTCTGTGAGTTGATACTGACTTGCTAGTACCTAGCAACAGCAATAAGCATACTTAGGACAAAGGTTTTCAGTGAGTGAGATCTCAGAGATGCAGACCGGGTACTTTACTATGAAATGAAAAGTCAGTGGTTCAAACCTACCAGCTGCTGCTTTGGAGAAAGATTTATAGCCTTGGGAATCCTATGGAGCATTTCAACTTTGTCCTGTATGAGTTGCTATTAACACAAGCTTTTGTTTTTGTTTTTAATCACAAACCAAGGAAACCAAATTATAAGTAATTCAGGTTTGTTTCTAACTGTATAGAAGGTTACAGTGACCAGAGATTTCCATTGGGATGCTGATTAAATTCAAATAGGTGACCTGGGTGGGATTCATGTTGTTGTTATTGGTAAGTGCCATGGAGTTGGTTCAAATTCATAGGGAACCTGTATAGGGTTTCCAAGGAGTGTCTGGGTAAGCTTTGAATTGCCAACCTTGCAGCTCAAACCAACCTTGAGTCCAATGCATTATCCTGCAGCGCCACACCAGGCTGGGACTCATAGATTTATTTAATAGTTGCTCTCTTATGGAATTTAAAACAGTCATTTGGTTTTATATGTTGTGTAGTCAATATTCTTGGGTTTAGATTATATACATATTACCCAGTTCGCCTGATTACTCAAAGAAGTATACATCATCTTTCAGGTTCATTATGAGTTGCATCTTTTTGGCTCCTAAGTTATACAAATGACTTTTGAGCTAGATAGAATATTGAGTTCTTTCATGCTCTTAGGACCATAACACTCTAACAGATAAATGAAGTAGACTGAATTTGGACATCTCAATATCTGTCTTCAAGTCATGTTTCATGAAGTCATGACTCTCGCAGTACTGAAAAGCAAAAAAAAAAAGTATTTTTGTACGCTCCTGGTATGGTACTATAAGAGCAGCACTGGACTGTGAACCACAAGGTCGGCAGTTCAAACCCACCAGCTTCTCCTTGGAAATCCTATTTAGGCTCACCATGAGTCAGAACTGACTCGATGACAATAAACAACAACAACAATGCTAGGTATAAGGAGTATAATTGTAGATAAGGTGGACTTGGATTCTCTCCTTGTAAAGTGTATCATAAGGTGAGGTCAACCATATCGTAGTAGAGAAATTTATGGACCATAAGGGCAGTTATCAAAATATTGGGCATAATTTATGCCAATGAATAAAATACAAAGGTCTAGATTTTCTCCTTCTCTGGGTAAATCTGTGATTATTCAGTTAAAATTGCTATAAAATTAAGTTGGAGATTTTTGCTAGCAAAGTAACTACAACTTATGGCAAGTTGTGCTAAGAGTAGCTTCATGGAATAAGGAAACAAACTCACTGCTAAAAGCAATTGATTTGTTCCATATTCACTTAACTTTATTTAAAAATCAAGCTACTATTCCTTTTAAGACCTATCTCATGGTAGATATCACAGTAAAGCTTGGTCATAAAGAGTTTGGGCATCTCCCTTTAAATCCACCAGTCAGAAAATTGAAAGGAGTCACACATTACAGAAACCAGTTAGGCTGATGGCTTCCTTATTTTTCCGTGAAGATATCTTCTGAATTAATGTCATTATTCAGAGCTTGATAAAAAAAAACCATATGTTTTATTTCCTGATTCTCAAGAAAGGGCTTGCAAAGTTATGCTAGTCAGTCAAGATGGCTTATAAGATGTGACCTTATTTACATGCAACTGCGCTCCACTCACTAGTAACATCTGGGAAATAGCTTTATTCTTTTATCACACTGCTCTCAAATGATATCATATCAAAGAATATCCAAATAGGTCCTAGAACATTAAATAGAAAATTAGTTAAATATCAGTTTCTTCTTTAGTCACCCCTTCACTTTTACTTGAATATTCAGGCTGGATTTTATATGACCCAGGAATGATTCTTTAACGGGCAAGACATTTTTCAATAAAGTATGTGAAGATTTATTTGAATTGTTGTTATTGTTGTTAAGTGCTGTTGAGTCAGTTATGACTCATAGAGACCTGTATAGGGTTTCCAAGGAGCAACTGCTGGGCTTCAACCGCTAACCTTGGTCTTAACAGTCCAGAAACTTTAGGAGTGATAGAGTCGTGCCTTCCTTGGGCTCTGAGATGCTTCACCTTGTCACAAGATGATTTTTCATTTGCTACTCAGACGAAGTAGATGGAATTAACAAACTGTGTTATCTCTTATTCTTAGGCAAATTATACTATGATGTGTTCCCCTCTCCCAAATAATGAGCTACTTTAATAAAAAGGGATGAACTTCAAATATCCTGTTAAAAGTCCCTCTTTATTAGGAGTACATATTATATATATATATTTTATGTATATGGAGTCCTGGTGTGGCGCTGTGGGTTAATGCGCCAGACTGCAAAGCCGTTGGAACTGCAAGGTTGGCAGTTCAAACTCACCAGCTGTTCCTCAGAAACCCTATACAGGGTCGTTATGGGTCAGAACCGACTTGACGGCACTTCACAACAACAACAACATATGTGTATATATATGTATTTTTCAAGCTAAGAGGTAAGCTTTCCCCTCTTTCTTAGTTATCTAGTGTTTCTAGACTAGAAATTAATTTTCTCATAGTTTAGGATGATAGATGTCCAAATTCAGGGTGCCAGTTTAAGGGGAGAGAAGTCTGGAGGGAGGTCCTTGTCACTTCTGAGCTTCTATTCCTGAACCATCTTCTTGTAGCTTGCATCTGTCTTCCCCTAGCTTGGCTAGCAAGCTTGTTTAATCTCTTTTATATCTCAAAAGCATTGGACTCTACTCTGGTCTCATTAATATAACAAAGATAACCAATTTTCAAATAGGATTATAACCACAGGTTTAGGAATTAGGATTGACATCACATATTTTAGGGGACAAACTTTAATCTTTCATAGCCTTCCTCCCAAGTGGAGAAAACAGTGTGACTGGACGTCACCACTGAACCATAGCTTCTGCCCCAGGGAAAATAATTATCCTCTTTGGGATGGAAACTTGGTTGCTGACACAGGACTATGGGTAATAACCAAACCCAGCACATCAACTTGAAGTCTGAAAATTCTAATGATTTCATCTCAAAAAGTCAGTCTCTACACTAGAATTTTAAGCCATTTAAGGATAAAGGATTCAGGTTTCCCTTTGTTTGTGTTAAGTGCTGTTGAGTTAGTTCCAACCCATAACGACCCTGTAAAAGGTTTCCAAGAAGCTGCTGATAAGCTTGAACCACCAATCTCACAGTTCAAACCAACTTTGTAGTCCAGCGCATTAACCCACAGTGCCACACCAGGACTCTTGTAAGCAGTGTGAATACATTCTCTAGGGTCACAAAAGTACATATTGAACTAACTTTGGAGCAAAAGAAGTATGGTATGGCATCCTCCAATCTGGTGTGGCGCTGTGGGTTAATGCGCCATACTGCAAAGCCATTTGAACTGCAAGGTTGGCTGTTCAAGCTCACCAGAAACCCTGTACAGGGTCGCTATGGGTCGTGATCGACTCAACGGCACATAACAACAACAACATCCTCCAACCAAGCAGGGTGATATTTGTATCTTTAATTTCAGAATCCCTTTCTTAGACTTTTCTCTGAGTGTGCTATGCCAGTGGTAACTGTGAGTGGTGGGCACAAAGTCAAGGTGCTAGGGCCACAAGTCGGCACTCTAACCCTAGGTCCGTGGTCATCATTTTCCCAACTGCTTCTCAGGTCTTGAAATATTGGCTGTGTACCAATTAATAGACTTCTTTAAGAGCCAAAGCACTCGTGTCTGTTTTACTTCAAATATATTCCAAGGAGCTTGTTATAGCCCTATAAATAATCATTGATCCTCCCAGATGCTTCACAGCAAGCCTTATTTCTGTTTTGCAGATGAATCAAGAGAGCCAGAACTGGTAGGTTTTCTACCTGAGGGGAATGGGTTGATAGCATGCAAATACTACTTTGAAGGACAATGGGGCAGGAGACTTTTTCCTACATCTTTGCCTATGCCAGACGTATGTACAAGGAACACCCCATGCATTTTGAAAGTAAAGATAAAAAACCCTAACCTGTGTCAATTTAATACAACTAACATCAATCAGCAAAGACCTAGACTCAAAGCAGGGGTGTGTTATCTCTTCTAACCAGAAGCTTTCTTAAGAAATTACAGTTGGAAAAGCAAAATAATTTCCAGTTGCGTCTTTGAAGTTGTCTGATGTGATACCCTGGATGCTTAACACATACTGTGGGTATTTTCAAAATAGGGAGCAATTGTAAGGCGATAACAGAAGAAATGTTTGAACAACTACATTTAAGACCTAAAATATACCCTTCAAACATTTTTATTTTCTTGCTTTACTGTATTGCTGTTGTTAAGTGCTGTTGAGTCGGTTCTGACCCATAGCGACCTTGTATAGGGTTTCTGAGGAGCAGCTGGTGACCTTGAACCACTGATCTTTCAGGTCAAATGGCTTCACAGTCTGACACAGTGGCACACTAGGACTCCTTCTTTACTGCATGGTGGTGGTGGTTATGTGCCATGGAGTCGGTTCTGACTCATTGAGACCCTGTACCGGGTTTCCGAGGCTGTAAATCTTTACAGGAGCAGAACGCCTCATCTTTCTCCCGCGGAACAGCTGGTAGTTTCACACTGCTGACCTTAAGGTTTGCAACCCGATTTGTAACCACTACACTACCACAGCTCCTTCCTTTACTGTATGTTGTTGTTGCTGTTGTTAAGTGCCGTCGAGTTGGTTCATACCCATAGCGACCCTGTATAGGGTTTCTGAGGAGCAGCTGGTGAGCTTGAACCACTGACCTTGCAGTTCAAATGGCTTTTTAGTCTGGCGTATTAACCCACAGCGCCACACCAGGACTCTAAAACTGTGTGTACATTCTGATGTTGGTGAATTTACATTTTAAATTAGATACTTACACATGGTGCTGGTGAAATTGCTACATATTATGTGATTTTTAGCCCATGAAGTTTCATGTTATTTTCCCAAGATCAATCATTTACATAATTCCTAAATGCTAGTGGTTAGCATGTCTGTAAGAAAAGCTATTAGTCCCTGTCTCCCTCTGTGACTGTTCACCTAAAATTGATCAGTGGTTAGTTTTAATTGGTGACAGTGAGTTCATTATGCTAAGTTTCCCATGTTATTAATAGTCAGTTGCTTTGTTGTTCAGTGTTCGTTTGGTATTTGGACTCCCAGTTGATAAATACTCCAAGAGAACTGTGCCTGGCACATAGTAGTAGTACATACTTAATAAACGTGTATTGAACAAATGAAATAAATGGAGGAATGAATGACTCAAGAGTATTCCACAAAATCTTGAATAAACCAGGTGGTGACCTATTTTAGAATCATGCGTGTTGCTGGTGAGTCAGTTTCCACACATAGCAACCCTACAGGACAGAGGAGAACTGCTCCAAGGGGTTTCTAAGACTGTTATCATTACAGAAGCAGACCACCACGTTTTGCTCCCATGGAGTGGCTAGTGGGTTCCCACCACTGAACTTTCGGCTAGCAGCTGAGTGCTGGAAGAATATCCGGTTCCATAAAATAAAACTTAATTTGCAACTAAATCTTCTCCCTGTTCAAAGAGAGAGAGGCTTCCCTTAGAGCTGGCACCCTGAATTTAGACTGCTAGCCCCCTCAGTGTGAGAAAATAAAGTTCTTTTAATTAAAGTCATCCACTTGTGATATCATCTCATTCTGTGACAGCAGCATGAGTTAAGATAACTGAGACAGGCCAGATCTCAGTGGCTTCAGACCGCTTCTCTCCTCCCGTGTGCCCCAGTGTGCAGGCTGCGCAACCTAACCTAGTACAGTCACCTCACCCGCCTACCTCTCCTTCAGCTCCTGCCCTTTTAGCTTCTCTAGGCAAGGAGCTCTGGTAGCGTAGTGGTTACGAATCGGGCTGCGAACCTTAAGGTCAGTGGTTCGAAACTACCAGCCGCTCCGCGGGAGAAAGATGAGGCTTTCTACTCCCGTAAGGATTTACACCCTCGGAAACCCTGTACAGGGTCGCTATGGGTCGGGACCGACTCGAAGGCACTTAACAACAACTACAAGGCAAGCAGAGGTCATCCACAATGTACTCCTCACTGTAGGGGACACATGCCAGGAGTTCTGAATGGCTCTTTGAAGCTTTTTCTCCTGACTAGAGGAGAAGGAGAAAGCACCCTTCCACTTCCACAACCCACTCCCCTCTGTGTTCCGTGTGAGAAGACTCCCAACACAACACACTACTAAGAACTCTTCCTCAGAAATGCTTGATTTCCATAGTTTTAATTCTTTAATTTCTCAATATGGGTTGTTGTTGTTATTAAGTGTCATTGAGTCCGTTCCAACTCATAGCGACCTGGGACAGGGTTTCCTAGGAGCAGCTGGTGGGTTTAAACTGCTGACCTTGCGATTCAAACTGAATTTTCCAGGAGTCATTATGGGTTTTGCTGTTGTTAGGTGCCATCGAGTCGGTACTGACTCATAGTGACCTTATGCACAGCAGAATGGAACACTGCCCGATCCTGGGCCAACCTCACTACTGTTGCCACGCTTGAGTCCATTGATGCTGCCACTTGGTTAATCCATCTCGTTGGGCGTCTACCTCTTTTTCTTTGACTCTCCACCTTACCAAACATGATATCCTTCTCCAGTGACTGTTCCCTCCTGTCAATAATTCTGAAGTATGAGACACAATGTTTGGCCATCTTGGCCTCCGAGGAACACTATGGCTGCACTTCTTAAAAAATGGATGTATTGGTTCTTTTGGCAGCCCATGGCACCTTCAATACTCTCCTCCAACACCATAATTAAAAAGCATCAATTCTTCTATGGTCTTTCTTATTCACTGTCCAGCATTCACATACACATGAGGTTTTTGAAAAGACCATGGCTTGGGTCAAGCACACCTTAGTCCTCAAGCTGACATCTTTGCTCTTCAACACTTCAAAAAGGTCTTGTGTAGCAGATTTGCCTAATGCAATGAGTTGTTTGATTTCTTGATTTTTGCTTCCATGAGTGTCGATAGTTGATACAAGAGGAATGAAGTCCTTGACCACTTCAGTCTTTTCTCTGTTGATAAGAATATTGTTTATTGGTCTAGTAGTGAGGATTTTTAT
>NW_006408561.1:4667765-4675291 GCF_000296735.1 Chrysochloris asiatica
GTCTGGAAGCTCATCTGAAACCTGCCCACCTTGGGTGACCCTGCTGGTATTTAAAATACTGGTGGCATAGCTTTCAGAATCACAGCAACTCACAAGCCATCACAGTATAAAAAACTGCCAGACCAGTGGTGGCTGTTATCGGTTAGGGCTTTTTAAAATCACAAACTGGGTTGCTAATATTTCTTTTCAAAATTTGCAAATTGGCCTGGAATCTTAAGTTGGAATTTCATGACAATCATATCTTGGTACCTCAGTTTGAAACTTCTGATGTAGCAGACCTTTTTTTCTTTTTTAAGGTGCCTTGTAAACTGTAATATGCTATACAAATACCAAGAATTAACTCCCTTTGCCTGTAAAGGTACAGAGACTGAATGAAACAGAACAGAATAAAATGTGACCATCCTTATTAAAATAGCAACATTTTCAGGCTAGTCTGGATGACTTTTTTTGTGACTAGTTAATACATATTTTATTACTTATTTAAAGTAGATTTGTTAATAGTGTACAGCTTTCAATTTGTGATGCTTTCCTAAGTAAATGTATAAACAGCAATAATAAAGACAGTAGGGACCAAACATTTGAAATGGAAAATGAGAGTTATCCAGGGAGTCAGAGTTTCTCTCTGTTTTAGTTTAGGCAGCCTGCAGTGTATACACACACACACTGTGTCCACATACTCACATCAGTTTTTGTGGTTGTGATATCATTCCAATATACACAAATAGACCAAGCTATATCGTAGTTAAAGAAATACTTCTATCATTCAAGCTGGAGAAATTATCAGAGAGAAGGAGAGACTAAAGAGAACAGTTGTACTAGGGGTCACAAGTCCTTGTTCATCCTTTTAATTTATTCAGCAATTATTTACTGAACATCAACTATTTTTTCAGGAACTATGTTAGCCACCATGCCTATAGTAGTAAACAAAACAGTTAAGTCACTGCCTTTACCAAGCTTGCTATCTACCAAAGAGACAGGCCTCAGACATTTAAATGGCCAATTACAATGTGTGCTAAGGATCAAGAAGAAAAAGAACAGAAAGAGGGAGGGCAGGGATCTCCTAATATCCTCACTTAGTTTGGGGTCTAGGAGGATGAGGAAATATAAGGGATGGTCTCACTATTTGTCCAGATATGTAGTTAACTTATATTCCTAATGAAATAGCACTAGTAATGCTAAGCAGAATATTACATTTAATTAGAAAATTGTGTTTTCTAGGGGTACAACACAGGTCTGTTGTTGTTGTTATGTGCCATGGTGTTGGTTCTGATTCATAGCGACTCTGTACAGGGTTTCCGAGGCTGCAATCTTTATGGGAGCAGAAAGTCTCATCTTTCTCCCGTGGAACAGCTGGTAGTTTCCAACTGCCGACCTTGAAGTTAGCAGCCCAATTCATAAACTCTATGCTACCAGAGCTCAGAATTTGTTTAAAAAGACAACTTTGGGAAGCATTGTTTATTGGAAGATAAGTTTGTGTATAATACTTCTTCTAAGTGATTAATTCTGCCCTCTCAGAGTTGTTGTTATTGAGTGCCATCGAGTCGGGTCCGACCCATAGCGACCATGTACAGGGTTTCCGAGGGTGTAAATCTTTACAGGAGTAGAAAGCCTCATCTTTCTCCCGCGGAGCGGCTGGTAGTTTCGAACCGGTGACCTTAAGGTTCGCAGTCCGATTCGTAACCACTACGCTACCAGAGCTCCTTCACAAATAGAAAATCTCTAAGTAATTATTATAGTAAAATTATTTTTTGTTTTGCATATATAATATTCATGTAAAATACTCCTCTTTCTTGGTGCAAAAATGGCACCATTCTTGCCGCAGCCTTCTCTTCTCAGCTAGGTGTGGGATTTCATTGCAATTGACACACAGAAATCAGACACCATACTCAGTTATGGGGTTTAGTAGGGAAATTAACAGGGTAAGAAATGCTCAGGTCACAGTTCATCAGTCTGGACAACCTCTTCTCAGTCATGCCCACAGTTAGTCCACTCTTTAGCCCTCAGTCCCTTGGCCTGGCCTCTGCCCTACTCTGGCAATGATATAAAACTCTTTTAGAGCTGCAAATAAATGCCCAAAGGGTACCCTAATCTACCACTATAAGCCTCCACCCAGGGGCACTCAGCAAATCTAGCTCCTCAATTAAGTGTTTGGAGGCACCCCATTCCCCAAGTGAGCCTCCTGCCCAAAGGCACTCGGCTTTCCTTGCTCCATGGACTGAGAAGGTACTTGCTCTGTCAGGTACCCTGACTCTTGATTCCTGCTGCTGCTCCTCCTCTGCCACTCCTTTGATACTTCTCTGGTGTCCCAGCTTCCTTCCCTTGGGTTAAGGAGGTTCAATGGTAGAGATCTCAGTGTCCTCAGGATAGGTTCTTCTCTGACCCTTTCTTCTTGATGGTAGTGAAATCCTCACCACTACTTCTGAGAGAAAGATGAGGCTTTCTACTCCCGTAAAGATTTACACCCTCAGAAACCCTGTACAGGGTCACTATGGGTCGGAACCATGGCACTTAACAACAACAACTTCTGAGATAGCTCATCTTATACCGAGCAGGATGGCAAAACTGACCAATCATAATTAGTCCTGCTGACAATCACTCACAACTGAGTTCTATAATCCATCAGTATCTTCCCCCTCTTTCTTACCCAGACTCATCAGGAAAAAGTAATTTTGTGGGAGTTTACAAAGACTGTGGCTAGAAAAGACATTAAATAATTCACAGCAACCCCCTTGGTAATTGGAATGTGTTTCTCTAAGTTACTATGGAGTCTAGATAAAAGATTTCCAAGTACATGCAGTTGCCAAGTATATTAATTTCTTCTGGGATATGTGCTTGGTTCTTTCTAATTGTCAATTTTCCTGGACTTAGAGAGCTATTGAATAGAAAAACAAAACAAAACAACCACACAAAGGAGTGCCTCCCTGTCCCTAACTGGGTAAGAATAATCGAATAATGTATTGTTAACAGGGTGTGACAGCTGAAAGATATTTTTAAATTGGAGATTGGATTCACCATCAGATGAACTTTTTGACTGTTGGGTAGTAATGAGTTAAAAATATACCTGATGAAGAAAGAAATCTGTCTTATAATGACAGTGTAGTGGGATTCTCTGGGGCTAGTTACTGCCAAAGATGAAAAATGAGTTTAATGAAAATTAACCTTGAAAATCTTTTGGCAGGGCAAATGCCACCAGTAAGTCAAAGCCAGTTTTTCCTCCAGCATTAAGCTGTTTGGAGGAAAATGATTAATGTGCTTTGGTTCCAAATGAAACACACTGATGGGCTGGTGTTTAAGGGTCATGATATGAAAAGAAAACATTGTGTATCTTGAACTACTGGAGTCAGATTTAACACAGTAAGATGCTCCCACACAAAAACATTCTCAGTTCCTGCCTCACTCCCTCTCTGGGCCTGAACTCGTAGAGAATGCAGTGAAATCCCCAGATTTGAATTATTTTTTTAAATTTGTGCTGCTGCTGCTGCTACGCATAGTTGCATTTATATAAATTATATATATGAAATTATTATACATCTAGGAATAAACTATGCATTTACCAGTCCTACATTTTTAATATAAATTATATCATTACTCCCAGATTTCTGAAATGCCCAGTTTTCCATGTCCAGTAAATATTATATACTTTACTGTTCCTGGTACTCCTGAAACATTGTCCAGTGTACACCAAAATTTTGTTGATAAGGGAAATTTGGGAAATATAATAATAGTGAGGGGCAAGAAAGTTTACTTCCTTTCAAATAGAAAGATAGTAGTAACACAGTGAATATGTAGGGAAGTCCTGGTTTGATGCTGTAGGATAAACACTGGACTGTTAACTCCAAGGCCATTGGTTCAAACCCACCAGATGTTCCTCAGAAACCCTAAAAGAGTTGCTATGAGTTAAAACCAACTTGTCGGCACTTAACAGCAACAGCAATTGAGTATGAGATTGCTGTTACGAACTGGGTACAAAAAAATGAGTAAGACCTAAGACCTGTCCGTGAAGATCTCACACTCCAGGTACAAGTCAGTAACTGGAATATACATAGTAAGTGCTATCATAAAGGAATGTACAAGCTATTATGGAAAGACATCAAGGGATGACTCACTATGGGAGTTGGGAAAATCTTCACAAAGAAAGAGACATTTTATCTGGGCCCTGAGGATCAGTAAAAGTTTTCTAGAAGAAAATAAAAGGATGGAAGCAAGAGATGTTCTAAGCTGAGACTGTGGAATGTCACAGAATCCTGAACGTGGTGCTGGGCGTGTTAAAGGAGTTGAGATTTTGAATGTGGACTCTGTTGGCCCCTCTTTTGGCTCCCAGGAGGTGTGAGGTCAGAGTGCAGTCCAGGAAGAATGTGGGTGAAAATCCACTACAGCTTTTCCAGATAGTATTCTTTTTGGACTTGGGAAAGTCACCTCTGCTTTGCTTACCAGAGGCATCTTTTTTACCCTGACAATCACTCTTGGTCTAAGTGATCTCCATTTTTGGAAGCCATCCCGCCTTCATCTCCATTTGCCACCCTACAAATCTCTGTGTTTGCTTTGTTGCACAACTGGGACTTGGTAGCACTATTCTTAGCTCTCATTTAATTGAAGTTCTACCTAGTTTGTTGCTACAACTGTATAAAATAGTATATGTGTTAAATATATCCATGTGTACTGGGAAGATTAGATATGACAACCTGACCGTATCCAGTTTCATGAATTAATTTTATTAAATAAGTTTATCCAGCAAGAGAGGCCTCTAGTCAATAAAAGGAGACAATTAAACAAAAGTACATTTAATACATACTGGACTGGTAAATAAACGATCGGTAGTTCAAACCCACCAGCCACTGCATGGGAAAAAGATGAAGCTTTCTGCTACATTAAAGATTTATAGTCCCAGAAACCCTACGTAGGAACCAATTCAATGGAAATGAGTTTGGTTTTTTGGGGAATAAAACACAGATACAATTTGTCTTTCATGATTTGATTGGATTTGGGTAACTAGTTAAACTTGAATGGATTTGTATAAGGAGTTTTAAAACAGTAATCAGTTCCATGATTGAATGCTTTGTCATTTTAATCCTGAGTTTATATTCAGTGAACATAAAATTTAGTTAATACTAAATGAACTTGGGTACATTGGGTGTTTCACTTACTTAATAAAAACTCTACAGTTAAGGGTTCAACCAAGTCCACAGCACATAGCAACAACAACAACATTCTAATGAAATATCTTTTTATATACAAAGATGAAATTATTGTCTGCCAATGGAACAACTTGGCATTCTGAATACATGTCTGTATTTTTCTTCTAACCTGAAACACATGAAATGATAAAAATGATGCATTCTAAATGAAGAAATGAATATATCACTGCCTATAAACCAAAAAAGAACTCAATCAGCAGACCAGCAAAAAGACATTTGGAAAGCAAATAATAATAGTAGCAAACATTTACTGTGCATATATTATGGGTGCCAGATATTGTTCTAAACAGTTTCTGTGCACACATTTCACTCTCACAGAGCACATTTAATTTTCACAAAACCTGAGGGAGTAGGCATCATCTTTTATCTCCATACATTGTGAAGGCAAATGGAGGCACAGAGACAGACTAGTAATTTTTCCAGTGCCAAACACCTAATAGATGGCTAAACCAGGATTCACCCCCATGATATACAATATATCACTATATTGTTGTTGTTGTTATGTACTGTGGAGTCGGTTCCGACTCATAGCGACCCTGTACAGGGTTTCCGAGTCTATAAATCTTTATGGTAGCAGAAAGCCTCATCTTTCTCCCACGGAACAGCTGGTAGTTTCGAACTGCTGACCTTGCGGTTCACAGCTCTATTCGTAACCACTACGCTACCAGAGCTCCTTATATATGCTGTATTATATACAATGTAGTGTTCTCACTCAACGTAGAATCAAACTGATGGAAACCAAGACCACGAAATGATGCAACACAACAAAAATTCCCACAAAGCAAGCAGAAAACAGACAAGAAAACCAACAAAAGTGCCATAACCCATTACGTTTTCAACAGAAATGTGTACTATGGCATGATAGGAGCAGTTTCTTGAGTGTCCCAAGATCAGGATCAGTGGATAGAAGAAGGAAGAGAAATTCTAAGGCAACACCAGGATATATATATATATATAGATAGATATAGATATATATAGATATCTATATCTATATCTATCTATATATATATATATATAGAGAGAGAGAGAGAGAGAGAGAGTTAATTGTGTGTAAAGAGGTATTCTTTCCCCTCTTGTCTCCAGTTTTACTGTGGTTTTATGGTTAAGATTAAAAGATAAAATGGAGAAATATCACAGTATCCTAGACAGTTAGTAACCTTCAGGAAGGTTTGGATTATGGGAAGAAGAGTTAACACAGGCCCCACGTCTCCCCTGTAATCATGGAAACTATCTCCTACAATGAGGAAAACAGGATTCTCAATCACAAAGATGTACAGAAAACAAGAATCACAAAAAAGGGGTGAGAAAAGCCACCCTTGTGAAAGAGAAGCAACAAACTCAACAAAAAATCAATCATGGGAACAGGTTATCTGAGCAAATAATAAACCTAAACGTATTTAAAACTTTGATGAGTATCATATGTATATATGTAGTTCTGGTGTAATGCTGTAGGATAAGCACTGGACTGCTGATTGCAAGGTTGGCAGTTCAAACCTATCAGCTGCTCCCGGAAACCCTATGCAGGATTGCTATGAGTCAGAACCGACTCAATGGCACTTAACAACAACATTATAGATGTAAAACAAAATGGGCTATTTCTTACAAAGCAGAAATTGGCAGTCTCAGAACTTGATGTTGTTGTTGTTAAGTACTGTGGTGTCGGTTCCAACTCATAGTGACCCTGCACGGGGTTTCCAAAGCTGTAAGTCTTTACGGGAGCAGGAAGCTCATCTTTCTCCCATGGAATGGCTGGTAGTTTCGAACTGCTGACCTTGAGGTTAGCAGCCCAATTTGTAACCACTATGCTACCTGAGCTCATGGCAGAACATGATGTATGACCACTTTAAAAAACTGATGAACTGAATAGCTGAACGAATGTAGCCAAAGAGAAAATTCATGAACTTGAAGATGTAGCTGAGGGGTGGGTGGTGGGATAAGACATGTAAATAAGTGACATATATGTTATTGTTGCTGTTGTTGTATGCCATCGAGTTGGTCCCAACTCATAACACAACTGTGTGTTATGTGTTGCTGGTGGGTTTGTACTGACCTTGGAGTTAAACTACAGTACCATACTAGGGTATGCATATACATGGAATGTTTTAAAGTAAAAAAAATAAAGAAGAAAATTCCTCTTTATTTAATATTTTGCAATATAAACATTGCAGGGGATGTCTGGGTTAGGTGTCAGTAATTGGTGAGATTGTTTTTCTCCTCGTTGGGAAGAATCTGCCCAAAAGTGTGAATAGACTCAACCTGGCTGTTCTGAAAGAAAACAATGCAGCCCAAAGGAAAAACAATCAAGGCATACTCTGCTGTTCCACTATTTAG
>NW_006408561.1:4675401-4678113 GCF_000296735.1 Chrysochloris asiatica
ACTCGATGGCACTTAACAACAACAACAACACAACAAGATTTTCATTTCTTAAACAAGATTGGTGGCTCAAGCTCACCAGCTGCTCCTTGGAAACTCTATACAGGGTCACTTTGAGTTAGAGCCAACTCAACAGCACTTAACAACAACTACAGTAAATTCCTGTCTAAAGTGTTGGAGAAGATCAGTGTCTACAAACTTAATACTTGTCAAAAAGCCAAAGGTAGCTTTGGAGTCCAAGATCTGTTGACTTCTTGTTTCCTTGAACCTGAAGAGCATTCCCAGAGAAATCATTCCTTTCTTTTCTTTTTCTGCTCTTTCTTATTCTCTGTGGTTTATACCTTTGTTTATTTATTCTATTTTAGAGCAGAGATTCAAGGGAAATCGAGGGAGTCAGAAGGATGAATGAAAAAGCCTTTTGGGCTATGAATAATTTCCTAGCAAGAGTATTTTCTCCCAAACCAATTACCCAAGATTGTTTTCCAAGAAAGCAGGAAAGGGAATATGGTTTAGAACATAGAACAATCTTCTTTGACTGGAATGTAATGGGTTAGAAAAAGCCTGCATTTCCTCTGCGAAATAATACCTGCTTAACATATGGGCTATAGAGAATGCTTGACAGCTGCTGCTTCATATTAATAAAAAATATTTCCCAAAGGCAGTATGACATAGAGGAAGTATTATTGGAGTGTACATTAAGAACCTTGGTGTCTGGTGGAGCATACAGTGGGTGAAATGATGAAAACTTCTTAGATATTATCAAACATCTTAAGGTAATGAGTACCTGAGATTGGAAGTTCAGGAACATAATAGTCAATTGATGTAACATAGCCTACAAAGACAATGTTCTGTATCATCTGGGATATTAAAAGCTCATGAGCAGCTATCTAACATGTAGCTCCTGATTTCTTCATGTGTAGAGGAAAGAAGAGAGATGAGAAATGAAGATGCTTGGACTCAGTCCAATGGACTGATGAAAACATGTGAACATCAGTCTATATGACTCTGAAAGCAGAAGAACTAGATGGAGCCCAGCTCCCATTACCAACTGCTCCAAAAGGAAGTTCCCAAATAGAGTGGCAGAATATGTGGAACAAAACTCTAAAGTACTTAAAACAAAACAAAACAAAAACCCCAGCTAACTAGTCAGAAGAGACTGGAGGAACCTGAGACTATGGCCGTCGACCACACTTCAGATCTGGAAAGGAACTCACCATTGTGGTCCAACTTTCAGACAAGCAGTACATAGGAATATGGGGAGAACAACAACACTAGTAAGGTATGCTTACTATAAGTGATGAACAGTCAGTTATTCAAAATTAAAAGGGCAACATGTACCTAAGGACAAAGGTGAGGAAGGATAAGAAGGTGGGTGGGATGGGCACAGGAGCCATAGGGAGGAAGCGGAATGACTATTGTTCTATGGAGGGGATTGTAGTCATTGAGATGAAACAAAGTGTATTATTTGTTGAATGTAAAAGTGATTAACTTATGTGTAAATCTTCACACTATTCACATTAAAAGTTGTTGTGTTTGTTTTTGTTTTTGTTTTTGTTTTTTAAAAAAAGGAACTTTGGTGTCTGGCTTCTATTTTGCCACCTACTAATCGTTAGGATCTGTCTTGTGAAGTACAACACTGTCTGTGATAGGATAATATCCATGCACCTACAACAAAAGACCAGTTAATACCACTCCTATTCAAATTTATACACCAACCACTAAAGCCAGTGAGGATGAAATTGAAGAATGCTACTAGCTTCTTCAGTCTGAAATTGATCAAACTTGCAATCAAGAGTATTGATAATTACTGGAGATTGGAATGCAAAGGTTGGAAACAAAGAGGAAGGATCAAAATGGGAAAATAGGCCTTGGTGATAGAAACAATGCTGGAGATCACATTATAGAATTTTGTAAGACCAATGACTACTTCATTGTATGTACCCTTTTAAAACAACATAAAAGATGACTTTACACATGGACCTCACCAGATGGAATACATAGAAGTCAAATTAACTACAAAACAAGGCCAGGGAGAGACTCTGGAAAAGACCATCAATTGCTCATATGCAAGTTCAGGCTGAAGCTGAAGAAAATTAAAACAATGATGACTTTGAACATATCCCAACTGAATTAGGAGATCATCTGAAGAATAGATTTGATGATTTAGATACTATAGACAGAAGACCCAAAGAATTGTGGGGTGACAGGAAGAAAGCAAAAGATCATTAAAAAGATAGGAAAGAAGAAAAGGACCAAAATAGATGTCAGATGAGATTCTGAAACTTGCTTTCCAGCATAGAAATATTAAAGCATATGGAAGAAATAAGGAGTTAAAGAACTGAACAGAAAGTTTCAAAGGTCAATGCAAGAAGACAAAGTCAAATGTGATCATCCTTAGAAGAGTTCACTTTAGTGTTCTGTGCTTCAGTTTCCTTAGCTACCAGTTGAATGTAGTCATAATTCCTTGCTCATGGCCATTCCAGATTGTTGTGACGATAGATGGAGTAAAGTTATAATAATATGAAGAAGCTTTTGAATGATTAAAAATCCTTACATTTGATAAATGACATTATTGCCATTCATGTTTCTGAGTTTTATATTTTTGATTGATTCTAGCCTCTCAAATTATGCTCCCCTATACAGGAGAGCTCTGGTAGCGTAGTGGTTACGAATAGGGCTGCGAACCTTAAGGTCAGCGGTTCGAAACTACCAGCT
>NW_006408561.1:4681588-4699762 GCF_000296735.1 Chrysochloris asiatica
CAAGTGGCAGCATCGATGGACTCAAGCGTGGCAACAGTAGTGAGGTTGGCCCAGGATCGGGCAGTGTTTCGTTCTGCTGTGCATAAGGTCGCTATGAGTCAGTCCTGACTCGATGGCACCTAACAACAACATACACGAGTGCTACGAATCGGAACCAATTTGAATGCATTTAACAGCACAACATGTTCTCTTATTCTTTTGCCAAGATTTATGGCAACTTACCTGGGTAACTGGCTGCGTAAAACTTTTTGGCTTCTGTGTATTACTATAGTTACCACACCTGGTGTTCATGTGTACTAAAAAAAATGATTTGAAGCAAGAAAGAATTCCAACCCATTCACTAGCCAAATGGCCTTGTGGGACTTTAATATTTCTGTGCTTTAGTTTCATCATCTGTGAACTGGCTGTGACGATTAAATGATAAAAATTACCGTATGCTATTATTGTTGTGAAGTGCCTTTGATTTGGTTCCAACTCATAGCTACCCTGCATAAGGCTTCCAAGGAGCGGCTGGTGAGTTTGAACTGCCAACCTTGCAGTTCAAACTGACCTTGCAATCGAGTGCTTATCTTACAGAGCCACATCATGATTACCTTTAAAGCATACACAATTTATGGAGCCCAGTATTTGCCAAATAGATTATTTTCTTTATGAAAGGATTCACGAGGGAATATGATTAACCCAAATTCAGTTTCTGTTCAAATTTTGCTGCAGTTAAGAAGATGAGGCACATCTGTACTTGTTTTCTATAATCGTGCTTTAAAACATTTTAGTTCCTGCTGTATGCCAATTATTTAGGGAACTGAGTACAGGTGTTTGTTTGTTGAGAGACATATTCAGGAAGAACTTACTGTTTTCATTTTATGGTAATTTGAGATGTACTGCGTGTACTGAGTACATGTAGTGTCTATCTCATGATCTGACATTTCACATTTATGACAAGAGTGAAAAATCTACTCTCTATCTTGCACATTGATGGCACACATCCGGCAGTAACAAATGCTGAGGTGTGAGGTGAGAGTAATGCTAGCTGTAATGGGGTCAGCCTGGCTGGGCCATGATTCTAAGAGGTTTGGCTGTTATGACTATGTGATTTAGCAGTTATGTAATGATGTAATTTGGCAGTGATGTAATGATGTAATCATCCTCCAATTTGTGATCTGATGTAGTCATCCTATTTTTGCCTAACACCAATTTTAGCATAATGACCTGGTCTTTGGAACATAACCATGCCAGTGAGTGAGGTATGGGTATAAAAGATTTTTGTTCTTCATAAAGGATTTGTATCCTACCCATTTCTAGAAAAAAATTCAAGTTGCTCACAAAATTAAACCCAATAGAAAAGGAGGTAATTAAATGTGAAATTGGAACAAAAATCTGGTCAACAGGTAGATACCTTCAGACACTAGAGATGAGTGTGTGAAATGTCTCCAGGTTAGAGGGGAGCAGGAACTCTATTTGCTTGTTGTCTTTCTTGTCTGTTGCCTGTCTTATCATTCTACTGCCATCTTTAATTTTTCCTCTTAAAGTGTCCTCTTTGCTGTCCCCTCCTCTCACTATCTGGAGGAATGGGAGACATGGGAGCTTGGGACTATGGTGGGAAAGGAGCCACAACAGACCAAGAATTAGCAGTACACAAATAGAAAATGTACATTCTTTTTGTTGCCTTGACACTTTTTCCTCAGTTGAAAGCTGCAAATACCACGTCTGCAATGTGTGTTGGCCCTTGCCTGGTTAATGGAATATAGCCTAACTTTCTTCATCTGAAATTTTTCTGGGTCAGGGATGGTGGAGCAAATGACTTTAGATAATGTGAATGCATAAAAAGAATCTTGATACATAGCTTTCTGTTTATGAATTTTAAATGACTGGATTTCTCTTTAATGAAAATACCTCTTGAGGAATGGGTTTAATGGAAGTTGATGTTATTATAGGTATTCTACCTAATAGTGTAATTACCATATACCATTAATCCTATTCCCATTGGGAGTTTCTCTCTCTTTTTCTTTTCTTTCTTTCTTTTCAAACTAGAGGGTAACAAAAGCAAGTGTTTTTCAACTTTAGCACATTATTCATTTTAAATGTAAGTTGACAAGTTGAGAATATGAAAAATAAGGACTCAGATGATCAATTTTTTTTTTTAAGTGGAAACCGTTAAAAACTGTGTTCAGAAAGAATGCCTCACGGTATCCCTCTCCTTTGCTAGTTTTTTTAGTATAAAAAAAACTTCTTGCTGCATCTTCTATTTTCAGACTGATTTTCTGTGGTTACAGCCCAACCCAGATACTTATTTTGGGTAGGTTTCCTGCTGTGATCAAAGTCAAATGATTGGGAAGGAGGGAAGTTTAACATTTAAGGGTAAATTTACAAAAAGGTTAAGCATTTGGTGTCCCTCACTCACTCTTCATTTTGGGGAGAATGAGGTGGTGCTATCTGTTTTTTCTTTTTTTTTCTTCTTTCTGCTCTTTCTACTCAATATATGTATATATATATTTACAAAAGTAATATACCCTGGTGTGACACTGCAGGATAATGCACTGGACGGCAAGGTCAGTTTAAGCTGTAAGTTTGGCGGTTCAAACCCACCAGTCACTCCTCGAAAACCCTATACAGGTTTGCTATGGGTTGGAACCGACCCATCAGCACTTAACAACAACAAATAGGTACTTATTATAGAAATCTTAACACTTAACAACAACAAATAGGTACTTATTATAGAAATCTTAAAAAAAAAAAAAAAAAGTCCTATGTACTGTCCCCAGTGAGACTAGCCACAGTGGTTCTGTGTTGTGATATACATCTTATGTGTATGTGTATTCACACCACAGGATTGTTTTGTAAACTATTTTTTTCCCCAGTGAGTAATATACTGTAAATATATTCCATTTCTTTAAAGCAGCTCTTACATCATCATTTTTAATGGGTATATATAGTTCACTGTATCATATATATGTATCTAACTGGAGATTAAACATCTATTTGAAGACAAAATCCTTCAAGCCTCAATCCCAATGACCCAGAACTAGTGAAGATGAGTGTGCGAGAGTCCCTGAGGCCCCTGCTTTGGGGATGGCCTAGAGAGTTTGTAGGACCTTGACTCTACCCCTGCGTTTTTTATGCTTGGTGACTCACTGATTTGGTAGCTGAAGAAAATCCTTGGTAGAGTCTCTCTCAACTATCATTGCTCAAAGCAAACCAGATCATTTATATACAATTTCCGATTGTTTCTTCCCCACCCCCCCTTTGTGATTGGCAAGGACTATTTAACTCCTTTTATTTGTAAATCATGACTCTCAGGAACTTTATATTAGCAGTCATTTAACTCTTATCCTGGAAATGTGGTTTAGATTCTATTCTATTAATTCCAGTTTCCATCTTTTTCTTCTTCTTTTTTTAAAGGCATAATTTGCAACAGCTTTTTGGTAGGGAGGAGGCTAAGGAGTGCCTCTGTGCATATACTTCTGTGTGTACATAGATGCATCTTTCTTGTGCTTGGTTTAAGGTAGTGAAAAAAAGTAGTACTCCATCAGTTACAGTTTGCTGGGCCAGACTGCTGCACTGCGGCAGATGTTGGGGAATGTGAAGCCAGCAGACACACAGGCAGTGCTGAGCTAGCCTTGCAGAGTAGATGCTGAGACTCCCCTGTTTGTTTCCTCAGCTGCCTTGTCTTGGGGCCTAAAGCACCTTAGGAACCTGGAAGCAGAATGAGCCTCAGTGAAGGAGTCCTAATTGCACCAAATCAAAGCTCATTGAGTCAGCCAGGTCATTAACTCCTTGATATTTAATTACTAGCTGCTCCACTGCTAGAAAATGTCATGAGGCCCTTGTACTACATCTGCTCCCAAAGAATAGGATGACTACTGTCTCCCTTTGAATTGTTCCTATTTTATTGTGCTGTAGAAAAAAGCAGAAAAAACGTTTTGATGATACAACGAAGCTGGGGGTGCCAGCCACTGTTTTGATAACCACGGTGACTCTCCTACACCTATAACCGATTGTGAGTAGGTCCTGCAGAAGAAACTTATGTGAAGAGTAGGCTCGAATCTAAGGCTTACGTAGGTCAAAATTATCTCAGGGCTTTGAAATAGATCTTTGACCTAGGCATTCCATTTGTCTCTGTTTTGATCCTTCTACTTGTATTACATTATAAGTTGTTGTTGTTGTTGTTGTTGTTAAGTACCATCGAGTCAATTCCGACCTTTAGGGATCCTGTATAAGGTTTCCAAGGAGCAGCTGGTGAGTTTGAACCACTGACTTTGCAGTCTGACACATGAGACCACAGCACCACACCAGGACTCCACATTATGAGTTGTTGTTGTTGTCAAGTGCCGTCGAGGTGATTCCGACCCATAGCAACCCTATATAGGGTTTCCAGGGAGCAGCTGGTGAGCTTGAACCATTGACCTTGCGGTTCAAACGGCTTTGCAGTCTGGCGCATTAACCCATAGTGCCATACCAGGATATGAGTAGATAACTGTAGATTGCATTCCTGACATTATTTTAATGGTCCAAGACTCATTCAAACGTAGGTGTCAGTCCAATGACAGGAAAAAATTTATGCACTGTCTTAGAGATTAAGGGAATAGAATTTCTCAGGTATTTAGTATTCCTTTAGTATTCGCAAGGATATATTTTGTTTTGTGTTTTGAAGTATGATTTTTTCCATTAACAACATTGCTTCTTAACATATTAATATTTTGTTTGTGAAATTATATTAGTTAATAGCAAAACATTATAATGCAAAACAGCCTAAAAATGAAACATACATATGAAAACGGGGCCACAGGGTGAGTTCCACCCAATGTTCAGTCAAGCAGTAGATAGGTTTGTAGTGGGGATAATAACACTAGTAAGCTATGATATTTTCAATAACCTCATATGGATATGAAAGCTAGACAGTGAATAAGGAAGATTGTAGAAGAATTGATGCCTTTGAGTTGTGGTGTTGGAGGAGAATACTAAAAGTGCCATGGACTGCCAAAAGAACCAATAGATCTGTTTTGGAGAAGGTGCAGCTGAAGTGCTCCTTGGAGGCCAGGATGGCTAAGCTTCGTCTCTCATACTTTGGACATACTGTCAGGAGGGGACAGTTGCTGGAGAAGGATGTCATGCTGGGTACGATGGAGGGTCAGAGAAAAAGAGGAAGACCCCCAATGAGATGGATCAGCCAGGTGGCATCATTGATGGCATCAAGTGTGGCAGCGGTAGTGAGGTTGGCCCAGGATTGGACATAGTTTTGTTCTGCTGTGCATGGGGTCGCTATGAGTCAGTTCTGACTCGATGGCACCTGACAACAACAACAACAACAAGGTATGCTCACCATAGAATGGTCAATCATTCAAAATCAAAAGGCAACATTTACCTAAGGACAGAGTTGAGAAAGGATGGGAAGCGGGGTGGAATGGGAATAGGAAGTACAGGGAAGAAGCAGGATAACTGTTGTTACATGGAGGGGATTACAAATCATTGAGGTGAAACAAAGTGTAGGATTTGTTGATGGTTAAAACTAATGATATTTTCTGTGAAACTTCACTCAATTCTCAATATGAAGTTAAAAACAAAAAAAGCTGTGAGATTTGTTTCCCAACTTGATGTAGTAAATCCTATCTAATATTTTTTCCTTAAAGTTTATTTATTTGGTTGTTGTTCTTGTAAATATATACAGCAAAACACTCAGCAACTCAGTTTCTGCTTGTATCATTTACTGACTCTGATTACATTGAATTGTGCAAGTATTCTTACCCTCCTTTTTCGAGTTGTTCCTGCCCTATGAACATTAACTCACTGCCCCCTAAGGTTCCTATCTGATCTTCCAAGTTGCTTTTATCAATTTGATTCCATATAAATGTTCATACTGAATGTTCAAGGCAGACATTTTTTACTAGTTAAGCTAAAATACTGTTTGCTTTTAAAATTTCAGAGATATTTTTGGTTTAAGGTTTAACGATTAGCTCAAGGCAATAGATTCAAGGATTCATCCAAATTTCATGACTCCAGGAAATATAGATTCCATGAGAATTTAGGATTCTTCTATAAATTCTTTGATAAAAATGTTCAGTAATGGTAGCTGAGCTGAAGAATCAATTCTTCTGGTCTCCTGGCAGAGGAGGTCATGGAGTCCATTAGCTACAATTCCATTTCCATTTCCTCCTCCTTTTCCTGATGCTCCTTCTCTCTCTGTTGCTCTAGGCTAAGAAAGCCCGATTTTTGTGTCTTAGATGCCTCCTTGCATACTTTTTAAACCCCAGGTACTACACAACAAACTAGGAGGTAGAACAGAGCAGAGCACTGAACATGTTATTAGGTCAATTAATTAGGATATCTCATGATACCATAACTGTAAACCTTCAAACCAAGAAGCCAGAACCTATGAGAATTTTGGTTGTACGCAAGCAGCCTTAGAAGCTACTTTTTTGTGTTGGAAATATATCTATTGTACAATTTTTGCCAATTCAACTTTTTACAGGTGTTCATTCAACTTGATAGTTATTACAACAGTCACTTGTGCAACTCTACCCTGATTCAATGCAATTTTTTCATTATTGTTATCCGTTGCTCTCCCCCGCATCCTTTCCTGTCCCTCCTGCCTCTGGTAACCACTAATAAACTTTGTTCTCTATACATTTGCTTTTTCTTGTCTTTTTATGTACGGGATATTTTTCTTTTTGTGATTGGCTTTATTTCATTCAGTGTGTCTTCCAGTTCCATCCACATTGTGGCATGTATCAACACTTCATTTCTGCTATTGGCTGAGTAGTATTCTATTAATTGTATGTAGCAGATTCAGTTTGTCCATTGATCTGCTGGTGGCCATTGAGCTGGCTTTACCTTTTAGCTTTCGTGAAGAGTGCTGCAGTGAGCATTGGTGTACCTATCTCTGTTAAAGTCTTTGCTTTTAAGTCTTTGGGGCGCATTCCTAGGAGTGGCATTGCTGGGTCATATGCTAATTCTATTTTTTGTTTTTTGAGGATCTGTCACACTGTTATCCACAACAGCAGTACTATTTTGCATTCCCACCAGCAATAGGTAAGGTTTCTTCTAGTCTCCCCACATCTGGCCAAGATTTCTTACTTTGTTTTTACTTAAGTTTGTTTTTGTTTTTAATCTTAGCCATCCTGTTGTTGTTAAGTGCTGTTAAATAAGTTTTTACACTTACAGACCTTGTACAGGGTTTTCAAGAAGTAGCTGGTTAGTTTGAATAACCGACCTTGTGGCTCAAACTGACTTGTGGTTGTTGAATGCTTATGCTACAGTGAGTGAAATGGCATCTCATTTTGGTTTTGATTTGCATCTATTTTGTTAAAGTCTTTTAACAAACAAAAAATTTTAATTTGTATGTAGTTCCATCATTTATTTTGTCTTTTGCAGTTTGTGCTTTTGTTATTCAAGTTGGGCTGCTAATCTCAAGGTCAGCAGTTTGAAACTACCAACAGTTCTGTGGGAGAAAGATGAGGTTTCTACTCCCAGAAAGATTTACAGCCTCAGAAACCCTGTATAGGGTCACTATGAGTTGGAACTGACTCCCAGGCACATAACCACCACTACCAATCCATTTTTAAAGAGGTAGGCCAGACAACATTGGCACTTTTATGACTTTATTTTAGGTCCTTAATCATTCTACATTTCTTTTGGTGTAAGGCAAGGATTCTGTTTGATTTTTCTGCATGTGAAAATCCAGTTTTCCCAGCACCATTTATTGAAGACATTCTTCTTTCTCCATCAAACAAACATAGCATCTTTGTCAAAAATCAACTAACCATTAATATTTGGGTTTATTTTTTAACTTGCAATTCTTTTCCATTGGTCTGTTTCTACTGTTATACTACTAGCAAGCTGTTTTGATTACTATAACTAGGAAGTATGAGTCCTACTTTGTTCTTCTCTTTCAACATTACTTTAGCTATTTGGGGCCTCTTGCCATATCATGTAAAGTTGAGGGATGGTTTTACTATTTCTGTAAAGAAGGCTTTTAGAGTTTTATCAGGATTGAGTTGAATCTATAGATCACTTTGGATAGTGTGGCATCTTAATAATACTGTACTTTCTAATCCATGAACATTAAATAGATTTCCATTTATTTTAGTCTTCTTTATTCCCTTTCAAGTACAGTGGCTAAAGCTTTGGTCTGCTAACTACAAGATAGGCAGTTCAAACCCACCAGTCATTCTGCAGGAGAAAGATGAGGCTGTCTGCTCCCATAAAGATTGACAGTCTCAGAAACCACATTGAACAGTTCTACTCTGCTCTATAGGGCTGGGTTGCTATGAATGAGAATCTTCTTGATGGCAGTGGGTTTGGTTTTTGGTTTTGGTTAATCTCTTTCAGCAGGATTTTATTTTCATTGTATAAGTCTTTCATGTCCCTGGTTAGATTTATTTCTATTTTATTTTATTCTCTTAGATGCTATTGTAAATGGAGTTATTTTTCCTAATTTCTCTTTGCTGGTATATAGAAACCCAAATGAGTTTTCTTTGTTATCATACTCTGCAACTTTGCTAAATTCCTCTATTACCTCTAGGTATTATTTTGTATACTCTTTGGGAGTTCCTATATATAGGATCATATTATTTACAAACAGAGATACTTTTACTTCTTGTCCAATCTAGATATCTTTTTTTTTTTTTCCTTATAACTCTGGCTAAGACTTCTAATATAAGATTGAATATAAGCGTTGAGAGCAGGTACCCTTGTTTTGTTCCTAATTTCAAGGGGAAGATTCCCAGTCTTCTCCATTAAGTGTAATGTTGCCTTTTCATATATAAGGGTAAGTCAAAAGTCTTTTTACTAGGGCTCCAGTTCCTACATGCATGGGTTTATTTCAAACAAAACACATTTAAACATGTCTTTGTGATCAGTGGATGGCCACAGATGAATTTTTTCAATAATATACTTGTTCTAATCTTGTTAGGATATATTCGCCCCCACAAGGATACTTGTTGTGCATTGGGGAAAAGTGATTCTGAGGTTGGGCTAATATCACATTTTTAACAAAACTCAGACAGACGTCTTCCTGAATCATTGAAGCTTTGCAACAAGTTTATGGGACTACTGCTCCATATAAACCAACATTTTTTAGGTGGATTGGTGTTTTAAGGAAGGTAAGGAAGACCTCAAAGAGGAGCTAAGAGAGGGAAGCGCATCAACCTTGTCAATTAAAGAAACTGTGGCTAAAGTCTAGTAACTGTTGGAAGAAGACAACAGAATTACTGAAATTGGAGCCTCACATGGTTCAATATTTTCATGTGAACATCGTTGACCTTAGCAAACTTTCACCTTGAGATGGGTGAAAAGTGGTACATAAAGATCACCTAGTTCAAAGAGCTGATTCCACCATCAGTCTTTTAAGCAAGATTGAAGGTAATAAAGAGTTTTTTTCAGATGAATAGTAACCAGGGGACAAGTTTTGGATAGCAGTTTTTTAGTTAAATTCCAGGCAGTAAGGTCTGATTAGAAGTTCATGGTTATTGTTTTTCAGGATTCCAAAGGAGTAATATTGATAACTTTTTCTTGAAAGACACAGGACGGTCATGGGGGCTTAGTTGGGGGAAGTTTTAAGAAAATTGAAAGCCGCAATACTAAGAAAAAAAGCCAGAAAAATTGTGCCAAGGATTTTTTTTTTTTAAATCATGACAGTACACCTGTTCATTCATCAAGGATGGCAAGGACACTCCTCTGAGAATTTTTTTGCAGGGGGGACCTTACCTCATCTATTCTACAGCCCTCATCTTGTCCTTCAGACTTCGTTTTGTTTCCAAAACCCCAAAAAATATTGTAAAAGAACACAATTTGTATCCCTCAAGGTTACCCAAACCACCATTTGATATGGTGTAAATCAAAGAGTTTATTGGTCCAATGGTGAGGATTTTTGTTTTCTTTACATTGAGATGCAATCCATTCCGAAGGTTATGCTCTTTGATCTTCATCAGTAAATGTTTTAAGTCCTCTTCACTTTCAGCAAGCAAGGTTGTATCATCTGCATATCGCAGGTTGTTAATGAGTCTTCCTCCAATCCTGATGCCACGTTTTTCTTCATAGAACCCAGCTTCTCAGATTATCTGCTCAGCATACAGGTTGAATAAGTATGGTGAAAGAATACAACCTTGTTGCACACCTTTTTAAATTTTAAACCATTCAGTGTTCCCATGTTGTGTTCGAACAACTGCCTCTTGATTCAGTATCGACTCAATGGCACCTAACAACAAACAACAAATCAAAGAGTACTGAATTCTTTGAGGAAGGTTTAAAGAGATGGAAACACTGCCTTCAGAAGTGTATAGACATATGTGGGGGATATGCTGAGAAACAATAGCTTCATATTTTGATACTTTTGTTTAATAAATGTTTCTGTGATTTTTTAGCATTTTTTTTTTTAGTTACCCTCTTCTGCCTTGAATCATTGAGAGTTTTCCCTTCTATTCTAATGTTCTGTGTGGCTTTTATCAAGAAAGGATGTTGAGTTTTATGAAATGCCTTTTCTGCGTCCATATAAATGATCATGTGGCTCTTTTCTTTCATTCCATTTATATGGTTTATTATGTTGATTGATTTTCTAATATTGAACCATTTCTGCATTCCTGGAATAAATCTCATTTGGTCATGGTGTATAACACCTTTAAAATGCTGTTCGAGTCTGTTCACTAGTGTTTTGTTGAGAAATTTTCTATCTGTTTTCCTAAGAGATATTTGCCTGTAGTTTTGTTTTCTTGTAGTGTCTCTGAATGGTTTGGGTATCAGGACTATGTTTGCTTTATAGAGTAAATTAATGAATATGTTTTCCTTGTCTTCCTTTTGAAAGAGTTTAACCAGCATTGGTGTCAAATTTTCTCTAAAGGTTTGTTAGAATTCCCTGTGAGGTCATCTTACTCATAATTTTTTTTTTTTTTTTCTGTTGGGATGTTTATGAACATTGATTTGATCTCATCACTTGTTATGGATGTTTTAAAATGCTTGACAGGAATTATACCTAGTTTATTCCTCTATCTTGACTTGTTATCACCATTCTCTTGTTATATTGAAAACCAGTCACACTACATGTCATTTTGCTGTCTTAGTTAAGACTAAGCAAAAGAATTGCTGTTGTCTAATAAATAGATGTGTTCCTTATGACAGCAAGAATTTGAAGCCATCTGATTTCTTAGCTTGTTCTAGCAATTCAGTCAATGTCAATTGTTAGCTGCTAAGTCCTGGTGTGGTGCTGTGGGTTAATGCACTGGACTGCAAAGTCCGTTTGAACCTCAAGGTTGGTGGTTCAACCTCACCAGCTGCTACTCGGAAACCCTATACAGGGTTGCTATGGGTCAGAACTGACTGAACGACACTTAACAACAACAACAACAAGTCACTAAACTAACACAGAGGTTGCAGAAAAACTTCTGTTCTAATGATACATGAAAACATGAGCACATTGTAAACCTTCTGGATAATCGGTGTGGATTCTGTTTGTGAAACTCATGCAATTTAACTTTGAGAGATTGGTATTTGACATAATAATACCTGTAAAACAGTTCTGTTAGCAACTTGTCAACTAATTTTTCCCTCTTCTATTAGTTTATCAATATTCTTCTAATTCTCAGGTTTCAAAGCTCGTAGGTTTTACAAAATTCTTTGTGGCCTGCCTTTGGCCATTACATTACTCACTAACACCTCCAAAGTAGGGTGGTATGGTAGAGAATGGGAAGGATGTATTGTTATTGGAACATCCTTCCAATTATTGGAGACTTGGGAACCCAAGGACAGAGTAACAAGAGTGCTCTAGCATATAATTGAAAATGAACTCTAGGAATTAGCTTGGAAATTTATTTTTCAAGGTAACTTGCATGAATTGGTGGAATTTTCTTTTATAGTCATGAGAGAGAAAAATTATTTCATCTCTTAAGCATTTACAAACTTTGCTGCATCACATTTAATTCATAAGTCCGTAAACATAGCTCAATAAGAATGTTATTCTTTGGCTAGATTCTTCTACAGGAGCAAAACCAGTAAAGCCTATATATGTAAATATATTGTTGTTGTTAAGTGCTGTTGAGTTGGTTCATAGAGACCCTGTATAGGGTTTCCAAGGAGCAGCTGGTGAGTTTGAAACACCGACCTTGTGGTCCAGTGCATTATCCTACAGTTGAGGCTGGGCTCGGGCCAAATTCATGGGTCACAGGTCAGGCTGGAGGCTTCTCCTGGTTCACATGACCACAGGGGCTGGTGAATCCCCAAATCTGCAGGTCAGATAGCAGGCTACTGGCTCACATCCTAAGAACTGGAGGTCAGAGGATGACAAATTGGATGCAGGACTGAGAGAGTATGAGCTTCGCCAGAACATAAGTAGATGTTTGATGCAGGCCACTGCCCTCCTCCCCCAAGGAAATTGATTGGCCTTCAAATAATTGGCTGCTCATACAAGATCAAAAAACATTATGGGAGAGCAATCAGTATAATGTCTGCCAAACCACTGAGAATCATAGTCTAGCCAAATGGACACAATATTAATCATATCCTATCCCTTATTTCTTCCTTCAAGTGCATTAAGAAAGTAAGTTATCATGTAGATCATTTTAAGTCACACCTTCCCTGTTTATTACCTACTTAAAGAGAAACTGAAATTTGAGTCAATTATACCTTGGTATTTATCTGAGAATATTTTGTTTATAGGATTTTAAAGCATAAAACAATTGACTGAATAGCTTAGAAATTGTGAGTTGCTTTTTTTAAAAATAAAAAAAACCCAAAAAACAGAAAATACCAACTTTTTAATCTCAGTATGATAAAGTCAATTTGTGTAGGAAGTTGTATTTAAAAAGAATTTACTTATTTTCACTGATGAACCTAAGATCTCCCTTCTGTGAAAGACTTCCCACATCAATGTATCTTCTACAATTCTACCCTAGTTGCTATCTTAAAACACAAGTCTGAAAAAACAAAACAAAAACAAAAACAAAACATACACACACACACATAAGTCTGGAGGTCCATTCATTTGTTTAAAATAATTCAGGGGTTTGTCTACATTGTAGACTCTTTACAAGCTGAGGATATCGTAACTTGGTCCTAGAATCAGATAGTGACTTGGGTTGAAATTCCAGCTTTACAATTTACTAAACTGAGAAATTTATGCAACCTTTTGAGTCTTATCTAAAAATGGGTATAAAATAGTATATATTTCAGATCATATATAGTTGATCAGCACTGGACTGCAAACCACAAGGTCTGCTGTTCAAACCCACCAGCTGCTCCTCGGAAACCCTACACAGGGTCGATACAAGTAGGAATCGACTCGAGGGCACTTCACAATAATAATGAAGAATAAACTAGATAATGCATTTAAGTGTTTATCATAACATTCATTATATAGAAATGATTCATTAACTGCTGGCTGTGTTAGCTATTGCTATGTACAATTGTTAAAAATTAAATTTTTAAAATATTCACATATAATTTCAGCTTGCTGTTAGTTCTTCGTCTCTTGCCTTTCCTTTCTTCTCCAAGCATGCGTGCACACACACATATACATACACACTTTCTCTTTCTTTCTCTTCAGGCCAGCCCTATAACCCAATTTTTGCCACAAACATACCATGTTTTTTAATGCCTTTGTATCTTTGGATGGGCTGTGCTCTCTGCCTGGATTGCTATCCAGTCTATTCTGCCTTGTAAATTTCTTATATCCTTCAAAACCTACCTCACCTATGCCTTCTAGCATGTTTCCAAGCTTCCTCACTGAAAGAATATTGTACTCTTCTTGTCTATGTACACCATTTTCTACTCTCTTACATCACAAGCTATCTGAGGGCGAAGACTTTTTTTTTTTGTATCTTTAATGTTCAGCATTATGTTTGAGCATCATAAACACTCAGAAAATGTGAAAGAAGAAATGCTTGAATTGTTAGCTTACTTTGTAAACCGTTACAGACAGCCCTTTGATTTTCATAGCAGTGCATTTCCACAGTTGTTCATCTATTAGGCAATAGGACAACCACTTCAAGATCATGGGTTATTTGGCTTAATTCATGGGTGCCATCTGGTGGGTAAAGGAGTAACTACAAATGCATGCTTAACCAAAACCATACAGAAATTAAAAATTATTATTGTTTATTAATATGGAAGTAGCCACAATTTTTGGTGGTTTCCAGAAGCATAGTCTTGTGACTTGTTCTTTCATTCTTATACATTGGTTTCTTCAATATTTTAAGAAGTTGGTTGATTACCAATAATGTTTTAAAGCATTCATTTGGTTAACGATATGTGTGTGAACTAAATTTTCTAAGGTACCTACTGTTCACTTGTTCCAGTCTCTAATATAATAAAGCTAGAAAGTTTTATAATTCTTATCATCAAACACACTTGAGAGTCTATAACTTTAGGAAATTTCCAAGCCCTGTTTGCTCTCCATTATCTGGGAAATTTTATTTAGGAAAATAGGAAGTAGTCAAAAATGAAATTGATTGCTTGAATAGTGATATCATAGGCATTGTTGTTGTTGTTATGTGCCATCAAGTCTGTTCCAATCCATAGCAACCCTAGATAGGGTTTCCAAGGAACAACCGGAGAGCTTGAACCACTGACCTTGTAGTTCAAACTGACTTTGCAGTCCAACACATTAACCCACACTGACACATCAGGACTCCCATAATAGGCATTCATGACCTAAAACAGACTGCTATTGGTGGTGGGGAAGTACTGTCAAGTCTGTCCCAACTCACAGTGACCTTCTATGGGGTTTCTAAGACAGTAAATCTTTATGGGGATAGAAAGCCTCATCTTTCTCCCAAAGGGCAGCTGGTAGATTCAAACTGCCAACCTTGCAGTATGCAGCCCAACATGTAACCAGTATGCTACCAGAGCTCCCCAGACAGCTATTTGACCACATTCTTCTTCAATTGGTGATTTGTACCATAGTAGATTATATTCTCATTTAATAGACTGCTACTAACTGCAAGGTTGGCGGTTCAAGCTCACCAAAAGCTCCTCGGAAACTGTATACAGGGTTGCTATGGGTCAGAACTGACTTGCTGTCACTTAACAACAACAACAACTATTAATTTTAAATTATTAAATTTAAATTATTAAATCAGAATATAATCTACTATGGCATGAATGACAAATTGAAGAAGAATGGA
Organism: Chrysochloris asiatica; assembly: GCF_000296735.1. Lineage (NCBI taxonomy): Eukaryota > Metazoa > Chordata > Mammalia > Afrosoricida > Chrysochloridae > Chrysochloris > Chrysochloris asiatica. Next base: position 4,696,696 of record NW_006408561.1, read on the forward strand.
GTCAAGTTTATTATCAAAAAGAATATATCAAGATCTATCCTGAAGATCATGCTGTTAGTGATAGGATAATATCCATACACCTACAAGTAAGACCAGTAAATATGACTATTATTCAGATTTTCACACCAACCACTAATGCCAAAGATGAGGAAATTGAAGATTTTTACCAACTTCTGTAGTCTGAAATTATCAAACATATCATTGTGATGCATTGATAATTATTGGCAATTGGAATACAAAAATTGAAAACAAAGAAGGATCAATAGCTAGAAAATATGATCTTGGCAATAAAAACTATGCTAGAGAACACATGATAGAATTTTGTTAAGACCAAAAACCTGTTCACTAGAAATACCTTTTTTAGACAATATAAATGGATCTCAGTGGAATATACCTAAGTCACATCAACAACATATAATGAAAGAGACAATGTAGAAGCTCAATATCATCAGTCTGAAGAAGGCCAGGGGTTGACTGAGGAACAAACCATCAATTTCTCATATTCAAATTTAAGATAAAGCTGAAGGAAAATGAAAAGTTCATGGAAGCCCAAGTACAGTCTTTAATGTATCCCACCTGAATTTAGAAACCATCTCAAGAATAGATGAGTCATTAAACATTAATGATCAGACAGGTTGTGGGCTGACATCGAGGACATCTTAGAAGAAGAAAGCAAAAGATCATTAAAAAGACAGGAAAGAAAGAAGAGACCAAAATGGATATTAGAAAAGATCTGAAACTTGCTCTTGGAAACAGAGTAGTTAAAGTGACTAGAAGAAATGAGGAAGTTAAAGAGCTGGACAGAAAAATTTAAAGGGCAGCAAGAGGAGACAAACTTATGTATTATAGTGAAATACACAAAGAACTAGATTTAGAAAACCAAAAGGGAAGAGAATGCTTGTCATTTCTTAAACAGAAAGACTGAAGGGAAAATTCAAGTCTCAGTTTGAAATATTGAAGGAACATAGAATCCTGGTGTGGTGCTGCAGAATAATGCACTGGACCACAAGGTCAGTTTGAGCCACAAGACCAGCAGTTCAAACCCACCAGCTGATCCTCAGAAACCCTGTACAGGGTTACTATGAGTCAGAACTGACTCGATGGCACTTTACAACAACAAAACAACATGGGCAACATTTTGCATGACGCAGGAAACATCAAAAGAAAATGGAAGGAATGCAGAGCCACTGCTGCAAAATAAAATTGGTCAGTGTTCTACAACCATTTCAGGAGGCAGCATACGATCAAGAACTGATCATATTGAAGGAAGAAGGCCAAGCTACACTGAAGGCATTGGCAAAACAAACAAACAAACAAGGCTTCAGGAACTGATGGGATACAAATTAAGATATTACAACAGATGTATACAACTCTAGAAACACTCACTCATGTGACAACAATTTTGGAAGTCAGCTATCTGGCCAAATGACTGGAAGAGATCCATGTTTATACCCATTCCAAAGTATGGTGACCCAGCAGGATGCAGAACTTATCAAACAATAGTATAAATATCACAAGCAGTAAGAATTTGTGAAGGTAACACAAAAATGGCTGTCGCAGTAAATCAAAAGGGAACTGCAAGAAATTCGAGCCAGATTAAGAAGGGGACACAGGATGAGGGATATCATTGCGGCCGAACGCTTCACCACTGTGCCACCAGAGATCTTCAAGAGCAGGTACAGAAGCAAAATTTTGCACATAGCATATCTTGATATATTTTAATAATATCCTTCCCAAAGAACTAGGTAAATCCTCAGGGTACATTCCAGTTTGAGTTGAAAATGAAAACTAAATTTGGATAGCTGTGTATGTCTGATGGAATTTTTCAAATGAAAGTTCTATAAATGATAACTCAATTCTGTAATACCTCATTTAACGAGTGTCATCAGGGAATGGGGAGTTCCACATAAGTGAATTTCTCATTTAACTCAACTTTATTGCTCTATATGATGAAAAATTATTTTAACTTCTTTTGATGCATATGTTTCTAAAGTGAAACACAAACTTTCATGTTTTTTTTTCAAAGAGAACACACTGAAGAAAATGTAGCATTTTCTTTATTCTTGGGCACTTAAATCAACCCAATATGTTTTGAAGAAGAATCACAGGTACTATCTTGGGAAATAAAAAGAAATTACTCATTGAATTTTATGGATGGCACAGTGTATACGTTTTTTCAGTCTGACCATTTTCATAATGATTTATGACATTTGGAAATTCCTTGTTACAACAATAAATCTTTTAAAATGTTGAGTGGCTCTACTCTCCCATGGTATGTACTATCCAGGTATAGGACATAAAGACAGGACACGGCTCCATACCAGATGTTTTTTCTTTTCATTTCCAAAACACCAGTCCTCACAAAGCAACTCATTATTTTCTAAGGTGGAAGCAGCTGTGGATTATTATAATTATGGATTTATTATGTCTCTGCCAATCTACTCTGAATCCTAATTCAAACTTTACATGTCTCCTTGGAACCTTGTTAATTTTCTTGTGATTATGTGATTCCTGACAAATGACAGTTCTGAGAATCTAGAGTTGCTTAAGGTAATGGATTTTTTTTTCTTTTCTTTTTAATAAGATGTTGCCAGTTTCCCATTGTTTTTAGAATGTTTAATGTCCTTTTCATTTTTAGTTTTATATCAAGTCAAGCAGTTACTCTTTATAATGTCTGGCTGCGTTTTCAGCCATTTCGTTCCCACGGTAGACTGCTTCAGAGGTATAATTTCTAAGACTTCCCCTGACATTTTAAGTTGTATGGTCAAATGTAAAGTAGTAGAGTGCTTAAGAAAAATCTCTTTGAGGTATTAGAATTTTTAAATCACTTTTTTGTGTCCCCATAGTGAATTGTTAAGTACTTAGATTTTTAACGAATCAAATTATTTTGTAATTCATCTGTTTAAACAGTCCTCTTTTTAGCTCAAGTATAAACTATTTCAAAGTGAGGAGTATGTACAACTATTTTTTATATACCCTGAATCTGACACAGTACCTAATAGGTTGTTGTTGTTGTTAAGTGCCGTCGAGTCGGTTCCGACCCATAGCGACCCTGTACAGGGTTTCC
>NW_006408561.1:4700471-4711390 GCF_000296735.1 Chrysochloris asiatica
CTCAACTGTTCAACTCTGCCATTGTAGTAGGAAGCAGACATAGACAATATGTAAACAAATGTGTGGGGCTCTGTTCTAGTAAACTAACAAAAACAGGTATTTGTTAATAAGTATTTGTCGTGGTCGCAGAGTGGGTTAAGAGCTAAACACAAGGTCCGCATTTCAAACCCACCAGTCTCTCTGAAGGAGAGAGATAAGGCTGTCTTCTTCCATAACAACTTAGTTTCTGAGACCCTAGGGAGCAGAGCTCTCCTCTGGCTTATAGGTCAACTCAGTGACTTGTTTGGTGTTCCTTTCCTATTTAAACTAAGGCTTAGAAGCAAGTTTCACTTCATATACTTACTTTAACTGATTGGTGATTTCCTAGAACACTGTGCTGAGAAGGAATTTGACTCTAGATCTGAGCTCAATGGAAACTTTAATTTTAATTAGTAATGTCTGCCATATGCATTATTTTTATCCTTTCTATTTTCAGGATATCATGACTTGTATAAATAATTGCCTTCATTTCTTTGTGTTGGGTACTAGGAAATCCAGAGTTTCTAACTTATTTTTAGCAAATAAAAGAAATTTTGAGGCATACACCAGTATTTGGTGTCTCAGCTTCATTCCTGGCTTCATCCTGTTTTTACATTCCTCTTTTTTCTTTTAATGTAAATTCTTCAAAAATTAATTTTTTAAGAACTTTTATGTATTTTACAAGTTACTGTAGAGTCATTTTGAATTAAAGTGGACTATAAGCACATGAATGAAAACTCATGTTATTGTTCCCCTATACCCTGGTATTTCTACTTTCTGATATATTTTGATTGTGTTTATTTTGAAGCCATTTTAGAATTAGTTAGGGGATTATTGGGAAAACCCTGTGGTGAGTGTTTAAATCTCACAAGAATACATGCCCTAAGTAGTCAAAAGCCTTCTTTTCTTGGTCAGCAGGTTGGCTCTCATTCCCAGGAAGGATTTTGAACCCTATAGTCTTCAGTTACCTATAGGATGGATGTCTCCAGACCACTGGGCTGATTTATCTCTGATTTCACTCTCTACCCTGGGCTGGGAATCTGCAGAAATACAGGCACACACCTCAGAGATATTGTGGGTTCTGTAATCTTTACAGTAGACTCCTGGTGTGGCGCTGTAGAATAAGCACTTACCCACAAGGTCAGTTTGAACCGCAAGGTCATTTGATCAATTTTTAAAATGTCTCTTCATTTTAATTTGCAATGATTTAATTACTAGTAAGAGAGTGGACATTTTTTTGCTCTAAGATCTTAGCCATTTGAACTATTTTTATTTTTATGAATGAATACAACAAGTATTTATGTGAATATTTACTGCAACATTATTCACAATAACAAAATAATGAAATTATTTAAATGTCAGAATTTTAACTTTAAATAGCCAAAATGTCAAAAAAGAAAGAATTTTTAGTATTAGAATACAATATATACATTAAAAATACTACAGAAGACATTTAGTAATTTAATAAGATGTTTACGATTCTTTGAAGAGAAAAGGTTATAAAAGAGTAAATTCATAATAATTTTGTATTTGAGGAAAATATATACGTATCTGAATGTTGGTGGTGATGTGCCATGGAGTCGGTTCTAACTCATAGTGACCCTGCACAGGGTTTCTGAAGCTGTAAATTTTTATGGGAGCAGAAAGCCTCATCTTTCTCTGGCAGATGGCCGGTAGTTTTGAACTGCTCATCTTGAGATTAGCAGCCTGACTCGTAACCACTAAGCTACCAGAGCTCCTTACATGGCTGAATGTTGTTGTTGTTAAGTGCCTTCGAGTCAGTTCCAATTTATACAACCCTGTATAGGGTTTCCAAGGAGCAGCTGGTGAGCTTGAACTGCCGACCTTGCATTCAAAGGACTTTTACAGTACAGTTCATTAACCCACAGCGCCACACCAGGACAAATACAGGGCTGTGTATCAGATTGTTAATGGGCATTTCAGGGCTATGGCACCATTGTTGTTGTTGTTAAGTGCCATCTAGTCGATTCCGACCCATGATGTTTATTTCTTTGTTTTTTCAAAATTTTCTTTCTTTTTACTAACTTTTTATTGTGATTTGGGTGAAGTTTTGCAAAGCATATTAGTTTCCCATTCAGCAATTCTCACACATTTTGTTTCATGTCATTGATTGCAATCATTTTTTAAATATCCTGTGATGAAAACAAGCAAACATACTTTTAAAACCCAAACCTATCATAAAGTATTCATTAGGCACCTCATTAGCGTTAGGACTAGAGAGTGACTACACATTAAAACTTTTCAATAGATGTTCCTTTATTCAGGATTCCATTGGCAAGGATTAATATGTTTATATGTAACCCTGAAATTCATAGCTTTTTTCAAGAACTAGGGAGATTTAAAAGTTGCTCTCTTTTTAAGTCCTACTTCTTTACCTGTAGGATCTGCTTTGCTTGCTTTTGACTCCACTGTGGAAATCCATCTCCCTCTTTAAAAAACTTGCTTACACAGAATTTTTGTGAAACTGTAAATTTTTCTGAAGAGCAAAAGATTATTAGCGATTTGAAGGGACACGTCTGTAAAACACTGATAATTAGATCTGCCTTGCAAAGTTATTGTAATTTTATTGCAAGCATAGTAAGTGATCTATGAGAAGTATTCATCAGATGGTAGCTGCTAAATATATGTCTGTGGGGCCAACCCAACAACAACACGTTGCTGGCAAGTCAATTCCAACCCATAATAATCTTAGAACTGCCCCATAGACTTTTCAGTGCTGTAATCTGGTTGGCACTGTAGGATAAGCACTGACCGCAAACTACAAGGTTGGGAGTTCAAACTTACCAACTGCTCCTCGGAAGCCCTATAATGAGTTGCTATTAATTGAAACCAACTCAACAGCATTACCAATAATAACAATCTTTATGAAAGCAGACTGCCACATCTTTCTCCCATGGAGCAACTGGTGGTTTTAAACCACTGGCCTTTGGTTTAGTAGCCAAGGACTTAACCACTGCATTTCTCCAGTCCTCCTCCCAGGTAGGTGCAAAATTCCCTGGAGATAGAAATTATCTTTCTGGATTATCAAGGTTTTATGTTTACAAATTGAAATACTAGGTCTCACTATCCATTTAAGAGTATTTCTGTGTTTTGTTTTGTTTTTTCCTACTTCTCTGTTTGTGGGGAATTTTCTGCCTGGAATAGGACCAAAGGTTTTGAACCATTTCCACTTTCTTACCATATTGCGGCAACTTTCATATATTTCATAAAAGACACAAGTTAGTTTTCATTTTATTCCTCTGACTTTCTGGGCAGAATTTTTCAATTTGGCAAAGTTTACAATCTCGTTGCTGCTCATCAATTGGTGCTATTTGAGCCCACAGTGCCCTTCATAAAAGAACATCTTTTCTAACATTAAAAAAAATGAAATAAGATAGCTAGATGTGTTGTGATTTTGCATGTTATTGAAAAAAGTTCATCAAAGATAGTATAAATTCATCACTTGAGAGGAGTTTTAGAGGTGGGGACTAAGGCTCTATCAGTCCCTGAAAGATAGGCAAGAAAAAGAGAGAATGAAAAATACATAGTTCAGGAACTTATGGTCTAACATTGTTCTTAACTCAGATTCTATTTAATAGATACAGTACTTTAATAAACAGATGCTTTAAAAACTATTAAAATTTTCACAACAAATAGAATGCTCATAGTGGCTTTCTTTTTTAGTATGTGTTATTCCCTTTCTTATGTGCCTCAACATTTCAGAGCACAAATCCATCTTGAGATCGTCTGTTTTATATAAAAGTGTAACTTTTATTCACTCATGCCTCTAATTTATTCACATTTTGAAAATTCATATCAATAATATATCCTTCCTTACTTTTCTGTATTGAATCCCACTCCTCTCTCTTTTTTTAATCCTTACCCCTTTGCCTGTGAATGTCCTAAACATTTTTTATATCTCAGTTCAGGTATCACTCTCTTAGGAGACCCTCACCCCACCCCCAAGCCTGCTCAGACTCTTTCATTATATCCCTTCATTGTTGTTGTTATTAAGTACCATTGAGTTGGTTTGGACCCATAGCAACCCTACATAGGGTTTCCAAGGAGCGGCTGGTGAACTTGAACTGCCAACCTTGCACTTTAAGTGGCTTTGCAGTCTGGCACATTAACCCACAGTACCACACTTGTTTTTTCCTTAGAGTATTTCTATTTCTATACTTACTTAAGGATTATTTAGTTAGTTTCTGCCTCTCCACTATAGCATAAGTCCCATGGGAGAAAGGAAGTGCCTACTTTTGCCTGACAAAAAATCAGACTGATTTTTCCTGGTTCAGACATGGCTAATGAAAGGCAAACAGACTAGATCGGAATTTGTCAAATGTAGATGCACCAGCGTGACACATGGAATGGAAAGAATTACGGGTCAACATCCTGCTAGAAATTTAATCTTCCTTTTAGAAAACAAGGACAGTGTGCAGTTTGCATGGCAACCAAATCTCTTGGATAGCAGAGTCAGAATCAACAGTGCCTTGCTCAAAGATGGCAGGTGATTGAGCACCTTTGACTATGTCGCTCTCCTGGAATATATGGATTTTTCCTGGCAACAATTCAATATTCTGCATCAGGCTATAGAAAGGGCTCACTACTGGTTCTCCCATTCCAGAAGTTCCACTGTAATTTTTCTCATTCTGGTTATTTTTCTGGTACACCCACATTTTTCAAATTCAGGTCAGTTCCAATTGTACTGCATCAGCCATGATTGACCAAGCTTGAACTTGTTCAACACCCTGCATTTATTCCTCGCACCTGGCACAGTACGTGACACATTGTAGACACTCAGTACATATTACTTGAAAAGACAGGACACTTGCCCGTTATCATGAGCCTGCTTATCTAGCTGCTGTCTCTTTGGAGTAGAAGTTGACCCTATGGGCTTGAGAAAGGATATATTTTTCTCCATAAGGTCCATAACCTATTTGCCCATTCAAATTTTAAAATGTGTCATTTTATATTTATACAGCAGGTGCACTCACTGCTGAAATTATAGTTTTTCCATGCAATTAGATATCCCATTTCCCTCTTGCTAAAATAGGATACACTTTCAAATGCTGTATGCAAAACTATGCAAGATTGCTAGTGATGTTTTTTGCTTTCCTTTCTGCTACATTTTGCTGCAACTTGCCAGGATTCAAAAACTCACTGGCTGTTACAGACAGAAATCAGGTAAAAGTAATAACCATACCTGGAAATGGTCAAGAGGAAATCACTGTGTTTTTAAGATGCTCTGCCACAGGTCACTGTGTGTCCTGCCTCATACAGCTTGTTGAGATTTGCTTGATTGCCCACAAGCTGTTGATAAAGGGTTCCAGGTGCTCCCGGGTGTCAGAAGTATTCAAGGTCAGTCAGGCTGCTTCTGAAAGACTGAGCAGATTGGCAATTTTATATAATAATAATAATAAAGGCCTGTGTTGCTAAGACTGGACGTGTGGGAATGTTACTTCATCAAGCCAAGGTTTAATTACAACAAGAATTTAGAATATTTACTTGCCAAACTGAGTCTTAGGAGATGCAGGTTTGTTGTCGTGGAGGGTCTGGTACAACCTTCAATGCACATTAGAATGTTTGAGGCAGTTTTTACAAAATACATGTCCTTAGATTTTATAAAATCAGAGACTCCAGAAGTTAGAATCTGATGTTTTTCACCTTTTAGTGAGCCACTTATGAAACTAGAGAAGCAGTCCAACCCTAAAAAACTCTGAATTATTATGTATGAAACAGGGCCCATGAATTTGCAATTTTAAGAAAACATTCCTCTTCCCCCTGGTCACCTCAGGTTATTTGTCTGCAGATGGTTAGAGTACCACTCTTGGAAAAATACTGCCTAAGTCCAACCACTGAATTCTATAGAGAAAACAAATTCACTCTTTCTAATGCTTTGGACATATTGTCAGGAGGGAACAGTCGCTGGAGAAGGATGTCATGCTGGGTAAGATGGAGGGTCAGAGAAAAAGAGGAAGACCTCCAATGAGTCGGATCGGCCAGGTGGCATCATTGATTGTGTCAAGTGTGGCGGGGGTAGTGAGGTTGGCCCAGGATCGAACACTGTTTTGTTCTGCTGTGCAGGGGGAAGCTATGAGTCGATTCCGACTCGATGGCACCTGACAACAACAACAATACCCTTTCCTAATGCTTGGAACCTGGGTTCTTAAACTGGGACACAAGATATTGTGTGTGTGTTTCTAGGATGAGGGCCAATTTTTTATCATCAGATTTTTCAATCAGTTTCAAAATTATGCAAAAAAAAAAAAAAAAAATATATATATATATATATATATATATAAAGACCCACTTTCTTAGCATGGCATGCAGTGGGCTCTGGTTTTGTTCTAAACAGCAGCCTTTACTGGTGGTTTCCTGTGGTGTCAAACAAAAGGTGATACTCAGTAAGAATAAAGTAGTGTGCTACTTATCTACTTCTGTAACACAGAGAGACAAATGTGATAGGAAGAGACATAGTGGACCTGGTCCTTTTCTCTATCTTCCTGATCACATAGGATAATCACTATATAGTATTAAGCCTGACTTTTAGATATCCCTTTCCATTCTTTTCTTCTGGCATGCCCACACAAAGTTAGGTGTGAAGGAAACTCACAGATGTGAAAAAGTGACCTACCTGCTGTTGTTAAGTACTAGAGAGTCAGTTCTGACTCATAACAACCCTATATAAGGTTTCTGAGGAGAGGCTGGTGAACTTGAACCTTGAGGTTCAAATTGACCTTGTGGTCGAATACTTATTCTACAGGATCACACCAGGACTTCATTCATACTAACCTTCTTTATAAATGAAAACATAGATAAGTGCAGAGACGTTAGCAAGCTGAGGTAATGGCAACTGGCACATCAGATTCATAAGCGCTATTCCGTCAGTCAGTGAAAGGGCTTCTCGCTGAGTACCTGTGGTACTGATGTGATCGTGCTTACCAAGTGACTGCTGAAGGGCTCCCGGAGCTCAGAGCTGCTAGGTCAGGCAGCTCGAAACATGGTACTACAGGAAGACACCATCTTGCTCTCAGAAGATAGTTTAAGGAAAATGGCAATAATAACAACACATTTTCAATACCAGCAAGAAGCTATTTATCTAGAAGAATGTTGAGCAGTCATCAATCAGATCTACAGGACCAGTTGAAATAGAATAGCATATAACAATACAAAAGCATTCCTTTGTCTGATGCTGAGGAAGAAATACCTTATTACAGCCATCATGCCATGGATTGATTATCCACTTTCTTCTCCAAAAGTTAAGTTAGTGTTGGTTACAGTTTATCTGGAACAGAAGCCAGGTGGCTGAATTGTGAAAGCATTCCTTAAATCGGACCAACCCATGGTCTTGCTGAAATTTTAAGTTGCTATTAAAGTAGAATTAAAGGATGTGTTAGTTTTCCCCATAGAAGTCTTAATTATGTTGAAAGTCATATTGTCTAAAGGTGATTCTTAAGCAAATACTGAATAATATAAGATGGTAAAAGTCTTTTTTTAAAAACATGCATTCAAGAAATACTTTAATTTTATGGTCACAGAATGGTGCTTTTCTGGTAATTCAGTGAGATACATATTTTATTTGTTCAGCAAACTTTAACTTAGCTTCACTTTAGCTTAGATGAGAATTAGGCTAAGGATCTTGGTCTCCTATCTGGCCAGCTGCAACCTATCTGCCTTGACCTGCATTTCTTAGTTGTTGTAACTCTTAAGATTACATGGCCTTGGGTTCATTTTGTAATTTTCTTTATCATCAATACATTGATTTACATGACATTATTGCCAAATGTGAAGGTAGTTGAGTTACCATGAGTGGTTCTGAATAGGATTGTACCCTAAGATTGTGAAGACTGTACGTTTGTTGACATTTGCCTAGTTTAGTAGACTAGTCTTGTTAAATGACATAACCACTCGTCTATTGTTAAACCTGGGTATTTTTCTTCACTTGATTTAGAAAGGAATTCTATCCTCTTCTAGTTCAGTTCTTAACTAATACTGAGGAGAGAATAGCTCACTACACAACTGAAATAAAATCTTACTTTGACTGAAAGAAGAGAAAGCAAGTAAAGGTCTCATTTAGTTCATATTGCATTTCACCAAGTCAACAAAGCAAATATGTTTGTATTTATCTCTCATTACACTTATACATACTCACTTATGGTTTAAAAGTTAGGTGTGAACTATAAGAAAATTCATTCCACAAACATCTTTTTAATTACTGAATGTAAATTTTTTTTTATCTTTAAAAAAGAAGGATCACCAATTTAGAAAAGAAAACAAAATGTAATTAAGTATATAAGAAGCAAACATACCATATTTAAACATTTTTTTATGCTCTATTGTGATTTAAGTGAAAGTTTACAAAGCAAATTGGTTTTCTATTTAGCAATTCATTCATATTTTAATTCTCAACATTGATTGCAATCTTCACGATGAAACAGTACTCTTCCCTCTTCTTGTGTTTAACATTTCCATTCATCCAAGAAGCAAAATGTTTTAAAAAGTAAAATTAAATTAAAAAAAAAAAAGGTAAAATTAAAATTTGGAGGCAGGGACCCTTTTTGGGTTATTCTGGTCACCTCACATAAGGCAATAGCCCTACACAGAAAGACTGACCTTTCTCTACACTTCTCACTATGCATATTTTTCATGCTGGAACAAATAATTGAAAAAGCTGTGACTGTACAGGCCTACCTAGGAGATACAATGGGTTTGGTTTCAGACCACTGCAATAAAGTGAATATTCCCCCCCACCCCAAAAAAACAGATATAATGAGGGAAACCCTCCATGAGATGTAACAGTAAACTCAGACGTACCAATGATGTGAAGCTGGCAGAGGGCCAGGCAACATTTTGTTCTATTATATGTAAGGTCACTAGATATCATAACCATTAAAAATCCTGTTGCCATTAAATCAATTCAAATGTCTCATGACCCTATAGGACAGAGTTGTTGTTGTTGTGAAGTGCTGTCGTGTTGATTCCAACCCATAGCAACCCTGTATAAGGATTCCAAGGAGCAGCTGGTAAGCTTGAACCGCTGACCTTGCATTTCAAATGGCTTTGCAGTCTGGTGCATTAACCCACAGTGCCACACCAGGACTATAGGACAGAGTGGAACTACCTTAAATGGTTTCCTAAGTTATAATCTTTACAGGGGACTCCTGGTGTGGTGCTGTAGGATCAGCACTGAACTGTTAACCTCAAAGTTGGCAGTTCAAACCCACCAGCTACTCCTCAGAAACCCTATACGGGGTTTCTATGAGTCAGAATTGACTCGATGGAACTTGACAACAACAACAGTCTACAGGACCAGATTGTCAGTTCTTTTCTTCTGCAGAGTCACTGGTGGGTTCAAACTGCCAACCTTTATGTTAGCCACCGAGCACATAACCACTGCATCACTAGGATTCCTTACTGGATTTCTTAGTCAACACAAAATAAATGAACTTCACTGCTTCTCATTCCACCTCCCTCTCTACCCCCTGGATCCCTTTCCCTAATCCACTTTAACTAGTTGCCTGCTACATAAAAATCTGATCAACTTGTCTGTACTAAGATATTAATGACTGAACATTTCCTAATGTGGTACTCCTGCTTATAATATTTTCTTTTTAATAGAGGAAGAGCTGGCATAAACCTAAGACTGAAAGCTGTAATGATGGAATCTCAGGTATCACAGAAAAGCAAAGGGAAAATGATTTGGAGGAAGGGACCCTTTCTGGGTTACTCTGATCACCTCACATAGGCAGTATATCCACAGAAAGACTGACCTTTCTCTACACTTCCCACTACACATCAAGGGGCCTAAATCTCTCATACTGGTTCTAAAGGCACTTCTTGAAGTCATATCAGGCTGGTGTCCCCAGCCTGATATGACTGACATTGGTTTGGGGCTTCCCCACCACCACGATCACACCCTGCTTTCACAAGGAGAGCCCTAAAGAGGAATGACATGCAGTGGAAGAACAGAAGCCAAGCGTGGCCCTGGAGGAGTTCTCTGGCACTGTTCCTATCTAAACGGCAGGAGCCAGCCAAGGGACATTTTGTCTGTGTTTTGGCTCTCTCCCTGAGGTGCTACTCTATGGCCACAGCTACAGAGCTTTTTTTGATTAATAACTCATGAGTGTTTTATTCATTTATGAGCTGTTGGTCCCACTGGATCCCCAAGGGCATTTCCCATTAGCATTCTGCATGTAACTTTCTAAAATACATTGGTATAGCATTCTTGGAAGCTAATATTGTCCCAAATTCCATAGTCCAAGATTGAGAAATAGAAGGGACTTTTATCAGGAACTAGCCATTATCTTTGAAATATAAAACATCTTTCTCTCTGTAAACCAGGATTAGGAAACCTTTTCTCTGCCAAAATTTATACCATCATTCATAGGTCATATGAAATTATCAGCTTAAGAATTAGCCTGCTACATTTGGTCAAACATCTAATTAGTCCCTAATGTGTTTTGTTGAAACTGCAGTTGCCTTGTCAGGACCAGACCAAATGATTTCTCAGGCTTCCTCGGGCCCAAGAGTTGGATGTTTCCCACCCCTGCTGTAAATAAACATTACCTTTCATTTTGTTTTGTTTTTCTTCTGTAGATCTCAAGTGTATAGAACATGAAACAACTTCTTATTCCTTTCATAGACATTTAGAAGACTCCTTTGGTTGAAGACTGCTTGTGTTTTCTACAGACTTATGAAAAAGTCTGCTAACTGGCTGATTTTCATGTTGTCATATCTTATGAGAACTTAGGAGCATCAGTGTGCTTTTTAAAACACAAAATTAAAGAAGGACCATGGAACTTGTGTAATCTGTTGCCCTGACTCCTTTAACCTTTTCTTAGAACACATTGTGATAGTTAAGGGAAATACCTAAACTTTTCTTCAGACTGTAAACATATATA
>NW_006408561.1:4711490-4712773 GCF_000296735.1 Chrysochloris asiatica
ATTTTTTTTTTTTTTACTAATAAGATTAGGAAAATGTCTAAATAGTATTTGATACCTTGGGTACTTGTATCTTAACAGTGGTAAGAGTGTAGGAGTCAAGAAAACGGAGATAGTTTCGTTTTTGCATATTTTAAAGAAAACGGCCTTATAGATGTTGGCTTAAAAAGAATGTGGTTTTCAGAGATGTTTTAGAGTTATTTTCTCTGCCTGTGTTTCCTGTGCCCTCTTCTCCACCTTTCTGAGCCCCTTTCGAAGCCCTATTTTTACATTGGGGGGTGGAGGGGTGGGAGATAGAGAAGTACAAAACAATATTTATTTCCAAGTACTTGGGCTTTAGGGGATGAATAAGTACTAAAATGTTGAGCTATGAAGTAGAAAGTAGCTCTCTGAACAATTTTGGGGGGAATAAGAAGTAGAATGGTTATTTGTAGGTAGGTGTTGTTACGTGCCGGTGAGTCCATTCCGACTCATAACAACCCTGTTCCAACTCATAACGACCCTGTTCCACTCATAGCGACCCTGTGTAGGGTTTCCGAGGAGCCGCTAGTGAACTTAAACCACCAACCTTGTGTTCGAACTGACCTTGTAGTCCAGTGCATTAACCCTCAGTGCCACACCACTCTTGGTAGGTAAATAAAATTTATTAGAAAACATTCTAAGGAAATAATAGCTCTAATTATTGTTAGTTTCTCTTGCTACTTAAAAAAATACATATCTAATCAGTGTATACAAAATCCAAGCACAATCAGGCTTTTCCCAGAACTCAAGGAAAACCTGTAAATAAATGATGTACAAGATGAGCATAATACTCAAAAATTCCAAGGGCCAAGAGAAGAGATAAAGAGTAAACAATAAAAAGGACGAAGCAATGAGTACCATGAATTTCTAGATTAAGAAACTTCTGTACTTGATACATTTATTAAAATAGGATTGACAGTTTAAATTATTTTCACCTAACATTTTCCTGTTGGAAAGCACTAGGCCATTTTCCAGCTAGTAAGTGGGCACTAAAACAATTAACTGTCATTTAAAACCTGTAGCTTAAAAAAATACATGTCTAGTATGAGGATAGATTCCACTCTGAAAAATTCAAGTCTTATTGGTAACACAATTCATATATTTATGAACCAATAAAAGAATTATGTACAAGAGTATTTTCCATACCGGAATATGGGGGGTGGGCTGAGGGGAGGGAGGAGAAGGTGGAACACAGGGTAGGGAATAGACACAAGATAGCTTGAGTGCTGGAGTGGGGGCAATACACAAGAAGGGGAAGGGGAATG
>NW_006408561.1:4714543-4716097 GCF_000296735.1 Chrysochloris asiatica
GGTGTTGTCTCTGAGAAGGGAGAGTCATTGTTTGGAAAGGTAGAAACTTGGACCACAGTTGTTGTTGTTGTTGTTAGGTGCCATTGAGTCGGTACCAACTCATAGTGACCTTATGCATAACAGAACGAAAGTAGGCCTCGTGGATTTATCTATCATCGATTTGGTTTTCTGGTACAAAAGTGATGAGTGTTACTTGCTTCATTCAGCACAGTATTGTTGTTAAGTGCTGTTCAATTGGTTCCTACTCATAGAAACCCTGTATAGGATTTCAAGGAGGGGCTGGGTTGGTGGGTCTGAACCTTCAAGCTTTGAGATAGCAGTCCAATCCTTATCCTACAGTGCCACACCAGGAACCCACTCAGTACATAACAAAGGATAAATTACCTTAACAAGCTCTCTAAAGGTTGCTTTCTTTAACTATAAAAATCTATTGGGGTTGTTGGAACATTAAATAAACTAACATACGCAAAGCATTCAGCACAGTGCCTGACACATAGAAAGCACTCAGTTGTTTTCTATTTATTATTTTAGAAAATTCAAAAAATACAGAACACTACAGAGAAAATTACCCAAATCCTTACAACCGATAGCTAGTGATATATTATTATAGTTCAGTAAATTTTTCTTATAGTATACAAACTACATTGTAACCTGCTTTTTATCATGAATATTTTTCCATGTCCTTTTTTCCCATGTAATATTTTTAATGGCTGCATTATATTCCATTGCATGGATAGCCCATAATTTAATGAATCAATGTTCAAATGCTATACTGTTTTCAAGACATACTGTCCACCCCTCTTTAAATTATTCATTGTTGTTAGGTGACTTTGAGTAGATTCCAACTCAAAGTGACCCTGTACACAACAGAATGAAACATTGTCCAGTCCTGTGCCATCCTCACAATTGTTGTTATGTTTAAGCCCATTACTGATGCCACCATATCAATCTTGTTGGAGGTCTGACCCTCCACTTTTCAAAGCACGATATCCTCCAGGAATGAGTCCCTCCTGACAATACATCTAACATACAAGAGATAAGTCTTGCCATCTTCATTTCTAAGAAGCATTCTGGCTGTACTTCTTCCTAGACAGATTTTTTTGTATTTCTGTAATTCCACGGTACTTTCAATATTCTTCACCAACACCATAATTCAAATGCATCAATTCTTCCAGTCTTCCTACTCACTGTCCAACTTTCTCATACATATGAGATGATCAAAATACCATGGTTTGTGTCAGGCACACCTTAGTCCTCAAACTGACACCGTTGCTCTTAAATACTTTAAAAAGGTCCTTTGCCTAATGCAATACATCCATTGATTTCTTGACTGCTACTTCCATGAATATTGATTGAGGATCCAAGCAAAATGAAGTTTTTGACAATGTCAGTCTTTTCTCCACTGATTTACTGGTTCAGTTGTAAGGACTTTTGTTTTCTTTACATTGAACTGTGATGCATACTGATCTATACTATGATCTTCATCAGTAAGTATTTGAAGTCCTCCCTTCCAGCAAGCAAGATATGTCACCTTCATATCACAGTTTGTTTAAT
>NW_006408561.1:4716547-4720586 GCF_000296735.1 Chrysochloris asiatica
ATCACCTTTCTTTAGCATGAATGCAGATATGACTCTATTCCAATCAGTTGTCCAGATAGCTGTCTTCCGTTTTTCTTGACATAGATCAGCAAGCGACTACAGTTCTGCATCAGTGTGGTGAAACATTTCAATTTGTATCCTCTGAATTCCTGAGACCTTGTTTTCGCCAGTGCCTTCAGAGTGCTTCTTGGATTTCTTCCTTTAACACCTCTTGGGGCAACACTGAATCAGGTAACAGTTCTGAGGTACATTCTAAATGGACTCCTGGTAGCATCCCTAGTCAAATCAAGCCCCATTGCACAAAAGTGATTAGTTTGATAATGGATCTTCAGATCCGCTATTTCTGCTTCCCCATTTTACTCTTTTCAATTCCACATTACTATTCTTTAACATTACTTCCAAAAATAAACTCCTTGTGTGCAAACCTTGGTCCCAATAGATGCTCTTTGGAGGATAACTCATATAAGACAGAAAGTGTCTCAAAAGATGTCTTTCAATGCTGTGACTATTGTTACTAGCAAACAAAACAAAACAAAACTTTTATCTTAATAAAAGAGAAACAGTGCCAACATTATTAATATTTAAGGTTGAAGCAGCTTCTCTGTTTCTAACTTTTGTGTGGAATTTCCTTGCTTCCTTGTTGCCAGGGATTCCAGGTGGAGAGAGTGTGGCTCTAAACCAATAGCAAGAGGGAGTTTGTGTGTGTGTGTGTGTGTGTGTGTGTTTGTGTGTGTGTGTTAACAGAGCAGTTTTATATCACCAACATGGTAGTGGCTACATGAATATTTACATGTGTTAAAACTCATAGAACTGTGCATTTAAAAGGAAAGGCAATTTTACCTTATGTTAATTTTTAAAGCTAACTATTTAAAACTTCCTTTGTTCCTTCATTTCTGAGGCACACCAACTCTCCCATTCCTGTTTTGTTCAGTATTCTTAGTTTCCAAGTTTCTTAACATGTTTCTTAACAACTCGTGTGTTCTAGGCCCTGTACTAGGAGTGGGGGGTGTTGCTAAGTGCCACTGAGTCAGTTCTGACTCTCTATAGGTTTTCCAAAGAGAAGCTGGTGGTTTGAATTGCCGACCTTGTGGTTGTATTAATAATGACTCTTGTTAACCTTATTTCATTCTCACAATATCCTAAAATGTAGATATTATTACCATCCCATTATACAGATGAAGGCAATACGCAAAAAAGATGCATATGTAACTTGCCCAAGATCTCTCAGTCCGTGCTTTTTAGAAAGCTGTCTCTGGTTTTACTTGTATACTGTGGAGAATAGACTGGAGATGTTAAGGAAATCGGAAGCTACGTCAGTAATCCAGATGCTAGACAATTCTGGCCTGAGTTAATACACAGATAGATAGACAGGTGAGGCTGATAAAGTCAAGAAACATTTAGGAGGTAGAATCAACAGGGCTTTATAATTAATTGGATACTGAAAGTAAAAGAGAGAAAGAGATGTCAATATCAGCACCCATATGTCTGACTTTGGTAACTGGCTTGATGATGGTACAATTCCCTGAGATGGGAAATACAAATGTAAGAAAAGGTTTGGAGTGTGGATGCAATGATATCCATTTTCAACTTGTTAGAATTGGGTTTCCAAGACTGAACCAAAATGCTTATTAGTACACAGAGAGTTGAAAATTTTTTGAATACAGTTTTATCTTAAACATTTTTAACTCATCAAAATGAGTTAAAAAACATATATTTCTGTTCAGTCAAATATATCTTTTTATAAAATTATATACAATTTACTTAATTTTTTATGTCTGTTTTGATACAGTTGGAACCCAGCCTTCATATTGTTGTTGTTATTAGATGCCATCAAGTTGGTACCAACTCATAGTGACCTCATGCACAACAGAATGAAACTGCCCGGTCCTGAGCCAACCTTACAATCATTGCCACATTTGAGCACATTGCTGCTGTCACTGTGCCAATCCGTCTCATTGGAACCTTCCACTTTACCAAACATAATATCCTTGTCCAAAGACTGGTCCATCCCGACAATATGTCTGAAATATAAGAGGTGAAGTTTGGCCATCCTATCTTCCAGGGAGCATTCTGGCTGTATATCTTCCAACAGAGATTGGCTTGTTCTTTTGGTAGTCTATGGTATTTTTAATATTCTCCAACACCATAATTCAAATACATCAATTCTTTTACAGTCATTCTTAGTAAACTTTAACATGCAGATGAGGTTACTGAAAATACCATGGTTTGGGTCAGGTGCACCTTAGTCCTCAGACTGACATCTTGAACACTGCTCTTGAACACTTTAAAGATGTCTTGTGCAGCAGATTTGCCGAATGTACTGCGTCATTTGATTTCCTGACTGCTGCTTCTGTGAGTGTTGATTGTTAATCCAAGCAAAATGAAGTCTTTAACAACTTCCATCTTTTCTCCATTTATCATGATATTATTTATTGGTCAAGTGGTAAAGATTTTTTATTTCATTACACTGAGGTGCAGCCCATACCGAAGGCTGTGGTCTTGGATATTCATTAGTATTAGGTTGTTAATGAGTCTTTCTCCAGTTCTGATGCCATATTTGTTGTAGGTGAGTGCTATCGAGTCAGTTCAGACTCATAGCGACCATGTACAGCTAGTGAGCTAGAATTGCCAGCCTTGTTATTCAAACTGACCTTGCAGTCCACTGCATTAACTTGCAGTGCCATACCATATATAAAAGATATAAATGAAAAAAAAAAATATGTGCCATACCTTGGAAATGGGAAATACACTATTGTAAATAAAGATGGTAATTCTACCTAAATGAATCTATAAATTTAATGTAACCCCAAACAAAAACCTAGGAGAATTATTTTGAAAAGGACGCTTTCCTATGTGAGATTTCTTCAAAAAGTTTGTGGGAAAAATAGAATGGAAATTATTTTTCCTTGTACTTTAAAAAAAAAATGTTTTATTGTGAATTATGTGATAATTTACATGGGAGAACATTAGCTTTACATTCATCCTATCATATATCATTTCATTGACATGGTTACAATCCCCTCCATGCATCATCAACCAACCAAAGGGTATATACCCTGCAAGCCTGCCTCTCCCACACACCCCCACCCCCCGGTTATCAGCACACAGTCCCTCTCCCTCAGCCGCTTCATCTCTCCACATCATCATCTCTGTCTCCATCTCTGGCATCACTATTTCTCGGGGTAAGGTCCTGCACTACGCTCTTCTCCCTTGATGGTTCCAGGGACCTCCGCTCCTGGACTGCATAGTCAATCACTCCCCTCCTTTTGCTACAAAACATCCACCTTTACATTTCCAACCCTCGCAGTCAGTCCTGGTAACAATTATTCACTATTGTACAACAAGGGACCTATCCCCATCCCCTTTCATTTGCCTGGCCCAGACAGATTGGATACTACTCAGTAGAGATTCTACCTTCCTCCATGCCCTCTGGATCTAGGTTCCCTCTTGAAAGCTTGTAAGCCAGTCATTTCTTGCCTTTGTAGCTCCCCCATTTTGGGTAGCCAATGTCCAAGTTGCCCATCCCTGTCTACTATGTGTATGGCGGGTGTGGGAATGATCCTCGCTGTAAAGATTTGTTCCCTCTTTTGAGCTACTGTATCCATGGATGTAGGTCAAATTCATCAAATTGTATCAGATTACTCTTTTTTTCCTGTTTCTTCTTCTAGTTGAACTCTGATCATACAGTCATTGAAACCAGGTCAAGTGGATATTATCTGCAAGTGTCAATGTTCTTATGCTTATGCCCTCACTTCACTCTGCACTCTAGTCCTCTGTGGCTATGTCACTAACTCTGGGCCCAAGACTCCCCAGGTCTTGCCACACTGCTGGCCAACCAGGTCTCCACCAGGGTTCACAGGAGTCTATTGAACATTGTAGGGCTTAACTTACAGCTTCATTGCTGGTTTTCCATCACATCCCCTTATTGGTGATGAACATAGTCACCAATCAGAGCACATGTCTGCTCATGTATTCCTATTGAGTCTTGGAAGGCGGCTTGCCCTGAGGGGACCCAACCACTTGCCTTGATGTCTCCTGG
>NW_006408561.1:4722966-4724109 GCF_000296735.1 Chrysochloris asiatica
TTATTGATCATTTGGACCTCTTTCTGTAGGTTTTGAATTGTTTTCAATGCTGTATCTATCTTATTTGGTTGTTCCTGTAGCGCTTTCCTGACTTCTTATTTTTCTCAACTCCATTGTAAAGTGTTTTGAAATATTTAATAATCATCTTTCTGAATTCTTTCTCAGGCATTTCCAAGGCCTGTCTCCTTCCAGAATGTAGTCCAGGTCTACCTCTAGGTCACTTGTCTCAGACACTTTATCTTGTTTCTGGACATGTACTGATAAGGCCATCTGCTTTTGCTTCTTGGACATGTTTAGTGTTTATCTGTGGCTTTAATACTTAATTCAGTATGTGTTTTGGTATTTTTTGTGCTTTCTGATTGCCCCCAGGTAGATGTGATCAGGAGGTGGGCTTCCCTTTTCATTGTTCTTACTGCTTGACTCAGAGTAACTTTCACAGGCGTTGTCTGCCTCCCTGGTGTATGGCAGTTGGTATTGGTTCTTGCCTGTATTTTGGTGTTTTATAGAGTGTGATTGTAGCTTGACTATATGGTAGCAGTTACTGTCTCTTCTTGGGTAGTATAGGGAGAGAAAGAGTCCCCCAAAGGTAAAAGGGGGAGCATAAAACAGCAAAACAGCAACAGCAAAAAAACAAGAAAGAAAGAAAAAACAAAACAAAAAAACAACAACAAAATTAGATTGGATACTGTAGTTTATAATCACAGAAAAGGGAAAGGAGGGAGAAAAAAAATTAATAAATCTATAGCCTAATATAAGGAGCTCTGGTAGCGTAGTGGTTACGAATCGGGATGCGAACCTTAAGGTCAGCGGTTCGAAACTACCAGCCGCTCTGCGGGAGAAAGATGAGGCTTTCTACTCCCGTAAAGATTTATACCCTTGGAAACCCTGTACAGGGTTGCTATGGGTCAGAACCGACTCAATGGCACATAACAACAACAAAATAGCCTAATATGAGATGATGTCCTCTTTAATGCCGTCTTTCAACTTCTTGCCTTCAAAGCCACCTGATAAATTTCACAATGCCACTGTTGGTTGTTATGGTGTACCTCAGGATTTGATTTAATTGTCAGCCTGTTTTGTTTTTAAACACTCTTTCCCTCTCCACACCTCTTGTTCTGGCCTTTTCACTATTAAAAACTGTTC
>NW_006408561.1:4724340-4741049 GCF_000296735.1 Chrysochloris asiatica
ATCAGAACAAAGCAAAACTACAAAGTGTATTGTCTACCTTTGCTCTGAGGTTCCTGCAGCATTATTCCATTGTGGGTCTGCTTCCCTGCTTGGTCTTGTCGTTTGATCTTGTCCAAGTTGTTGGCTCCAGGCCGCAGAGCCCGGCATATTAAAAAATATGTGATTTCTTACTCCCGCTACAAGTTCCACTAGCTATAAGCCTTCAAACCATTTAAATATTCCTAGTATATGTTGTTCAGAGTTTTGGAGCTCTGTCTTGAACCCTCTTCACCTGGTATTCTGTGGTATTGCTGATGGCTAACTTCACTGCACCTCTACTCTATCCGCCATCAAGCCCGCCTCCTCCATGTACTTTTTGAAGTCCTATTGTATATATATATATATATCCTGTTGTTGTATATAAAATTTCTATAGCCTTTTTGAAGAGAATTAAGTCAGATATATTAAAAATTTAAATGTGTGTATATGCTTATTTGAGTCCTGGTGTGGCACTGTAGGATAAACACCGGATTGCTAACCACAAAGTCAGTGTTTCAAACCCACCAGCTGTTCCGTGGTTGTTATGAATTGGAACTGACTCCATAGCACTTAACAACAACAAAATGTGTTTATTATCAGTTCCAGGCCCAGATGGATTGTATACACACAATGGGCTTCTGTCACAGCTGTTATAGAAAGAAGTAAAACTGCTTTTAATCCTCAAGGAAGTTGTTCTTCAAAGGTGCTTGCTATACTTATAACACTAAGATGGTCAGGATAAAGAATAGTCAAGGCTTTGCATTCTTCCATACTTGCAAGGATACACAGGGTCAATGTCAAATTGTCTCTACTAACACCTTTATTCTGTCTTTAAATCGCTTCAGAAATCTCTAACCTATTGTGTGTTTCCTTTGTTTTATTAAAGACCAGACCTCGCAAATTTTACCTTGTTGGTCACTGTACACTTTTGTATTCCTATAAATATTCTTTGTCTTTAAAAAACAAAAAAAAAACAAAAAGTTTTTATTGTGAATTGAGTCTTCACTGACTTGATGGCTTTTAAAAACTACAATATATAAGTATTAACATGTATAAATACATACATTATATGTACACATTGTGTATTTATTCAAGTCAATTAGGAAACAATTCACCATTTTCATATTCCCAAACAAAAAGCTGCTCACAAAAGTTCAAGATGGTCGCGTTGCATGTGTTTGGCCTTTTCACCAGTCAGTCTCCCTCTCTCGCGGTCCCCTCTCATCTCCTGGCAGCAGGCACTCAATCCACTTCTTGAACCTTTCCCCTGAAGCTCATAGTTACAGGATTTTCATCTGCGTCTGTTTCATTTGGTTTCGCGTATCTTTGTTGTAATTTCCTTCATTTTGTAATGATAAAAGTACAACCTGATTTTTTTGATTCTCGAGAGAGCTGTTTTTGTTCCCAGGAAACAGCCTTTTAGACTTGGATGTTTGTGGTTGGTATAGAGTTAGTCAGCCTAATAGTTTCAAATAGTGCAGGTGGATTTTCTGAATTAGGAAAAGTATGCCTCTATGTTTTTGAAAAGGGCAGATAATTGCAAATAACCAGCACACATGAAACTAAAAGTGCTTGGGGTGGAATTGTCGTAGAAAGAAGAGAGACTAATAAAGAAAAAGAAGCAGGAGTGGAAAAGTTCGTATGATTATCATGGAAAGGAGGACATTAAGGTTTCAAGTATAGTTTTGTATGTGAAGTACATAATGTGTCATTTTGACATGTGAATGATGATTTGGGTTTGAGTTGTTAACTTCCTTAAAATAATGACATCAATGTTAATGAAATACCAACGGTAGTTCCATTTTGCATTAGAAAAGCAGACTTTTGTTCTCTTATCTGGAGTCATGAAAGGAAACTCTGATTGCAGACTAGTCTCAAAGAACTCTGAACTATTTTCTCCAAAAGCATGCCTGATTCTGGGATATAATCATGATATTGAGCTTCTGTGGCACAAACCACTAACCATATGCTGGGAAACATGATGATGTGTAAGATACTATTCATATTTCAGTCGTACTGGGGAGTTAAAATACCCATAGAGATCATTGAAAGATGATTGGGTACCATCAGACATGAAGATAAAGAACTGTTATTAAGTGTTCATAAAAGTTAGATTAAGCATCACTGACAAGAGTATTTTGCATTTGAACCAAACTTTGAAGGATATGAAGGAATGACCCAAACCAATAATTATTCTACTTTTACTCAAGATTACAGAGTAAAAAGGGCCTATATTAGGCAGAAAAGCAGAAAGTACTACCCAAATGTAAGAGACTGATAATGATAACAGTAACATACTTGTTTCTGGAATGGTTAGTATATAAAAATATGCAGTTTAGGATTTAAATTTCCAGTGGTAGTAGTTATGTGCTGTGGAATTGGTTCCGATTCATAGCAAACCTTTTAGGGTTTCCGATAATGTAAATCATTATGGGAACAGAAAGCCTCCTCTTTCTCTGTGAAACTGCTGGTAGTTTCAAACTGCTGACCTTGAGATTAGCAGCCTGACTCATAACCACTATGCAATAGTTATAATTAATTAAAAGCTAACAGTCCCCATATTTTCAATTGTTTTTTCATTTCATTTTTAGAATTCAAGTGCTATTTTGAAATTTAAATTAATTTGTACTATCTTACTTGGGGAGCAATTCCAATCTTGGTTAATAATTTGGTGCATTGTTTTTAAACATAGGGTCATGGGTCATGCTTAGACATAGATCCCACTGCCAAGTGAATGCTTCAGAGCATTACCTCAGTATAAAGGTGATTTCTTGAAATCTCTTGGTAGACTCTAATTTTTTGCCTAGAGTTGTTTCCTCCTGTTCTTCTTAAGACTCTCTTCCATATGGAGATAAGTGTATACATGAAATTATGCTATTTAAGAAATGAAATTCCAAAATATAACTCTGGTATAGTTAATGATATAGGCCCTATTCAGAGGCCTGTATAATTTTATTTAAAAAAATAAATTTGGTTTTCAGCATAATCAGTGGATACAATTAGAAAGAAATGATTGAATACTTTCAATAATATAGAGTATATCAGCATTTGTAAAATGTGAATTATAAAATAATTTCCTATACCACATAGATATTTCCAAGGGGGGGAAAAATACAAATATTATGCTGAATAGCAAAGTAATGTGAGTTTAAAAAGAGTTGTTCTATAGTGCATCTCTTCATTTTCTGGTCAGGATAAAATAATTATTATTAAACTTTCTAATTAAATATGTTGTGCTAATGTGCTGAGTCCATTTAAATTTTATGGAATAATTTTATTTGCTCTGCACTACTAGCTTGCAGAGAAATTGAATGATACTTGGTGATAAATATTTTAAAACTGTGATTTAATCAGCAGTTTATGTAGGGAATATAAATATAAACCTGAAAATAAAAAGTGTTGTGTTCTTTATTTGGCTACTATAAGCACTGAAATATGAGGATGAGTCAAAAAATATTTCTACAAAATCATATAAACCCTTATTAAATGAAAATATCAGAGTGCAAAGCTATTGTTTCTGGACTATCCTCTGTTTAGGGCTATGAACTTTTTTTTTTTTTTTTTAAGTTTTTATTGTGAATCGAGTGATAGTTTAACATTGGAGAACATCAGTTTTACACTCACCGTTTCATTGCAATGATTACAATCTCCTCCATGCATCATCATTCAACAGTATTTGCTTCTATTCCCTATGTTTCTTTGGAGGATGGGGGAGAAGTACACAAAAACACTCAGGAATATATCATAATTTAAATAACCAAAGGACACATTCTGTAAGCTTGCCTCCTGGCCGCCAGTACTCAGCCTTTCTCTTTCCATGAGTCTAGAGTCCTCAGCTGCTCTCTCTCTCTCCGTGCTCTTATTTCTGCCTCCATCTCTAGTGTCATTGCTTCTCTAGATAGGGTCCAACATTTCACTTGTGCTCTTCTCCCTTGATGGTCATAGGGTCCTCTGTTCCTGGACTATAATATTAACTACTCCCCACTTTATGTTACAAAACTTCTACCTTTACAATTGTTACAACTGCAATTATTCATGATACCAACTACTCACTATTGAATCATAAGAATCTTATTCTCATCTCTTTTCACCAGACCCATCTAGACAAGATGAAAATTATTCTATGGGGACTCTACCTTCCCCCCCACACTCTTAAACTAAACTTAGGGCTATACACTTTTATAGGCATTGTTTTTATCTCTGTAATGGATAATGCTCTGGATCACAAGGTCAGTTTGAACCACAAGGTCAGCAGTTCAAACTCATCAGCCATTCCTCGGAAACCCTATGCAGGGTTGCTATGAGTTGGAGAAATGACTCAATGGCATTTAACAACAACCTTTCCCTGAGGATTCTTTGCTCTTCAATTTACACCATGTCTAATGGCAGTTTTGACAGCCTTAAGGGACTTAAATCATGTTTCTTTGAAATGCTCTTTGAATTTGGGGAACAGAAAGAAATCTAAAGGGGTAAGATCAGAACTGTGAAGTGGCTAGGGTAGTTTCCCAACAAAATTCTTGTAGTATAACCCTTGCTATATTTGAAAACTGAGTAGGTACATTGTCATTATGGGAATAGATTCCTCCGCACAACTTTCCTGGCCTTTTTCTGATCATTGGTATAGTTTTCAGATTCCTTGAAACTTCTTCCTAATAAGCCCTGTGATCATCCTGTGTCCTTTAAGAAAGCCTATCAAGATGACTTCTTTTGGAGTCTCACAACAAAGTTGCCATAATTTTCTGAGCTGACCTTTCTATCTTGAATTGAACTGGCCCTGCAGATCCCCACTGTTTTAATTGGATTTTTTTTTTTTATAAGATACCCTGAGGAGACTAAGACAAGCATACTATTGAGAGAGCTTGTCTACAGCCATCCACTGATCATCAAACTATTTTTAAACATGTGTTGTTTGAAATAAACTTGTGCGTGTCTGAGCTGAAACCCTGGTAGCAGTAATTTTTGACTTACCCTTGTGTAAACATCCCCCTCCTCTCCCAATAGATTCTTCCTTGGGAGTTAGATGTCATTATTCTGGCAAGTTTCTTTTCATCCTAAATGTGCTAATATTTAAAAGGAAAACTGTCAAGATTACAAAGAAACATATTTTAAAGATGATTTTTTAAAATGATAAGCTAGTAATAGTCACTGGAGAAGGATATCATGTTTAATAAGATGGAGGGTCAGAGAAAAAGAGGAAGACTGCCAGTGAGATGGATTGGCAATATGACAACATCAATGGGCTAAATGTGGCAACAATTGTGAGGTTGGCCCAGAACTGGGCAGTGATTCTGTTGTGCATAGGGTCACTATGAGTTGGTACCGACTCGATGGCACCTAATAACAACAACAACAATGTAGAAAATAAAAAGTGCTTCCACACTTGAGTTTATCTTTCCATGTTTTCTTTTATACATACATAATAATTGTTAGTACTCATCATCTTTGCATATATGTTCTTTTTACATAAAAAGGATATACGGTCCCAGATACTCTGTAGCTTTGCTTTTTACCTTAACAATACATCATGACATCTTTACTTGTTAGTTCTTACCCAGACCAACCACACTTTCTTGAAGGTATATAGCACAGTTTTCTATAAATGAAAAACATTGAACCCCTGCTGTTATGTGTGCACCATATACATAATCAATAAAAACCCACTGCCATTGAGTTGATTCCAACTCATAGCCACCCTATATAGGGTTTCGGAAACTATGAATCTTTATGGGAGCAGACAGCCTCATCTTTCTCCTGCAGTGCAGCTGGTAGGCTTGAATTGCCAGAACTTGCTGCTAGTAGCCCATCACATAGCACCACCATGGCTCCTGTACTATATAAAGGGGGCTTCAAAAAGTTCACAGAAAAAATTCCATTACCTTTTCATTAAAATTTTCCATGCGCTTTTTGAAGCCTTCTCATCTATGTCTGTCCTTATGTGTGTGTCTCAAGTTTTCCAACTTTTCAGCCCTACCACTTTTCTATAGTGCCTTTTACGGGAAAATATTTGAGTTTTCCTCTATGGCAGGTTTCTGCTTATGCAGATTTTGACTTTCACAAGTTTACTGTATAATTAAAATCGTTATAGGGCTTTAAAAAATTCTAAATTATATAGAAGTGTCTTCACCTTAATCAAGATTCATAACCCAAAGGGGATCTTTTTTTAACAGATCCTTTTATTTCACTTTTCTAGTGGTTGTAAGTATAATATTGAACAATACATACATGCCTCCTTTTATTGATTTATCAACTTTACACAATATTCAGGACTGCACTACAAAGAAATACAAAACTCTTGGCCGAGATAAGTTTTAAGAGTTTCAGAATCCCCCTGATTCACCCATCCACTTAATCACTTAATTTCTCCCTTAAACTTCATTAAAGCTGACATTCTCAGTGGGAAGGGGGAAAGTATGCTGTCTCCCCAATGCACCAGAAGAACGTATCAGAATCCTTGAAAAGGTCTTTAAAATACATCCTGTTTTTCCTACCCATAAGAAGAACATGGTTTCATGGTTGCAGATCACGGTACATAATTGCAGATATGACAAATTAGGTGTGTGTTGTATACATAAAAGTCTCTAGATGTTGTCGATGGTTAAGCACTTGGCTACTAACTGAAAGGCTAGCTAGATTTCACCCAGAGACACCTGAGAAGAAAGGCCGAGAGATCTACTTTTGAGCCCTGTGGAGCAGTTCTACTCTGAAACACATTAGGTTGCAATGAATAGTAATCAACTTGTTGGCAACTAGTTGGTGGTTGTATACATAGTGTGATAATAGCGGGGGGGGGGGGGGGGGGGGGGGGCGCGGAACCTTAAGAATAGTATATAAAGGCCACGGTATTTAAATGGCAGACCTTTTTTTTTTTCTTTCTTTTCATATTAACGGACATAAATTTCTTTATTTTCTGTGATTATTATCAATAGTAGCAGAGGTCTCCTTTCTAGTCGCGTCAGGAAAAGTTCTTACATAAGCTTTAATACCAGAATAGCAAATCAAAGTAGGGTGCTAAAGCATGGGTGGGCTCAATTTGGAGATGAGTGAGTAACTACTGCATTCAAGAAAAGGGCACGTCAAATTTGCTCAGCAAAATCACTATCACATAGCCTTCAGAGTTCACGTGAATAGTTGAAACACTGAATACTAAATCTGTAAATGCCAAACCAAATCTATCATCTTTTATACCATTAAGCCTGGTAGACAACTCTGAAAGGTCTGGTCTGTGATTCTATTTGAAGTACTACCTTACTAGATATATTGGAGTCTAAAAATGACAATGACAAGGACATGCTTGTCTAGAGGGTTGGTTCTGCAGTGCTTTGAGTTTTCTCTACAGCACCTGAGGGAAGAGATGAGAAGATGAGAAGTTCTAACAGAGTTCTCTGCCTGTTTCATCTGCAGACTGCAGCTGAATATGTAAAATCTCGACTCCCAGAGGCCCTGAAACAGCATCTTCAGGACTACGAGAAAGACAAAGAAAATAGTGTATTGTCCTACCAGACCATTCTTGAACAGCAGATTCTATCAATTGACCGAGAAATGCTGGAAAAATTGACTGTATCCTATGATGAAGCAGGTATGTTTGCCTTACACACACAGACTAAAAAAAATTTTTTTCTACAATAGAAATTGCTTTATAGACGTTGGTGAACTTTAGGTCCTTTTCTGAAGATAAGGGCAAGCTGTATTTCAATTTTTGTAACCTGGATTAATAAATTTCTTCTCTGCAATATCCAACCTGATCAGGTGATTACTAAAATTGGCTTTTAAATATCAAATCTCCTTAAAATTATCTGTCATTTTAAAAATGGACTTTTTATGGCCTTTAATCAGCTATGCATTCCTATTGATCTAATCTTCTTAAATGTCACATCAATTTTGGATACCAGCTGAAAACTTTTACATCTGATAATACAAGAGCAGTTATTCAACTTAAATACTTTTTGAAAAATCTTAACAGATTTTCTTTTCTAAAGATATATTTTCTTTTTTCCATCAAGATTTAGCCAAACTTGGACTTTGTTTTCATTTGACACCTCAGATGAATCCTTGCCCCTGTGCCATACCAGATACTTCAGTGCATTACCTGCTGTTCATTCATCCCACCAAAGGGAGCTTTCTAATGTAATCAGCTACAGGCACTGGAGAAGACTGTTTTTCTCTATTATGTAATCTGTTAGCTAAAACCCAATTTTAATGAAATGAGTGTTATTTTACTTGAAATTATTATGCTCTTTAATCAACTTCAACTTACTTAGCCAAAATATCCTGATGAAAATTACCATATCAAAAATAGAATAAATTCAAGAAAAAAATGTTTCTAATGATCAAATGTTAGCAGTATTGATCCTTATTTTTGCACTAGTAGCTTCCATTTTTATTTCCACAAAGAAGTTATTAGTATGCTTCTTTTTTCCCATAGTGATATAAACACTCTCAATTCTGATGTTCTTAGTATATGATTTCAAGCCTGACCCTGACTTAGCAAATAGAGGGGAAGGGGGCTATATCTCTCTAACCACTAATAAGTTGTTCTAGATATTTGTTGCTGTTAAGTGTCATCAAGCAGATTCTACCCATAGTGGCCCTGTATAGGGTTTCCATGGAGCAGCTGGTATACGAACCACCGACCTTGCAGTTCAAATAACTTTGCAGTCTGATGCATTAGCCCACAGTGCCACATAGTCCTCTTTTACATTCTGCTTTCTAGCCCCGTATAATCCCATTTCAGCCTTGTCCAGAACATTACTACTCTCTGCGATTCTCCTTTGCTTCATTAAATTTCCAGGCATGCTGGCTTTCTTCTACTTGTTGAGTGGTTGCTATTTGGTCTCTGATTATTTTGTTTATTTTTAATATTCTTCTCTTCAGAATTCTCATTCATTGTTTCTCTTATCCCTCATGGACTAAAGTAAGACTTGTTTTTGTTGTTGTTATGTGCCTTGGAGTCAGTTCCGACTCATAGAGACCCTGTACTGGGTTTCCGAGGCTGTAAATCTTTACGGGAACAGAAAGCCTCATCTTTCTCCCACGGAACAGCTGGTAGTTTCGAACTGCTGACTTTGTGGTTCCCAGCCCAATTTGTAACCACTATGCTACCAACATAATATTAAATAATCATAGTATCTTAGAGATTACAGAACTCATATACTCCACCTACTTCTTGCCCCCATAAACATTTTATGATGAGGAAACTGAGACCCATAGATTTTCCCAGAATAACACAGCTACTTAGTGGTAGGGCTAGCATCCCTACTTCCTAATTACTAATCAAGCTGGATTTTCATTACAGTAATCCACCTCAGTAAGCATTTGTTGAATGTACTCGTATAACAATATCCCAGGCCACTGTAAGAAAAGGGAAATGCATTGAAAATGGGGAGAAAGCATGGATCTTACATGTAGAAAAACTTGATTAAGGTCTAGCTAGATTACAAATCGGGCTGTGAACCTTAAGGTCAGCGGTTCGAAACTACCAGCCGCTCCGCGGGAGAAAGATGAGGCTTTCTACTCCCGTAAAGATTTACACCCTTGGAAACCCTGTACAGGGTCGCTATGGGTCGGAACTGACTCGATGGCACTTAACAACAACAACAAGAGAGTTAAAGCATGCCTACATGACCTCAGGAGAAATATTCCAGTGGGACTTGGGAACAAGTACATCTCATGATATTCACAATCTATTAAAGTGAAACTGAAGTTGCATAGAAAAAAGTAATTGTGAAAGTGGTTCAAGTTTTTGTTAGGGGTAGACATTGTTTAAGCCCTAACGGACAAATGATTTGGAGAGAAGAGCCCTTCCTATATGGGTGAAGGGGCACAAGTGGATATCAAAGTGGCCGTGAACTTCAGAATGATTTCCTACTCATTTGTACTGTTGCTGAACAATTAAGTAATCTGCCCCACCACCACCAGCTGCTGTCAAGTTGACTTCAACTCATAGTGACCCAATGTGTGTCAAGGTAGAGCTGTGCTACCTAAGGGTTTCAAATGATGTTTTTTTTGGAAGTAGATCACCAAGCCTTGCTTTCAAATTGCCTCTGTGTAGACTGAAACTTCCAACCTTTTGGTTAGCAGCTGAGCAGAAGGATTTTTACTAATCTGCAGACAGACATGTATACATGGCCTTTTGGGGCAAATACTTTGACTTGGATTAATCTATTAGTAAACTCTGCAGCATAGAATGTTGGAAATAACCACATGTTTGAGAATTAAAGGATCTAAATTCCAAGCCTTTCCCTCTAGGTTAATACTGGCACAATATTCAGCAAGTGTCTCTTAGTGTCTCTGATTTTCACATACAATGTTTTGCTAACATTATCTTCTAGCGTTGTTATTGCAAGTACTCATTAATGTGTCTAATGATGAAATGGAGCCCAGGCATTGTAGGATAAGTGTTGAACTGGTAACCACAGGTCGACAGTTCAAACCCAACCAGACATTCTCAGAAACCCTACAAAGAGCCACTATGAGTTGGAACCTATTCAAAGACACAAAACAATAACAGTACCAAATGAGAACAGATTTGGATTTTATTTCCCCCTGGGACAAATTTGAAATATTGTTAGAGTCTTTCCTTGGCATATAGCATTTGGGGAGGCAGAAGGAAATTTTTTAAAATGATATTTAGAAACTTTGAAAAGTAAAACAACATCTTCTGTTAAACCACCTACTGTGGATTGTTTGTTCTTAACCATTCCTGTTTCAGGTAATGCAAGGTGGTGGATTTGGAGGGGTCCCTGTATGTAAGAGGGGTCCTGGTGTGGTGCTGTAGGATAAACACTGAACTGCCAACCACAAGGTCAGTGGTTCATACCTACCAACTGCTCCTCGGAAACCCTATACAGGGTTGCCAATTCGACGGGACTTAACAGCAATGTGTGTAAGATGAATGAGTGTCATTGTATGTTGTGAAATCAAAAGGTCACTGACTCCCCTTCCTTACCCACCTGCCAGTGAGTTCAGTTTAAAGAAGTGTTGTAAATGAAAATAAAGATACTGCTTTTTAATAGAAAAAAAAATTCCTATTACCACAAAGGAATTGGGATAGGAAGTTAATATGGTTTCCAATACCTCAGATGAAAGCGTAAGACACACTTTACAACATGGATGAACCTGGAGGATATTATGCTGAGTGAAATTAATCAATCACAAAAGGACAGGTATTTATGAGACCACAGTTCTAAAGAGTTGAGAGAAAGTTTTCCTGATAAAAGAAACAATCTATGATGGTTATTGGGGTGGGAATGGTCTTCACAGACTAGAAGATAGTCACATGTTACCCATGAGTGTTGGGGCCAACAACCTCCAAATGGAGGTTGGCAGAGGAAAGGTGAAAGTAGTGGGAGACACAAGAGAAATGCAAGAATTAAAGCGAACCAAAGTAAATATTTGCTTTAATTTATAGTACATGGAAAGGATTACAATCGTTGTAATGAAGCACAGTATAGGATTTGTTGAATGTAAAACTGATGATCTGCTCTGTAAGCCTTCACTTAATTCAAAATAAAAAATTAAGAAAAAAAAAAGACCCACTCATTTGCTTCAACTGCTCAGATTCTTTCCATACTATCTCAGTTTTAACTTCGTCACATTCTAATTCAGCACTTTAAGTTTAGGAAGTGGTTAACTGGAAAATATCCTGGTCTTTAGAAAATTAATTTATTTTTAATGCTCAAACTAAACCAAACTCACTACTGTTGAGTTAGCTACTGACTTATAGTAACCCTACAGAACAGGGTTTCCCAGTCTATGATCTTTAGGCAAAGGAGACTGCTGCATCTCTCTTCTGCAAAACAGATCGTGGCTTTGAAACACTGACCTTTCAGCTAGCAACTGAGTGCTTTCACTTTGGCACCTCCAAGTCTCCTTCTTGAGTGTTCATATACTGATAAATCAGCTGGGGGCACTTAATGATAACTACCATGATTTCTGGAGTCCTAGTATGTGCTATAGGATAAGCACTGACTGAACACTGATAGGTTGGTGGTTTAAACTCACCAGCTGCTTCTTGGAAACCCTATACAGAGTCACTATGAGTTGGAACCTACTTGGCAGCACTTAAATACAACAACCACAGTCTTTGGCTCCTAAACTTCTAGAAACTATGGGAAAAAATCCTTATACACTTGTTTGAAAACATTGTCTCACAACCTTTTGTCACTCCCTTTTCTTTATCTGCCTGTGTCTCTCCCTGTGTCCTTTCTTCTTCTTTAAATACATATATGCTTTAATGCTTTGTTGTTGTTAAGTGCCATTGAATCAGTTTCGACTCATAGTGACCTTATAGTGTTTCCAAGGAGCAGCTAGTCAGTTTCAACTGCCGACCTTGTGGTTCAAACCAATCTTGCAGTCCAGTGCAATATCCTACAGCATTGTACCAGGATGCCTCACCTAAATTTTCTCACCTAGAATCTCTCTATATATTTTTTATATAATTCTGACTACTTAGGTTGTATTATCCAGTATGATATTTTCTTGTTTTAAAATAACTTTTCTACTTCATTGTAGAAAATAATAGAATAATATAATAAGGGAATATTAATTATTGGTAATTCTACATTGTAAACATTTTGGTATAATTCCCTCACTCTAACTAAGCATTTCCTCGGAAGCCCTATACAGGGGTACTATAGGTTGGAACCAACTCGACCGCATGTAACAACAACAAAGCATTTTTAAAGTGTGGTTAATATATTGTAATTTTGTATCTTTTATTTTTCACTTAACATTATCATATAAGTACTTCCTCATTTTATTAAAACTTCATGTGAAGATAACTGTAATGACTACACAATAATCCATTCTTTGAAAGTACCATTCACTGAAAATTTCCTGCATTTGACACTTAAGTTTTTTTAGTTTTGCTATTATGAATAATGCTAAAATGAACAATATTGGATTTTTCTGCATTTCATATTACTTTATAGAATTGTTGTTGTTGATAAGTGCCATCAAGTGAGTTCCAACTCATAGAGACCCTTATAGGCTTTCCAAGAAACAACTGATGGGTTTGAACTCAGTCATAGTTTCCCCATATTTTCAGTGAGCTCTCTGTTTGGTCTGTTGTCTTTTCCCTCCTTCCTCACATAGCCTTCATAATTTGTGCATAATATCTGATTGATGGAGCCCTTATATGGTGCTATAAAGTAAGCACTGAACTGCTAACCACAAGATTGGCATTCGAACCCACCGGCCACTATTCAGGGTCGCTATGAGTCAGAACCGACTCGACAGCATACAATAAGTATGATTTGTAATGACTTCAGTTTGATGGAATTGTGAGAAAAATTGGCCCATGTATTTGAGAGAGAAATTCCCTGTCATAGACTCAAGCACTTCAGCATTCAGGAGGAAGAGAAGTCTAGGAGCAGAGAAGAGAAGAGCCAGGTACTTTTCCCTTTGGGACAGCTGAGTACTCCAGGGAGGGTAGAATGTCCAGTGGTAGCATTTTACCGAAGACCTCCTTACAGTTGCCTAAGTTGCTGCTTTGATCTCTTCCTTCTCAGAGTTAAACTTAAGGGCCAGCAAGGACTGAATTTCTGTCCTCAAGGAACCCTTAGGGCTTCCCAATGAGCACAAGTTTGACCATATCAAAAAGATGCTTAAAAGTAGCAAGTGAACCAGATCATACAGATGAGGAAAGGCAAGAGAACTCAGTTGTTATTGTTGTGTATGGTGTTCATATAGGTGCCAGTTAAAGCTGGGGGCCTGAAGATCCATTTACAGCTGTCAGGCTTTCCCAGAGAGGTGAGAAAGAAGCAGCAGTATCCATTCCTCTAGTTTGTATTCCCTGATGCAACTAAACATTGGAAATTCCTGAGTGCTGAGCCCAAGCAGAATTACCTGCCACAAAGAAACACACCAAGTCTTGTAATATGCTTTTTTTTTAGCAATAGCTTTTTTAAAGGGTGAGTGGCTATGCTCTAAAGTAATTTAGGAAGTAGCTGGAGGTTTGCCTGTCATTGAGCATATTTTATTCTAAAAATAGATGATACTAAAAGTTATATCTACATTTTAATTGAGCCATTAGTGTCATATAATTAGTGATCTCTAAAGGAAAGCCATTTGCTGTCATGGAGAAAAGAGTGAACACATCCAGAAACCAAACCCAGGAAAAAGACTGAATTATTTAGGGCCCTTTCAGATTTTCTAGGAACATTGAAAAAAAAAAAAAAATGCAATACAAGGTATTTGCAGGGAGCCCTCACTACTGACTCTCTCAGTATGTTTCTGAAACAGATCCGAAGGAAAGAGGTGGCACTAAGATTTTCTTACTTTGTAGTTTCAGTCAGGACCCTATTTCTGGACTCCAAAAGATCATTTTTGCCAGGGACTCGCTCACAGGAATCAGACAATTTGGAAGGAAAAGAAATACAGGGACGCCAAGAAAACTTACAAAGGGAGCTCATTGTTAACTCTGCAACTTCTGATTCCACCGTTGAATTTCTGTAAAAAATTATGCTTTATTTTCCCATTATTAAAGCAACTAAATGCATGTTAGAATGTCTTTGAAATACAGGAAAAATAGAAGAGAAAAAGATACTCTCTAATTCTACCATGACTGAAAACATAGGCACCATCTTTGGTATAATTACTTCAGCTTACTTTTCTTTATAGCATAAACACTGGACTGCTATCCACAAGGTTACATTTCTCCCTCATTGGGAGTAAAATGAGGCTGTCTGTACCTTAAAGATTTACAGTCTCAGAAACCCTATATAGGGTCACCATGAAGCAGAATCCAGTTGATGGCAGTGAGGTTTTTAGTTTTGTTTTGGTTGGGTTTTGTTAAAGAACCCTGGTGTCACAGTGGGTTACACATTTAGTCTGTTACCTGAAAGGTCAGTGGTTCACATCCATCAGCCCCTCCAGAAAGAGATGAGACCGTCTGCTACCGTAAACAATTTCAGTCTCAGAAACCATAGGAGCAATTCTACTCTGT
This sequence comes from Chrysochloris asiatica, assembly GCF_000296735.1. Classification (NCBI taxonomy): domain Eukaryota; kingdom Metazoa; phylum Chordata; class Mammalia; order Afrosoricida; family Chrysochloridae; genus Chrysochloris; species Chrysochloris asiatica. Next base: position 4,739,303 of record NW_006408561.1, read on the forward strand.
CTTTATAGGGCTGCTGCGAGCGAGTCAGAATCCACTGGAAGGCAACAGTGGGTTTCAGTTGGGTTCTCTTACTGCCCAATTTTGTAACTTTGAAAAACGTATCGTATGTACATAAATACATAATCGGTTTATCCCTTATTAGTAATACGGTAGTGTGGTTTAGAATGCCTTCTATTTGAGAGAAAAGGGATTTGTAATGGCTGCAGAGTATTTTTTTTTATGCCATTTACCACTTTTGTAAACTCACAATATTTTCAGCATGGTGTCTCTCTTTTAGCCTGGTTTCATCTCTCTTCACCATATAGAATCCCTAAATTTGGAGATTTGTTTCTTGTCTGTGAAAAGATGAGAATGCTAGTATGATTAATAAAGATAAAATTAAGGATTTTGTAATACAGCAAATTATTAGTTATATAATTCTGGGAAAAGAGAGTAAAATAGATTATCAAAATCCACTCAGAAACTGGAACTTCTTTCTCCGCAATAAATAGTATCTGTAGCACTGTGGGTTAATGAGCTGGGCTAAAAAGTTGTTTTGAACTACAAGGCCGGTGGTTCAAGCTCACCAGCTGCTCCTTGGAAACATTATACAGAGTCACTATGGGTTGGAACCGACTCAATGGCACTTAACAACAACAACATCATTTTTTCTTCCAGGATTTTAAACCAAGCTAATGTGACTCCACGGCACATAACAACAACAACAATGTGAATTTCTGTTATAATTCTTTCATTTGTCCTTTGTATTGTGGATTTTTAAAGCCAAAAGATAGAGAGGGAGTGAGTGGTAACTAAACAAAGTGACTCCAACATCTACAGACTAGAAGAAGAACTCTCCCCCATGACATTATAATTCATGAACCCTAGGATCTTTTTGTAACCATGATGGCATTGCGGGATAAGTGTTAGACTGGTAACTGTAAAGTTGTTGGTTTAAACCCAACAGATGCTCCAAGGGAGAAAGATGAGGCTGTTTGCTTGAACTCAAAGGAACAGTCTCTGTAGGGACACTATGAGTTGGAATTGGCCCATGACAGTGTGTTCATGGTTGTTAGTTTGATGCTGCACATCTTTCTACACTGAACATCTTTCTATACTCTACAGAGAAAGATGAGTCTGCCTGCTCCCATAAAAGATTTACAGTCTTGGAAACCCTGTGAAACATTTCTGTTCTGCCCTATTGGGTTGATATGAGTCAGAATTGATTTGATGTTAGTTGCTTTATTTCTTCAGCTGTAAAATAGAGGCATTTGATTAGATATGGTTCTAAGTCTCCTCCAAATTTAGCATTATGTGATTCTGTCTTCAGTTTATTTAGCATGCCAAGGTTTATTTGTTAGTTCATTCAGTAAATATTGATTGAGCAGTGGGGTGCTAGGCACAGTGCTTGCCTCTGGATACACCCAGATCCAGATGACCACATAGCCCTTCAACCCAGATGTAGTGTGTGTACGTGTGTGCGTGTGGGTGCATAGAATGGGTTCTGGGTTCATGAAGTACCATGAAGTACCATGAAGTCAACACTGAAGAGGCTGTGTTCAAAGGACAATAGTTGGGAAGTAGTTGTTGTTGTTAGGTGTCATCGAGTCAATACTGACTCATAGTGACCTAAGCATAAAAGAACGAAACACTACCCGGTCCTGGGCCATCCTCACGATTGTTGCCATGCTTGAGCCCATTTTGCCAATCCATCTCATTGGGGGTCTTCCTCTTTTTCACTGACCCTTCACCTTACCAAACATGATAT
>NW_006408561.1:4742396-4746516 GCF_000296735.1 Chrysochloris asiatica
ATCTTTAAAAAAGAAAAAGGGATAATTCTGACAATCTTACAAGAGTAGTGTAGTGGGGAGTTATTTAAAACTTCAAATTACTTTTAATTGAAGACCTCATATTCACTCTGAAAAGACCTTGGTCCAAGTTTTGCAATGGGCTAAAATATTTTTAAATTTCAGGGAACCATGGCAAAAATACTGGAAGCCACAAACTATCACTGAGATTTATAATCAACCAATGCCACCTATATTCATTCTGGTGATTAAAACATTTGAATCGTAACTGTGTTTATTGTTTCAGTCAAGTTGTCAGTGTTTGCCACAAGGGAAGAAATGTTGCTGTCTGTCTCTGAAGTAGTATTTGATTACAAGGACTGAGAAAAATGTGTGCATTTCACAAAATAATGGCACTAAATGGTCACATTTAGTGAGTACTGTCTGGCCAGAGAGAGGACATTGCTGTTATCCGTCTCTCTTCCTAACTTTACTCTCAGAATTTTGTGAGAAAGATTCTGTAGACTTACTTGGAATGCTTGTAATAAACTTTAATGAGTGTCAAGTTAATGGTAAGACCTTCATTTTGTTGGGAAAAGCAGGACCATTTTTAAAATGCCAGGATTTGTATGTACTTTGTCCATTTATAGTTGGGAGATATAAGCAAAATAAAACCTTTGGCTGACTTTCAGACACTAAGATCTGTAATCACAAGTAACTGGGCTGCTGTTGAATGTTATTTAGCAAAAATGTTAAATTCAATCTCTAGGAATTACTGTGCTTGCTATTATGTATTGTTGAATCAGTTCTGACTCATACTGACCTTGTGTAAGGTTTCCAAGAAGCAGCACTGTCTGTGAACAGATGACCTTGCAATTAGAAGTCAAGTGCTTATCCTACAGTGCCATACCAGTACTCCAAAATTTGGGACTACTAGACGCTCCAAGAAGTCCTGGTATGGCACTGTAGGATAAGCACTGGGCTGCAAAGTCAGTTTAAATGACAAGGTCAACAGTTCAAATTCATCACTCACCAGTCACTTCTTGGAAACCCTGTACAGGGTTGCTATGAGTTGGCACCATCTCAACGGCACATAACAACAAGAAGACACTTCTAAATTCCACCTGGTAAACAGCCTCCTGAAAAGCTTTGGTGTTAGGTGTATGTATATTTTTAGTTGTTATAGCTTCTTTATAAATTGATCCTTTTATTACTATGTAATGTTTTCAAGCCACCTTCTAGTTTTCAGAGGAATGATCTTTGTGTCTCTTAAGTTAATGTCCTTGTCTCAAGGCTATATGATGTAGATTTGATGAAGAATTTCTGCAGTATGTCATACGTTGTACCCTTGATAAGCTCCTGGACATTCTGTAATAAATTCAAACCTACTGCTGTCAAATGGATGATGACCTTATAGGGTTTCCAAGACTATCCATCTTTTTTTTTTTTTTTTAACTTTTTATTTTGAATTGAGTACAGTTTTACAGAGCAGATCATCAATTTTACATTCAACAAATATGTTTTGCTTCATTACAATGGTTGCAATCCTTCCATGTACCATCAGTTAACAGTTTTACCTCTATTCACTTTAACTCTTGCATTCCTTCCTGTGTCTCCCACTATCTTCATCTTTCCTCTGCCAACCTCCCTCTTGTATATTGCCTGCCCCATCACCCATGTCAGTATGTGTACCCCTTCTAGCCCCTGACCAATTTCCCCATCCCTTCCACCACTACCACCACCACCTGCAACAATCATAGAGTGTTTATTGTATCAAGAAAGCCTTCTCATAACTTTTTACAATAGTGGTCTCATGCAATGTTTGTCTCTCCCCACCCCTACTCCCACCCCCACCCCGTGATGGACTAATTTCACTCAGCATAATGTCTTTCAGGTTCATTCATGTTGTGAGGCATTTTTGCATATACATCGTTATTTTTCAACATTGCATAGAATGCTCCATGTGCACTGGAAAAGAATATATATTGTGCTGTTGTTGGGTTAAGTGCTCTGTGTAAGTCTATGAGGTCAAGTTGGTTGATTGTATTGTTGGTTCTTCTGTGTCTTTGTTGAGTTCTTTCTGGTTCTGTCCTTAATCAAAAGTGGTGTATTATAATCTCCTGCGATTATTATAGAGTTGTCTATGTCATTCTTCAGTTCGATTGGAGTTTGAGTTATGCATTTTGAGGCTGCTTCACAGAGGCATAGATATTTATTATGGTTATGTTCTCTTGTTCAGTTGACCCCTTAATCATGAAATAATGTCCTTCGTTGTCTTTTATGTGGTTTTTGCCTTAAAGTCTACTTTTGTTTTTGTTAAGTACCATGGAGTCGGTTCCAACTCATAGTGACCCTGCATAAGGTTTCCGAAGCTGTAAATTTTTACGGGAGCAGAATGCCTCATCTTTCTCCCGCAGAACAGCTGGTAGTTTCGAACTGCTGACCTTGCAGTTGACAACCCAACTTAATGAGGTATTAAAATTGCCACTCTTGCTTGCTTCATTGTTGTTGCTGTTATGTGCTGTCGAATTGGTTCCAACTCATAGGGACACCTTGTATAGGGTTTCCAAGGAGCAGCTGATGAGTTTGAATCACCAGCCTTGCAGTTAGCAGCCCGGTGTTTATGCTACAGTGCCATATCAGGACTCTGTGTGTATATATAAATGTATGTATATCTGGTAGCGTAAGGAGCTCTGGTAGCATAGGGGTTATGAATTGGGCTGTGAACCTCAAGGTCAGCAGTTCGAAATTAAGGGGCAGCTCTTTGGCTCGGACCCCTGACCTTTGGGTTAGCAGCCAAGCAGTTAACCATTGTGTATCAGGGCTACTTTGACACGATGTATAGGAGTATTTTTCCAATCCCCTACACAGTAGAGAAAATTACCTATCAGCAAAATCTGTTCTCTGTCCACCTCATCTAACTAGTTTGCCCTGCCCTTGATGGAAAAACCTTTCCTCAAGTGTATTTGTGTGATTTCTTTATGTATTTGCTTATTTTATTTTTGCTTCTTATAAAGCTGTGTATTAGTTATCTGTTGCTGCATTACAAATTAATCTAAAATTTAACAGCCTAAAACAACAAATGCTTGTGATCTCACACCGTTTCTTTGGTCAGGAATGTTATTTGGTTCTGCCATATGGCTGTAGTCAAACAGTCTTATTCTCTGAAGACTTATCTTCCCTGAAGACATGACTGGAACTGAAAACTCTGCTTCCAAGTTAACTCATGATGAGATACTTCAGTACCTTACTAGCTGAGCTTCTCCACAGGCTGCTGGCTACCTGGTTTCCCCATCATGTGACCAAAAGAACTCAAGGAGTATCCAAGACAGAGCCACACCTTTTATAATCTAATATTGGAAATAATATACCAATAACCTACTCTGTTGGTCACATAGACAAGTCAGGTTCATGGTGGGAGGGGACTACACAAGGGGAATACCAAAAAGAAGGGATCATTGGGGACATCTTAGATGCTAGACACCTCAGGCTGCACTGCAAAAATATCTAGTCTGATACTACCATTTTCTTGACCTCACCTCTGTATTCTCTTTGACTTTTTCCTCACTTTTTCTATTCTTTTATTTCATTTATCTCTGCTTAGATTGTTATGCCCTTCCTTTTGGTAGGCTTGGACTTTGCTTGCTCTTGTTTTAGAAGTTCTTGAAGTTAGTTAATTAGTCACTTGTAGATCTTCTTTGTTAATGTAGGAATTTATTACTGTCAATTTCCCTTTACTGCATCTCTTGAGCTTTGATATGTTGTGTTTTCATTTTCATTTGACTCTAGGTATTTTCTGATTTCTCCCTTGATTTATTAATGTCTTTAATATGACACTACTAAATTTCCACATATTTGTGTATTTTCTATTATTATTTCTTTTGCTTTTTTCTAGTTTCATTCTATTGTAGTTAGAAAAAGACACATATGATTTCCATTTTTTAGACTTTATTGAGACATGGCCAGTGATCTAGCATATGGTCTATCCCAGAGAATGATTCACCTGCATTAGGAAAGAATGTGTAGTCTGTTGTTAATGGGTGCAGTGTTCTATGAATGTCTTCTAGATCTAGTTGGTTTATTGTGCTGTTCAAGTCCTCTATTTACTTACTGATCTTCTGTCTAGATGTTCTGTCCATCATTG
>NW_006408561.1:4746738-4752525 GCF_000296735.1 Chrysochloris asiatica
GGGCTTTGGTGTTAGGTGTATATGTATTTTTAGTTGTTATATCTTCTTGATAAATTGATCCTTTTATTCCTATATAATGTTTTCCACTGTCTATTATAAAAGATTTGGACTTATTTTGTCTGATACGAATATAGCAAACACAGCTCTCTTTTGATTACTATTTACATGGAAATTTTTTTCATCCTTTCACTTTTAACCTTTTAGGTCACTGGATCTAAAAATGTGCATATAGATGAGTCACCGATTTGTGTATGTGCATCTTATACCTTCTTTGCCCCTCATTTCCTTTACTATTGTCATCATTTAAATTTAGTTGAGTTTTTATATGAAATTATTTTGTTTATATTGTTGTTGTTAGGTGCCATCAAGTCGGTACTGACTCATAGCGACCTTATGAAGAGCAGAACAAAACACTGCCCGATCCTGGGCTAACCTCATTACTGTTTATATTAAATTATATTAAATGATTTTGTTTCCCTTATCCTTTCCTTCTGTGATACTTCTATAATGGCTAAGGAGCCCTGGTAGCATAGTATTATGTGGTAGGCTGAAGTGTAAGGTCAGCAGTCGAAATTTATAACAACCTGACTTTAAATGATACCATTTTAACTTTAGTAACATATAGAACTCTATTCCTATACAACTCCCACACCAATTTACATTGTTGTTATCATCAATAACAGCCTTATACATCATGTGCCCAATAGCATAAATGTAACTAGATTTTAGATATATTTATCATTATCAAGCATGAAGGACATAACAACTAGAATTACCATCTGAAAATACCATAAAACCTACCCTATAGTTGCCCATGAAATTACCTATACTGGATATCCTTTTTTTTTTATCTGTATAGCCTCAAGTTACGTTTAACATCCTTTCCTTCTTGTCTGAAGAACTCCTCTTAGCATTTCTTGTAGAGAAGCTCTGATTGTAACACTCCTTCAGTTTTTGTTTATTTGTTGTTGTTGTTGTTGTTGTTGTTGTTGTTACTGTTAAATGCCTTTGAGTTCGTTCCAACTCATAACAACCCTATATAGGGTTTCTGAGGAGCAGCTAGTAGGTTTGAACCACCAACCTTGGAGTTAGCAGTCCAGTACTTATCTTACGGTGCCACACCAGAACTTGTTTATTTGGGAGTATCTTAATTTTGTTTGGGGGGAATATCTTAATTTTGTTCTTATTTTTGAAGTACAATGTTGTCAGATATAGAATTCTTGGTTGACAGTTCTTTTCTTTCAGTACATTAAATATGTCAAGCCATTTCCTTCTGACCATTAAGATTCCTGAGGAGAAATCACCATTTAATCTTATTGAATATCTCTTGTATGACAATTTGCTTTCTCTTGCTGCTTGCAGGATTCTCTCTGTCTTTGGTTTTCAAAAGTTTGATTATAAAGTATCAAAGTTTTAGGTTATTCTACTTGATGTTTGTTGATCTTCTTGGATTTGTGGATTCATGTCCTTCATCAAATCAGGAAAGTGTTTTGCTGTTTTTTCAAATATTCTTTCTGTCTTTCTCCCGCGTCTCTTAGAATTCTTATTATGTGTATGTGGTTTATTTTTGGGTGTACCACAATTCTATTAGGCTTTGCTCCATTTTCTTTATCTCTATTTCATGTTTCTCTTCAGTTTCAATAATTTAATTGCATTATTTCATTATCCTCTACCTCGGCGTCCTGGTGTAGCACTGTAGGATAAGCTCTGGACTTCTAACCACAAGGTCAGTGGTTCAAACTCACCAGCCACTCCTTGGAAACCCTATACAGGGTTGCTGTGATTCAGAACTAACTCGATGGCATAACAACAATATCCTCTATTTATCTGATTATTTCTTCAACTGACTCAAATTTGTTGCTAAGTCCTTTCAATGAATTTTTACATCTAGTTATTATATTCTTCAGTTCCAATATGTATCTGAATCTTTTTCATAGTTTCTCTCTACTGAAATTATCACTTGATTACTGTAATGTTTTTCCTGATTTATTTTAGTTATTTTTTTTATAGTTTCTTTTAGTTCTTTGAGCATACTTAATACTGTTATTTTAAGTTATGATTTTTCATTATTTAGGGGTCCAGGGTTAAATTGTATTCCCATAAAACGTGTGTCAGCTTGTGTAGGCTGTGATTTTCAGTGTTTAGCAGTTGTGTAATGATATAACTTGGCCCTTATGTAATGATGTACTTATCTCCTTCAATGTGATCAGCCCTGATCCACTGTAAGGAAATTGTGGTGGGAGGCAGCACTCTAATCAGGTCACAGCCCTGATCTAATAATGTAAGGGGAGTTTCCCTGAGGTGTGGCCGTTGTCAGTTTTTATTTTACAAAAGATAAAAGGAGAAAGAAGCAAGCAGAGATAGAAGAACCTGCTACCATCAAGAAAGAAAAGTTGGGAGTGGAGCATGTCCTTTGGATCTAGCTCTGTGCTTGGAACCACTTACATCCAAGGAAAGATTCATGCCAAGACATATCGAGCTCTCCGAGGAATGATGTGCCTACAAATGCTAAATACTTTGAGCCAACAGAGAGAGAAAGCCTTCCCCTAGAACAAGGGCAGGAAGCCTTTTTTATGGCCAGGGCCAGTTGGATATTTATAACATTATATGCAGGCCATACAAAATTATCAATTTAAAAATTAGTTGATAATTTTAAAATTATCATTTAAAATTAGTTAAAAATTAGGAGCTCTGGTAGCGTAGTGGTTATGAATCGGGCTGCTAATCTCATGGTCAGCAGTTCGAAACTATCAGTTGATTCACGTGAGAAAGATGAGGCTTTCTACTCCTGTAAAGATTTACGTTCTTGGAAACCCTATGCAGGGTTGCTATGAGTCGGAACCAACTCCACGGCACATAACGACAATGATGTGATGCCTGGAACTGCACTTGCCTTGGCAGGGCCAGACCAAATGATTTTGAGGACCTTATACGGCCCATGGGCTGGATGTTCCCCAACCCTGCTCTAGAGGCTACATCATGGATTTTAGCTTCTAGCCTCTTAAACTGCTATATTTTAACAGTTTATAGCAGCACTAGATAACTGTTATAGCAGCACTAGATAACTACTAAGACATTGTGTTTCCTTGATATCCGTTTCTGTCTATTTGTACTGTTCTTTCATTTGGGCAGTTCTTTCTGCTTCTTGTATACCTTGTGATTTTTTTTGTTGGTGCTGAAATGGGAATATTTCAATACAGGCAGACATTTTCTTATTGTGCTTCACTTTATTGTGTCCCACAGATAATGTGTTTTTTACATGTTGAAGGTTTGTGGTAACTAATCTTAGATCAAGCAAGTCTATATTGGCGCCATTTTTTCCACTAATGTGCTCATTTCATGTCTCTGTGTCACATTTTGGTAATTCTCACAATATTTTAAACTTTTTTTGTAATGCTATTGCACACTTAATAAACTACAGTATAGTGTAATCATAACTTTTATACGTACTATGAGACCAAAATATTTGTGTGACTTGTTTTATTATAGTTATCTGAAATTGAATCCACCATATCTCTGAGGTTGTTGTTAGGGGTCCTGGTGTGGCACTGTAGGATAACCATTGGACTGCTAACCAAAAGGTCAGTGGCTCAAACTATACTGGCACCAATATAGACTTGACTAGTGTAGACATAGCTTTTATATGCATTGGGAAACCAAAAAATTCATGTAGCTCATTTTATTAAAATTTGCTTTAATGTAGTGATCTGGAACTGAACCCACCATATCTCCAATGTATACCTGTCTTATAACATGTTAATTCTGGCATTCAAATTCTTCCTCTTCCCCGGGAATTTCTGTGTTTTTTGTTTTGGTTTGGTTTTGGTTTTGGTTATGTTTTAAATCAAAGATTTTGATAATCTGCCTGCTCCTAACCTTCCATGACTGCTTTTGCAAATACTATCCTCTAAAATGTATATGAATGTATGGAATCCTGGTGTGGCACGTTGGGTTAATGCGTCAGACTGCAAAGTCAGTTTGAACTGCAAGGTCGGTGGTTGAAGCTCACCAGCTGCTTCTTGGAAACCTTACACAGGGTCACTATGGGTCAGAATCAACTCAACAGCACTTAACAACAACAACAACAAAGTATATGTGGATATTGAGGGTCCCTCGCTGGAGCCCATGCCCAGCTAGTGTGTCAAAGGGTTTTCTTGTATTCTAGGAAAGACACAAACAACAAAACCCAGAACATATCTGATTTACTCACTTCTCAGTGATTGCTATTGTTACTTAATGAAGGTGGTAGTCAACTGTTGTTTAGTGACTTTTCCAAGTTAAATTTTATAAGATGTGAGTTCCAGTTTTGTTATCTTTGTGGTCAGTAATCTAGCAAATTTCTTCAAAGGGTGTACTGCCCTAGTGAGTCTTCCAGAAGAGAAAAGTCTCTTTGACAAGAGTGTCAAAGCTGCTGCCATTGTCTGCACGTAGCTACCAGACCAAGCCAACTGGGCAAACTTTGCAACTCCAAATTCCAGCCCCAGCCAGCCACTCTAGGAATAGGGCCCTTGTCACACTTGCACAGTGGAGCTGAGGATGGTAGCCACTTGCTGCACATGGTTCACCTAGGAAAGCTCAGCAGCTTGTCCCTTCGTTAAGCAGTCTTCTGGTTAAACATAAAGTGTCCAATATGGATTACAGTTGCTTTTTCCAGAGCATTTGTTATTTAGGAGGAGAGATGGACCTCTATTATTGTTGTTGTTAAGAGTTAAGAGACAACTCTTAACTCATGCTGACCTTGTGTGTGTCCGAGCAGAACTGTGCACCATAAGGTTTTCAATGATTAGTTTTTCAGAAGTAGATTGCCAAATCTTTCTTCTGAGTCACTTCTGGGTGGACTTAAACCAACAGCTTATTGATCAGCAGTCAGGTGTGTTAACTGTTTGCACACTGAGGGACTCCCAAAAGACATTGTTAAATGGTTCCTGTGGGGCTAAAATTGCCCATGGACAAGAATCACTACGGTAAAGGAAAGTGTATTATATTAAATCAATTTTATTATTTTCAGTTGTTAGGAAACGGAATATTTTTATATTCCTGGAAAATAAAAATAGGGCAGACCAGAACCTCATTTGACACTATGGTGGGTGAGACCCTGTGGGTACCAGTGAACAGTATACTGATCTCCACTGCACAGAATGCAACTGAGTCCTCCCAAAATGCAACTGAGTTCTCCCAAAATGCTTAGAAATGGAAAAATGCTGTAAATCCAGTAAAACTTCAAAATACCCTTGTAAAAATTAATACAACTTCAGCCAGTCTGGGATTTAAAGATTAGAAATGCCTCTTATTTTTTTATTTTTTAATATGCTAAAATATTGCCAATAGGCAAGGATTTTTAAGACAAGCTCATTTTCTTTCAGTGGCTCTGGAATACTGATTTCTCCGATAGGGGCAGGCTTACTGAAGTTACCAAGATTACATCAAAAAAGAAAAATCAACACAACTAATTGTACTCTGAGCCCTAGACATTCCTGCATTTTATTTGCAAATGCAATTATACCAGGTCCATAACACTTTCAGGTGTGATTTTAAAACACAAGAAGACCTATGGACATATAGGTAAATATGGCAGAGTTTATTTCTTACAATTGATGTGAGCCAATAGTTTTCACAAGGAAAGAAACAGAAAACATGTTTTCTTTGATTGTAAGAGCATTTTCATTTTTCCTGGCTCTTTAAAGCTTAATCTCAGGTTGAATTTCCTGTAGCTCAGAAAGCAATTTTAAAAGAGAGTCAGATTAAAAACAAGTGAATTCTGTCAAAAAAATATTTTCCTGAAAACAT
>NW_006408561.1:4752625-4762723 GCF_000296735.1 Chrysochloris asiatica
TATTCACAATGAAACAGACCCTAGTTCAATCCACATTCCTCTTCCATTAAAGCTGATACAATAAGACTTACTTGTTTACTTCTGTTTTCTTTGGAAAATAATGCATCTGAGCTGGGGACTTGGTAGGAAAGTGGAAGATGATCACAAATAAGGAAAATTACAAACTAAAAGTGGAAGAGACAGAACAGGGCCTTTAGTGACGACTCATTTTTTGCTCCTTAACTTTTTGTCTGCACAATAGGAAAAGCAACAAAAAAGCAGTAAGGAGGGAATATGAAACATTTCTACTGAGGGCAGCTACTGGATCAAAAATTGAGGGTCAAGCATGAAAACAGTTATATGTACTTATTCACTTTTAAAATGAAAAACAGAAAATATCATCACATTGTATAAAGATAATAAAAATAAGAAATGTGGTCAGTTTTAGAACACAGGCAGTTAAAGGAAAGAAACAGAAAAACAAAGGGGGTAGTGAAGGGATGAAAGGATGGATGGAAAGAAATAGGAAAGAGAATGACTTTACTCTATGGAAAATAATGCCTTGATCTTGAAGCATTTAGGAGAGTGCTGTGAAAAACGAAACTGCAATTTCACAACTGTAGAGGTACTTGAGCATGGTGTTAGATGTTCCAGAAGTAAAAATTCTTCTGAGTTAGAAAAACCACAACTGACATTCAAAATATTTGATAAATAACACAATGAGGGCATTAGCAATTTAAGAACTGCATGCTGGGTTTAAACAATCTAAGGCTATCCTGGTGCTTGGTACAGGGTTGAGCATTCCAACTTTGGAAGTGGGATCAGAGGTGTATTTAAGGTATGGCAGGTATGGCAAGTGTCTTGGGTGTCACTTGAATGAAGGGGCAGTTTCTAATTGCCATTACAGTTTCCATTACCAACTGGGGGAGACCATTCAACAATTTAAAACAAAATATTATTAGACACAATTTTCCATGCATACACCTCTGAGAGATAGTAGGAAGTGATTAGAAAAAGCCAGAAAGGAAGGAAGCAAGATGGTGGTACCAACAGTTACACTCTCCTTTTCTACTATAGCTAAAACAGACAACATCAAGCAAAAATAGGGGAGTGAACAGTCTGATTTAATTCCATTCCTCTGGAAACCAGTCAGAGCATTTCAGAATCTAAGCAGATGCTAAATTAAGAAAAAGCTTGTTCTTGGATTACTGGTGTGATGCTATAGGATCAGTACTGGACTTCAAACCACAAGGTCGGTAGGTCAAAACCACTAGCTGCGCCTTGGAAACCCTGTTGTTATGAGTTGGTACCAACTCAATGGCACTCAACAACAAATGTTAAATAAATCTTCCATGGACATTCTCTTCCCTCCTCCACCTCTGCTGCAGTGAGTGGGAGCTATAGAAGAGGCTGTTGCACTGGTGGTGGTGGTGGTGATGTGCCGTAGAGTTGGTTCCAATTCATCGCAACTCTGTACAGGCTTTCCAAGGTTATAAATCTTTATGGGAGCAGAAAGCCTCATCTTTCTCCCAAGGACTGGCTGGTGAGTTTGAACTGCCGACCATGTGGTTCAAACCTTCCGATAGTCCAGTGCTTTATCCCACAGCACCACACCAGGTGATCTAAACATCTTACAATGTCTAGAATTGTTACCATTGAATTAATTCTGACTCATGACAACTGCATGTGTGCTAAGTGGAATTACTATATAGTGTTTTTAAGGCTGTGACCTTTTGGAAGATCATCTCCAGGCCTGTCTCCCAAGGTGTCTCTGGGTTGCCTTGCACCACCAATGTACCTACTAGTAGCCAAGCACTTAACCATTTGTGCCCCCAGGGACTCGTATTTACAAGATTATTGTTGTTGTTAAGTGCCATGCAGGGTTTCCCAGAACAGCTGATAAGCTTGAACAGCTGACTTTGCAGTTCAAACTAACCTTACAATCTAGTGCATTAACCTGCAGCACCACACCGGGACTCCGTTTACAAGATTTGTTGTTGTTAAGTGCCTCGAGTGGATTCCAACCCATAGCGACCCTGAATACAAGGAGCAGCTGGTGAGCTTGAACCACCAAAATTGCAGTTCAAACGGCTTTGCAGTCTGGCGCATTAACCCACAGCGTCACACCAGGACTCCATTTACAACATAATTTTAAGATATCTTGTAGCTCTCTCCAATATATCCACAAGATAGCGCTCCACAATAAGACTATCTGAACAAAATGTTGTTAAGTGCCATGGTTGAAAAACTGCTTTAGAGCAATAATTTTCAGCACTGTAGTGTATTAGAATCACACACACTGAAGGAGGGCATATGCCCATTCTGCACCTACAACAATTAGATTTCCCTAACATGGGAACACTGAATGGTTTTAAATTAAGAAAGGTGTGCAACAGAGTTGTATTCTTTCACCATACTTATTCAAATAATCTGAGAAACGTGGTATCAGGATTGGAGGAAGACTCATTAACAACCTGTGATATGCAGATGATACAACCTTGCTTGCTGAAAGTGAAGAGGACTTAAAATATTTACTGATGAAGATCAAAGACCACAGCCTTCAGTATGGATTGCATCTCAATGTAAAGAAAACAAAAATCCTCACCACTGGACCAATAAACAACATTCTTATCAACGGAGAAAAGATTGAAGTTGTCAAGGACTTCATTCTTCTTGGGTCAGCCATCAACACTCATGGAATCGGCAGTCAAGAAATCGAATGACCTATTGCATTAGGCAAATCTGCTACACAAGACCTTTAAAAGTGTTGAAGAGCAAAGATGTCAGCTTGAAGACTAAGGTGCGCCTGACCCAAGCCATGGTATTTTCAATAACCTCGTATGCATGTGAAAGTTGGACAGTGAATAAGGAAGACTGCAGAAAAATTGATGCTTTTGAGTTATGGTGTTGGAGGACAATATTGAAAGTGTCATGGACTGCCAAAAGAACCAGTAGATCCATTTTGGAAGAAGTGCAGCCAGAATGCTCCTTGGAGGCCAGGGTGGCCAAACTTCGTCTCTCATACTTCGGACATATTGTCAGGAGGGACCAATCGCTGGAGAAGGCTAGATATCATGTTTGGTAAGATGGAGTATCAGAGGAAAAGAGGAAGACCCCCAGCAAGATGGATTGGCAAAGGGGCAGCATCAGTGGGCTCAAGCACAGCAACAATTGTGAGGTTGGCCCAGGCCTGGGCAGTGTTTTGTTCTGTTGTACTTAGGGTCACTATGAGTTGGTACCAACTCAATGGCACCTAACAACAACAAGAACAAGTGATGCCAAATGGAGAACCTGTACTTTGAGCAAAGATTTTTAAAAGAAAAGACTAGTTTAGATACCATTCCAGTTAGTTTATCTATCAAAGTACCCAAAATAACCTTACCTTGTTTGACCTTTCAAACAAGTTCAAATAGATTTTAAAAAACTGTTTTTATATCCTGTGAGGCCAGTGCTACAAACTTGAGAAACTGCTATTCTCTTTGTCATATTGAAAGCTTGTTTTCCTTTGTTTTTTTCCTAACTGATGAAATATGTTCTTTCTCCTTCTAGCAAGTGGAGATTAAGTATTTACTGGTAGGCTTAGTCCGTGAAGCCCTTTCACATCACATTTGGAGTGTTTGGAGCAATGGGGCTTGTTTTCTGTGAAGGTTTCTGCAATGTCAGTGTATATTCACAAGTTCTCAGTGAAGGACTGTTTATAGCAGAGCACAGACCAGACGCTTCTGGCGTGATCAACAGGCATTTATTACTCATAGAATAAGCAATATGGGGATGGGTAGAACAGCACACCCTAAAGTTAGACTCCCATCCCAGGGCTAGACCGCATCCCTAGTTCACGTCGTGGGAGGGGAATGCCTAAATTCCTCTCTCCAAGCATTAAATACTAGGCTTCAGATTTTGGCAGCAGCAGAGGCAGAGTCAGGTCTCACTCTTTTCCCAGGGGTTGGAGCTTTCTCCCCCTACCTTACCCAAGAAGAGACAGCAACTGTGCTCATAGAGCCAAGCTACAAACATACTCTGTAATACCCCACCATCTGGACAAGAGCCAAAACCAGATGCTAGGCATTACACATGAAAAGGAAAGCCTATCTCCAGATCATATCCAGCATCAAATACTAATCAAACAGTCATGTCTAGCCACAAAGCATGTACAGAGAGTAGATAGGGAAAAGGAAAATAAAAGGGGATTAATAAAACATGGTAAAAAAAAAAAAGCAATGAAGATCATTTATTACCCCTGGTCAGAGTGGGCTAGATTTCTGGTACCAGAGAACAGCTTTTCTTCCTTTACCTCTGTTTTAGTGAGGACAGTCATCTCCCCTCAAAGCACAAACATTACTGTATGTCTATTAGTAATTTTTTGACCATTAGCAGCTAGACAGATGATGGGGATGTGGCAATTATAATACAAGGGGCTTCAAAAAGTTCATGGAAACTTACTTTTAATTTCATTTTCCGTGGACTTTTGAAGCCAGCCCCCTCACATAGTCCATCTGTGTAGCTAGCAGTTTCTTATGTACCTTTCTTATTTGATAATTAAATGTCAGCATTTGTTTATTTACCTAAGCCAAAGCATTGCCTATAAGAATAGTTTATCCAAAAGTTGGCTCTTTTCTTCCTTTCTTTACCATTTTTTCTCACCAAAGATTAAATCTTAAAATGCATGGGCTGTTACTCAGTACTCTGATAAATAGTCTCCAAGTATTATTAAAGTAAAATGAAAATATTACTTTTCATTTTATTTTAGATGCCTGTACTGATGATACAGGCTCTTAAAAAACCCTCCCCCCCAAATAAATAAATTCATCTCAAAGCTAGAGTAAATTGAACAATTTTTAATGATGAATTCAATAGAAACCATTCTATTTATTAAGGCCAGCACACATTTGCTCAGTAAACAATAAAGCTGTCCTCGTCCATGTGTGTTTCAGTACCTCAGCAGAGATCAGCTCATGGAACTCTGGAAAACATCCAGCTTCTTTAAGAAATAGAGTGTGGTGTTACTCAGGTAGATCCAGCTGATACTTGGATCATTAACCTGCTCGTTAACGTGCTGTCTGTGCCCCACAAACATGTCAGTAGGTTCTGGTGAATGGCATAAAAGGAACAGCGTTGACGAAGGGAGTGGTGAAGATGGCAGAACCCAGAGATGCTCCTTCTTCTGTAAGTCAGTCAGATTCTTCAGGGAGATGGGGAGACTGAGAGAAGCCTAGGTCTTCTCCCGTTTAAGAAATGTTTACACACAAAATTAGGTACAGAATAAAGATTTATTTAGAATAAGGAATGGGTCACATATTATAAATCCTCAAGAGCTAGTAAATACCCAAATGTCACAAAACCTAGGGAAATAACATATTTTTATTATTGAATTGATATTGTAGGATAAGCACTCGACCTTAAGGTCAGTTTGAACCTCAAGGTCGTCAGTTCAAACTCATCAGTCACTCCTCAGAAACCCTATACAGGGTCACTATGAGTTAGAACTGACTGGACAGCATTTAACAACAACAAACAATTAATTGCCTGCCATATTCTATAGTGCTCCTTGGAGGCCAAGATGGCTAAGCTTCGTCTCTCAGACTTTGGACATATTGTCCAGAGGAAACAGTCGCTGGAGAAAGATGTCATGCTGGGTAAGGTGGAGGGTCAGAGAAAAAGAGGAAGACCCCTAACGAGATGGATTGGCCAGGTGGCATCATTGATGGACTCAAGTGTGGCAGCAGTAGTGAGGTTGGCCCAGGATCGGACATTGTTTCATTCTGCTGTGCATGGGGTCACTATGAGTCGATTCCGACTCGATAACACCTGACAACAACAACAACAATATTCTATAGTATTTTTGCTGCATGCTCTTTTGATCACCTCTTCATATAAAAAGTTTATGATATCATTTAATGTAGAGGGATACAGAAGAGAATTCAGAGTTGCTTCTAGCTTGATTCAACAGAATTTATGGGGATTTTTGAGTTTTTCAAATGATATTTTAGAAAGTCCCTTACAACTTTCTAACTTGTTATTGGTAATATCATATAAATGTTTAGGATCTGGGGAAACTTCTATCCATGTTTGTAGCATATGAAATGTAAGATGTGGAGCACTTCAAGTTTTCTTATGGTGACTTTTCATAAATAGCCTTTGATTTTCTAACACTCATTCACCAGTTTTCTTTGTCCTTGTTGTAATGGTGCATATGAGTTTTTTTTACCTTCACTGGATGTAAAATCATCAATATGAACATGTTGAATTATAACTGGGTGAGGTCATTTCAGATGAAAAGAGAACAAAAGAGGGGCATTTTGGATACAGTTTTAAGTTGGACATGGCAGCTGGAATAGGCAAATGAGAATGAGTGTCAAACATTGGCCAAGTGGCTCAGGATAGACTATCAAATCTTTATGTTAAGAAGTCCAAGGTCATTGCTGCAACACCAAGTATATGAGAGATTATTGTTGCTATTGAGTATTATTGAGTATAGCGACCCTGTATAGGGTTTCCAAGGAGTGGCTGGTGAGTTTGAACCATCAACCTTGTGGTTAGCAATCCATTGCTTATCCAACAGCACCACACCAGAACTCATCGCTGGCCTTGCTTTTGTTGTCGTTAAGTGCCATCAAGTCGGTTCTGACTCATAGGGACCCAGCATAGGGTTTCCGAGGAGCAACTGGACCTTGCAGTCCTGAGCTTATCCTACAGAACCATACCAGGATTCTTTTTGTTGTTGTTATAAGTGCCATCGAGTCTTTTGTGACTCATAGCAAACCTGTATAGGGTTTCCAAGGAGCAGATGGTGAGCTTGAACTGCTGACTTTGCAGTTCAAAGTGACCTTGCAGTCCAGCACATTAACCCACCAGAACTCTTTTAGAGCCAGCCAAAATCCTGTGTGTATCCTAGCTCTTCCCCTAACTGGTCAATGAAACCTCACTAACAAGAACTTAAGTGTACATGAAAGGGACTGCAAACTACATAGATATATTTCATTTTATTCAAACAATCCTCAACTCAGTCCTCCTTGCTGGCTTTTAGCTGAAGACCACTTTAACATCACTTTGTACAAAAGGAAATATGGCAAAGGAAGGTCAGTGAGAAAACGAGAAAGTGATTTTACCTGCTTAAAGAAGTTAAAATATCTTATTTCTAGACAAATGCTGCTACTGCCCAGCTGTCATATGCTGGTGTCTTATATTTTGTTATGATGATAGAAGCTGTGCCACTGGAATTTCAGTAGCCATCAGGGACACCCCTGGTGTTCAGGTTTCAGTGAAACTTGCAGCCTGAGGCAGATTAGGAAGAAAGGCTTGTCAGTCTACTTCCAAATATTAGCAAATAAAAATTTTGTGATCACAACAAAATATTGTATGATACTGTGCTGGAAGATGAGACAATGGAAGGCAAGGTAGGAAGGTCTTCAATTTGTTGGAAGACCTCAACAATGAACTCAAACTTTCCAATGATTGTGAAGTTGATGCAGTGGTGGACAATTTAATCTGCTATAGATGGGATCTCCGTGAGTCAGAGCCGACTCAATGGTAACTAACTACAACAAAATGATGCAAATGCATAGAGAAAAATGTTTATTAGTATTTACCAGGCTTTGGGGTAGGGTGGAATAGGGAAATATTGCTTCAAAGGATACTGAATTTCCATTTGGAATGATGAAAAAAACTTTAAAAAATATGTAATGATGATGATTGCAAAATATGGAGAATGTAATTTAATGTCAATGAAGTGTATACCTAAAAATACTTAAAATGGAGAATTTTGTGAACCACCAGCTGCTCTTCGGAAACCCTATACAGGGTCACTATGAGCCAGAACCAACTGGATGGCACTTAACAATATTACAGAATAAATTTTTTTAAATATTTTTTTTTTCAAATTTTCCAAAACCATGCAACTCCAAACTTTGAATGTTTGAATGAGACTTGTGAGAGATGCTGAAGTTTAAGTTTTGTTAACTTCAAGTAAATCTGTCTCTGGCTGTACACTAGTTCATGACTGAGGAGGAAAGAATTGGACCTCTAGAGTAGATGCTGCCAAGAGTGCCAACCATACTACTGTCTCCACAAGCAATTTTGTGTACATGGGGAACCTGAGCAACAGAGAAGGTGATTAATGTCTTGGAAGACAACCCTTGTCAATACGCAGAAATACTCGTAGTAGCTTTTAGAAGCAGCAGGTGAATTCTAGGCATACTCCGGTTAAGCAGTAAGTGAATTAGCTGAGAAAATCAACCTTGCTCTTAAAATGAGAACAGGCTTGACCTTGAGCCAATATCAAAGAATGAGAGAAACACTTCACAGCTGCTATAGCTTTCTGACTTCTAGGAGCAGATGATAAAAATCTGATTTTCTTGGCTCTTAGTCTGTCAGTTCCAGTCAATAATTAGCGGCACTGAATGAAGCATCTTTTTCTGAGATCCTTAAGCTGTCTAACTGATTAGCTTAGCTCACCTGAGCATACTGGGGTAGTAAGGAAAGGGGAAATATGGTTTCAATTTTCGTGTGAATGCTGCCAGAGCAGGCACTAAACAAGAAGTAGAGTGTTTTCTAATCTTCCTTTCTGCTTGGGGGGAATGAATGCATGAGGAAGTTAAGTGGCTTTCTCAGGGTCTCGGAACAACTTACCAGGAGAGAATAGTCAATCTTTAACTACCTAAATTTTCCTGAGTGCTACCATTTTGCTCTACTAGCCTCCTTCCTCTGTTCACAAATAATTGATAGTGGTAGTACAGTTAGCCAGAAATGTCTGTAAGATTCTTTAGGCTTGAGAAGAGGCCAAATGTCTGTGACTTCGTACACTCATCCTGTAAATCTCACAAGCAGTGGATTTTAAAGGCTGTGTAGCACCTTACTAATCAGAACCTTACTAGAAAAAGTATTTACTGTGAGAGAGAGGAAGTCATCATTCTTTTGTAGAAAAGACCCAATCTTACCGGGTTGATGTAAAACCCAATGCACTGATGAAAGTGAACGTAATGCCAAAGAGCAGAAAGGAGGTAACAGACTGAAACAAACAGAACAATCGCTACAGAAAATCAGATAAATGAATATAAGGACTTCAGTGCCTCATGTTGAAGCCTTGCCTTTCCTATCAATACTTCTTAATCTGCTTACATACTTGCCCATTTCTCCTTTTTTCCTCCTCCTTTCTTCCATATGGAGTCCTGGAATCCTGGTGTGGCACTGTGGGTTAATGCATCAGACTGCAAAGCCGTTTGAACTGCAAGGTCGGTGGTTCAAGCTCACCAGCTGCTCCTTGGAAACTCTTACAGGGTCACTATGGGTTGGAATCGACCCGACAGCAGTGTACTACTACTAACTACTACTTATTCTGTATGGCACCATGTCCTATAAAACCAACATGACGATCGCCCTGAAATAAGTTCCTATGTAGTGGAAAGCCTTATTGGAAAACAATTTGAGCATTTCTCTCTTCTCTGTTTATACTCTAAAGCAGTATTCTCACCTTTCCATAACCAGCACTTTCAATTTATGCTGCTGCTTTTACTAAGTCCATCAGGTCAGTTCCAACTCATAGTGACCCTCTGTAGGGTTCTGAGGCGTGTCTAGTGGGTTTGAACTGCCAACCTTGTGGTTAACCATCCATTGCTTACCCTATAGTGCCACACCAAGACTTCCTTTCTATTTGTGTTGTTGTTGTTAAGTGCCCTCGAGTTGGTTCCAACTCATAGTGACCCCTATATAGGGTTTCCGAGGAGTGGCTGGTGAATTTATACTGCCAATCTCGCAGTTCAAATGGACCTTGCAGTCCAGTGCATCATCCCACAGCGCCACACCAGAACTCCCGTCTGTTTATGGTAGTGGTGGTGGTGATGTGCCGTGGAGTCAGTTCCAACTCATAGCAATCCTGTACAGGGTTTTTGAAGCTGTAAATCTTTATAGGAGCAGAAAGCCTCATCTTTCTCCTGCAAAACAGCTGGTAGTTTCAAACAGCTGTCCTTGAGGTTAGCAGCCCAATACATAACCACTATGCTACCAGAGCTCCTTCTTTCTATTTATAGCAGGTATTATTTAATACTTTATTTGCCATCATAAAGTGAATTCAGAGATAATATGAAGTAATTTATAATAAAATTGTGTGTATTTCAATATGCAAAT
>NW_006408561.1:4766578-4774628 GCF_000296735.1 Chrysochloris asiatica
GAGGAGCAGCTGGGGAGCTTGAACCGCCGACCTTGCAGTTCAAACGTCTTTGCAGTCTGGCGCATTAACCCACAGCGCCACACCAGGACTCCTCATAGTGTAGTTGTTGTTGTTGTTAAGTGCCATGGAGTCAGTTCCGACCATAGTGACCCTGTATAGGGTTTCCGAGGCTGTAAATCTTTACGGGAGCAGAAAGTCTCATCTTTCTCCAGCGGAGCAACTGGTAGTTTCGAACTGCTGACCTTGCAGTTCATAGCCCGATTCGTAACCACTACGCTACCAGAGTAGAGGAGGCAAATTTGTGAACGTTCTATGGAGAAAAATGAATGATACATATGAGACTAGAACTTGATGGGTGGGAGAGGCAGAGATGGGTGGTCAGGGAAAGCCTTGGTCCTAAGATCTGCAAGAGGAGCTTTCCAGGCAAAACAAAACAAACAAAAAAACCCAAACCCAAATGAGTTGCTGATGAGCCATTTCCAACTATCGGTGACCCCCTGTGTGCAGAGTAGAACTATTTCATAGGGTTTTCAAGGCTGTGACCTTTGGGAAACAGATGACTGGTCTTTCCTTTGAGACACTACTAGGTAGATTTGAACCTCCAACCTTTCAGTTATTAGTTGTGTGCTTATATTTGTTCATAAATCTGCCTCCTCTACTTCGCTATGGAGTCCTGGTGTGGCAAAGTCGATTTGAACTGCAAGGTCAGTAGTTCAAGTTAATGGCACTGTACACCACCCAGGGATTCCTATTCCAGACAAAGAGAGCAACAAATGCTGGGATCTGAGGTGGGAATAAGTTTGACCTGTTCCAGGAACAACAGAATGAGCAAGACACCAGATAGTAAAAAACAGAGATGAAATAATGAGGAGAGGCCATGTCACAAGAGTTGTGGGACATTGTTTCAAATGCTATTAAGGGATGGAGTAAAACACAAAACAAATGTTGACAATTGAAACTGACAAGATGAAAGTTGCCAGTATCCTCAACAGGAGCACTTTAATTGGTCTGTGATGACAAAGGCTTGTGTGAAGTAGATTAGGAAAAAAATGTAGAGACGTCTAATAAAGACACATTTTTCTTGCATTTCACTATAAAGGTGAGCAAAGAAATGCAATTCTAGCGAGAGGTTTTGTGCTTCAAATGGGGAATAAAAAAATACAATATATTGTTATGCTAATGGATAGTATCTTCTAGAATGGGAGAAACTGATGCAGAAGAGATTAGAATTATTAAAGGATCAAAGCTCTTGAGTAGATGAGAGAGACCAAAGAGTAAAGAAGGAAGGCAAGAGATGTTTGGTTCTCTGTGTTGATAAATTGATGGTAGGAAAATAGATGCGGTTTTTGTTTTTTTGGTTTTTTTGAGTGTATTCTTAGTAAAATACATGAGACTATAAATTGAGAGTAAGGATAGGGGAAGTGGTGTTGGAAATTTGAGGGGGGGAAAAAAGTCTATGAAATAGGCAGCTCAGAGGCTAGGACCTTGAATTCATTAGGGAAATGCAGTCTAAAAAAACAAAAAAAAATCAAGAGTGTCGATCTGAGATATATGGTCA
This sequence comes from Chrysochloris asiatica, assembly GCF_000296735.1. Lineage (NCBI taxonomy): Eukaryota > Metazoa > Chordata > Mammalia > Afrosoricida > Chrysochloridae > Chrysochloris > Chrysochloris asiatica. Next base: position 4,768,137 of record NW_006408561.1, read on the forward strand.
TTTAAATTTAATTTGAGACTTTAGGGAAATTGTGTTTCTAGATGTCAAAAAAGGACTGGATTTATCAACATTGACGTTTTGTCAAGCTAATTCAATAATAAAAGCAAAGGAAGAAGTCTAGAAATGGCCAGGGCAGGAGGAATATGAGGATTTAAGAGAGTTGTTATTAAGTTGTTAAGTGCCATCGAATCAGTTCTGACCCATAGTGACCCTGTATAGGGTTTCCAAGAAGCGACTGGTAAGCTTGAACCACCAACCTTACAGTTCAAACGACTTTGCAGTCTGGCGCATTAACTCACAGCGCCACACCAGGACTCCTTAAGAGGGTTGAGGGGCAATGAAAGTGTTTGGAACAAGTGGGTCTTTTAGGTAAAAGACTTATTGGAGTCTAAGGTTGGCAATTCAAGCTCACCAGCTGCTCCTTAGAAACCCTATACAGGGTCACTATGGGATGGAACCGACTTGACGGCACTTAACAATAAGTGTCGGTAAGAGTCCTGGTATGGCGCGGTGGGTTAATGCACTGGTCTGCAAGTTTGTTTGAACTGCAACATCGGCAGTTCAAGCTCACCAGCCACTCCTCAAAAACCCTGTACAGGGTCGCTATGGCTTGGAATCAACTCAATGGAACTTAACAACAACAAGTACCAGTAAGAATGAAAGAATGATCTGTAAAGTCAGGAGTTAGTGGCGAGAGAGTTAAATGCTTTAACTAAAGATTTCTGAGATGGTTCCAGAAGCTGAGTTGTTGTTAAGTGTCACTGTGTCTGTTCCGACTCATAGCAACCTTGTATAGGGTTTCCAAGGAGCAGCTACTGGATTTGAACCTCTGACCTTGTGGTGAGCCGTCTAATACTAACCCTACAGCTCTTCACCAGGACCCTAGAAGTTGAGTAGTAGGAGTTATAATGGATAGTTTGTGTGTGTGGTGACAATGGCAGTGGTAAAGAAAGTGACAGGGAGAAAGCTGTTTTTGGTGGTGTGTGCCATCCAGTCACTGCTAGCCATGAAATAAATAAATGAGGAGTTGTAACCAGCCTTAAATAAATGAATGAGGAGTTGTAACCAGGAGGACAAAAAATGACTGTCACAGGAGCAGACAGTCCAATAGTCAATGGCAGATGCTTCAAAAGAGCTGGCTTTTGAGGGAGGGGAAGTGATGTGTAAGCAGTAATGAGAAGGAGCAAAGAGGAGACCTGCTCTGTGGTTTGAGAGTTGAGGGAGAGAAGACAGTCACAACTTAAGAGAAAACCAGGAGAATCAACGTTCTCTGCTTACAGCCACATTTCAGAGCAAGAAGTTAAAGGGAATATTAAAAAAAAAAAAAAAAAAAGTTTTTAAGAATTAGGAGATTATGCTGTTGAGACGTTCCAGTGGACACAATGGGCAGACTGGGGGAGGAATGTAGCAAAATGGAGAAACAGAAGATGGGGAAGTGCTTAGGGGTTGTTAGAGGCAAGGCGGGATCAGTCTGGGTGGTGAGCTTGGACTTTTCATGGTGATCAAAATAAGCAGGGGAGCATAGTGGTTCCAACACGCTTTGAACCCACCAGCCTCTCTGCGAGAGAAACAGGAGACTTTCTACTCCCACAAAGAATCCTGGTATGGTGCTGTAGGATAATGCACTGGACCACAAGGTCAGTTTGAACCACCAAACATGTGGTACAAATGCACAAGCCACTCCTTGGAAACCCGATACAGGGTTGCTATGGAACTGACTGGATGGCACCTAACAACAAACAACAACAAATGTATACAGGGTTGCTATGAGTGGAACCAACTCTATGGCACTTAACAAGAACAAGTTAAGCAGGGATGTAGGGAGTATAAATGGTGACTGATGATCTTTTGGGGGAAGATGACTATAACCTCCTTTTAGGGATTGCTGTCTTAGTTATAGACTGCTGGTTGCCTACCCTAATATCTGCCATCACCCCTTAGAACCTCTTATTTTCATTTGGGCACAATGCTGTCCAGAATTAAAACTATACTTCTAACTTTCCTTGCAGATAAATGTAGTATTATATATAGCATGTACCTGAGTCACAAGGAGCTCTGGTAGCATAGTGGTTACAAATTGGGCTGAGAACCACAAGGTCAGCAGTTCGAAACTACCAGCTGTTTCACGGGTGAAAGATGAAGCTTTCTTCTGCCATAAAGATTTACAGCCTCAGAAACCCTGTGCAGGGTCGCTATGAGTCGGAACTGACTCCATGGCACATAACAACAACAACAACCTTAAGTCACTGCTCAGGATTCAGAGTCTAGGACAGGTGTGCCTGATTGCCACACCTGGGCTATGGACAGTCTCCAACTGCCAAGGGAGTCTGGGAAAAGGAGTACTCAGACTGTTCTGTAGAGCAAAAAGTCAGTCAGTCTATAATCCAACAGTAGGGAATTATTTGAATAAAATACAGGTTCAAAGTAGCCTGGAATAACAACAACAAAAAACACCAATAGGTGATTAGTTGAAACAATTTCAGTGCTTCAAAATAAGGGATTAATTGGGGGAAATAAAATGTCTAATGGCCTGGCATTAACTAGACTGACCTCAATGTCCTTCAGCCTTACACCTTAAAATTGAAAATACAAACAAGTAAGCAAGGACAAGCAGATGTAGTTGTCTTGAAGTGAATCTGAAAAAATATTTAAAAGAGAAACACCACAAAACCCTATAATCTCAAATTTGGATTGGGGTAGATATGGTTACTTTTTGAATTTTCATCTTTTTTGTTATGGAAGCACTGGGTGTTTATTTTAGGAAAATCATGAAATGCAAAACAGCCAAAAGACTTTTTAAGTCCACACTTCTATTTAGAGACAACAACTGATCCCACCATGTGTACATTTTTGCCCAGTGTTTTTCCCTGCAGGTGTTTTCAGTATTTGTGTTTCCCTTTTGGAATGGTATACCCACTATTATGTAAGGTTGTCTATGGAAAGTTAAAGATAAATTTATCCAGAAGTTTTTTTAAAAAAATAGATTACCACTTAGAAATGCAGCGTTTGCTTTTTACATAGGATGCAAATCAGCATTCTGTGTTGAATTGCATTGTCTCAATGATAATCATGTTTAGAAATCCCGGTCCTCCTACATTTGTACCTGGCTCTCCTCCTCATTCATCATTCACCTGTAGCAGTCAAGGCAGTCAATAAGAATCTCTCTCTCAGGAGCCTCTGAAAATGCTATTTTTCAGCATTTTGTAAGTGTAAGATCCTATTGATTCACATGTTATTGCACCTCCCTCTTTTGCTGGTAGCCACAAATTAGTCTGAGTCAGAATAGTTGGTGAGGTAATCAGGTTCTATACAGACTATCCTTTTCTATTCTTCCCAAAATGCCTTAAAATAAAATAAGCACTAGAAGGTGACAAAAGCAAAGATGTTGCTAGTTATTTGGCCTACAGCTGAGATCCTTTATTCTTTAAAACCAAACATTTTGGCTTGCTCAACCCTATTAATTAAGCACAGGAAGCAGTGCTTGTCATGACTCATCATTTTCTCAAAGTATATTACAGAACATAGTCAATTTCAGTGTGTCACTTAACAGAGGGTATTGTTTCTAACAGCAACCTCCAAATCTAAAATATCCACATTTGCTTTTTTAATGTTTCTATCCCGTAGCTTAAGGAGCCCTGGGAGCAAAGTGGGATACAAGTCGTGCTGTTAACCACATGGTCAGCAGTTTGAATTTTCTAACTGCTCCCCAAGAAAAAGATGAGGCTTTCTGCTCCAGTAAAGATTTTACAGGCTTAGAAATTCTATAGAGTGGCTATGAGTCAGAACTGACTCAACAGCACACAACCACAAACCATCCTGTAACTTAGAGTCCTGGTGCGGTGCTTTAGGATAAGCACTAGACTCCTACTACCCCCAAGGTCCATGGTTCAGAAATCCTGTTGTTTTTGTTAGGTGCCATTGAGTCAGTGCCAACTCATAGTGACCCTGTGCACAACAGAACAAAACACTGTCCACTTCTTCGCCACCCTCATAACTGTTACATTTGAGCCCATTGCTATTGCTACTGTATCAATCCATCTTTTTTCTCGGACTCTCCAATTTACTAAGCTTGATGTCCTTCTCCAGGAACTGGTCCCTCCTAATAACATGTCCAAAGTATGAGAGACAAAGTCTCACCATCCTGGCTTCTAAGGAACATTCTGGCTATACTTCTCCCAATACAGATTTGTTTGATTTTCTAGCAGTCCATGCTACTTTTAATATTCTTCTCCAACACCATAACTCACATGCATCAATACTCCTCTGATCTTTCTAATTCATTATCCAATTTTCACATGCACATGAGGTGATTGAAAATACCATTTTGGGTCAGACACACCTTAATCCTCAAACCGACAGCTTTGGTTTTGAACACTTTAAAGAGGCCTTTTGCAGCAGATTTGCCTAATATGATAAATATTTTGATTTCTTGACTGTTGTTTCCATAATTGTTGATTGTGGATCCAAACAAAATGAAGTGTTTGACAACTTCAGTATTTTCTCCATTTATCATGATGTTATTTATTGGTTCATTTGTGAAGATTTCTGTTTTCTTTACAATGAGGTGCAAGCCATACTGAATGTTATAGTCTTTGATGTTCATCAGTAAGTATTTCAAGTCCTCTTCACTTTCAGCAAGCAAGGTTGTATCATCTGTATATCGCAGGTTGTTAATGATATCTTAACATTGTTAATGATTTTTCCTCCAGTTGTTGTTAATAAGTCTCCCTCCAGTCCTGATGCCACAGTCTTCTTCATATAATCTAGCTTCAGAGATTATTTGCTCAGCATACACATTTAATAAGTATGATGAAAGGATACACACCTTTCCTGATTTTAAGATATTCAGTATTCCCTTGTTCTGTTCTTACAACAGCCTCGTGGTCTATGTACAGGTTCCTTATGAACACAATGAAGCATTCTGTAATAGCCATTCTTCACAGCATCATTAGTAGTTTGTCATGAGCTACACAGTTGAAAACTTCTACATAGTTGATAAAGCACAAGCAAGCATCTTCCTGGTATTCTCTGCTTTCAGCCAAGATCTATCTGATATCAGCAATAATATTCCTAGTTCCTCTTCTGAATTTGGCTTCAATTTCTGGCTGTTCTTTGCAGATGTACCATTGTAACCATTTTTAAATTATCTTCAGAAACTTTTATTTGCATGTGTTATCAATGATACTGTTTGATGATTTCCACATTCTGTTGGGTCACCTCTCTTTGGAATAGTCACAAATATGAATCTTTTCCAATTGGTTGGCCAGGTAGTTGTCTTCCGAATTTCTTGGCATGGATGAGTGTGCCTCCAGTGCTTCATCAGTTTGTTGAAAGATTTCAATTTGTATTCCATCAATTTCTGAAGGCTTGTTTTTTCTTGCCAGTGCCTTCAGAGTGTCATGGACATCTTTCTTCAGTACCATTGGTTCTTACTCATGTGTTACCTCTAGAAATGATTGGACATCGACCATTTATTTTTGATACAGTGATTCTGTGCATACCTTCCATTTTTTTTTTTTTGATGCTTTCTACATCACTCACATTTTTGCCCATCCTTTAATATTGCAAGTGGAGGCTTGAATTTTTTCAATTCTTTCATCTTGAGTGACACTATACAGTGTCAAAGCCTTTGGACATCACTTAACAACAACAACAACTCCTAATCCAAGGAGTGCATTGACTCCATAGGATAAGCACTGGAATGTAAACTAAAAGGTTGGCAGTACAAGCCTACCAGTCGCTTGTTCTGTGGGCGAAAGAAAGATGGGGTTTTCTGCTACCTCAAAATGATGTGAGACCTCAGAAATCATTTACAGGGTTGCTATGAGTTGCAACTTGTTTTTACTTATGAAATATCCTTGGCACACAAAGTCAAAGATTTTCAAGTCAAGATTTTTAATAGTAATAAAAATAGAAATCAGTATAAGAACTAACTCTTAAGCTATTTCTATGCTTGCCTTCTCTGTTGGTTTGGGATATTCTATGGATTATATTCCTCTGCCTTCAAGCAATTGAGTTCTACCCAGTCATGGAGCAAAATGAGTGCAGCTGAGTTTCCCTGGTGCTATGTGCAGGCAACTTCATTGTCACATAGAAGGAGGTGGCAAGGAAGAAAGCTGCTCCACCTGGGAAGGTTACAGTTGTTAGTCAAGGATCAGTAAGTCTTCACCGTATGTGTGGAAAGCACTTGGTAGGTAGAGAAACAAGAGACAGTATGAAAATTTTCAATGAATTCTTCCCCATTCCCACATTCACATACCAAAAGCATCATGATGTCAAGTCAACAGTGACTCATGGCAACCCCATGTGTGCAGTGCAGAGCTGTTCCATAGGATTTTAAAGCCTGTTACCTTTCAAAAGCAGACTGCAGGTCCATCTTCCAAGGTGCCTCTGGGTGCATTTGAACCACCAACTTTTTGACTGGTAGTAGAGTACTTAAAGGAGGTCTGGAAGCATAGTGATTACGAGTCGGGCTGGTAACTCAAGGTAGGC
>NW_006408561.1:4774728-4777713 GCF_000296735.1 Chrysochloris asiatica
CCGTCTGTTTATGGTAGTGGTGGTGGTGATGTGCCGTGGAGTCAGTTCCAACTCATAGCAATCCTGTACAGGGTTTTTGAAGCTGTAAATCTTTATAGGAGCAGAAAGCCTCATCTTTCTCCTGCAAAACAGCTGGTAGTTTCAAACAGCTGTCCTTGAGGTTAGCAGCCCAATACATAACCACTATGCTACCAGAGCTCCTTCTTTCTATTTATAGCAGGTATTATTTAATACTTTATTTGCCATCATAAAGTGAATTCAGAGATAATATGAAGTAATTTATAATAAAATTGTGTGTATTTCAATATGCAAATACTCAGGCACCAGTACATTCAAAATCATAATTGAGTTGTCTGATGCTTGCACTTAGATGCTTGTAGACTCTTATCTCCATGAAGAAAGCAACTACAAATGCAACCTGACAGTGTTTTTCTTTTGACAGCTCACATACGATGAAGTGGTGTTGTCGTTACTGAATTGATTTTTCCAAGGTGCAAATAATTTTTGCAAAGTTACAAGCAAAAGCAAAGTGTAAACTACCCTAATTTACATAGCAGCTGCATTCCTGTAAATTTTAGTATATAATAAAGCTATCCCCAAAATAAGGAGCTTTAGTAGCGTAGTGGTTACAAGTCAAGCTGCTAATCTTACAGTCAGCAGTTCGAAACTACCAGTGTTTCTGCTGGAGAAAGATGAGTCTTTCTGCTCCTGTAAGGATTTACGGCCTTGGAAACCATATACAGGGTTGCTATGAATTGGTACTGACTCCATGGCACATAACCACGACCACCACCAACACCATCCCAAAATAGTATTTGATTACATATAAAACAGAAGGCCCAAGCTTATGTAATTTTAAAGAGGTTGTTCGCCTCTACCAAGGTGAGTACTGGTGATTTAACCAAGCATTCATCTGCTAACTGAAATTCAGAGATTCAAATCCACAGCTGTTCCACAGGAGAAAGATGTGGCAACCTGCTCCCATAAAAGTGTGCATCCTTGGAAGCCCTATGAGCAGGTCTATTCTGTTGTATAGGGTCACTGTGAGTCAGAATCAGCTTGACAACAGTGGGTTTGATGAATTCACCACTATCGCTTATTTTTCTAAAAGTTCATGGAAAAATAAAATAAACAATGGCATTTCTTAACAAACTTTTTGTAACCACCTTGTCTAGAATTATGAACAGTGTTTGACACATAGGGTAGTAGTTTGCTGATTGTAACTCAATATTATTACCAAAGAACTCATGATGTGGCTCTGTAGGACCAGCACTGGACTGATCGGCAAGGTCAGCAGTTCAAACCCACTATCTGCTCCTCTGAAACCTCATACAGGGTTGCTATGAGTAGGAATTGACTCTGCAGTACTTAACAACAACAACAGCATACTGGTCTTAAGTGATGCTTAGCAGTAATATCCTAATGCTTTGTCAGTTACTTCATGAATGACGGAGCAGTATTTCCTAATATAGATTATTCTTAAATTGGACAAATTATGCTGCTTCTCTACATCAACTGAAAAGAGAAAAATAAAATTAAGTCAAGGAAGAAAACATGACAAACTTTTAAAATTACAGATTTCTATGAACTTTTTGAAACTCCATTGTATGTGTGTATGTTTAAATGCACACATACATACATACATAGACAGAAAGAGAGAGAGAGGTTTATTATAAAGATTTGGCTTACACATGGTAGAGAACTAACAAGTCTAACATTTGGAGATAAGGTAATAGGCTGGAGATTTCTGAAGGTATGTGTCCCAAAATCTGAAGATCAGATGAGGGGGGAAGAGTGAGTTAGTTCTGGCAAAATGTCTATTTATAGTGTACTGGTCAAACACGCTGTAGGGAAACTCCCTTTTTGCTCTTATGGTCTTCAACTGATTGATTGAAGCCTACCTACATTATGGAAGATAATCTGCCTTACTTTAAGCCAACTGATTTAATCACATGTAACTACTTCATGACAAAGTATGGATAACATTTTGAAGAATGGGTATTCCAGAGCACTTAATTGTTCTCATAAGAAACCTGTGCATAGACCAAGAGTATAGGTAGTTGCTGGAACAGAACAAGTGAATACTGAGTATTTTTAAATCTGGAAAGGTGCTGACCTGAAAGGATTGTATCCTTTCACCATACTTACTCAACCTGTATGCTGAGCAAATAATCCAAGAAGCTCAATGATATGAAGAAAACCCTCACACCAGGATTGGAGGAAGACTCATTAACAACCTTTGATATGCAGATGATACAACCTTGCTTGCTGAAAGTGAAGAGGACTTAAAATACTAATGAAGACCAAAGACCACAGCCTTCAGTATGGATTGCACTGTAATGTGAAGAAGACAAAAATCCTCACCATTGGACCAACAAACAACATCATGGTAAATGGAGAAAAGATTGAAGTTGTCAAAGACTTCATTTTGCTTGGATCCACTATCAGCATTCATGGAAGCAGTAGTCAAGATGTTAAACAACTTATTGCAGTAGGCAAATCTTCTGTATGAGACCTCTTCAGTGTGTTCAAGAGTAAAGATGTCAGTTTGAGAACTAAGGTGTGCTTGCCACAAGCCATGGTATTTTCAGTAGCCTCATGCGTGTGAAAGTTGGACAATGAATAAGGAAGACCCTAAAATAATTGATGCATTTGAGCTATGGTGTTGGAGAAGAATATTAAAAGTATCATGGATGACGTGGAGTGATGAAGCAACTGGGGACTTTGGACCCAGAGAGGGAAAGGGACTGTGGGCCGAAAACTGGAGGGAGAAGGGGAAAAGGGGAAGTGTAGGGGGCGGGTTTCTGGGATATACCCTTTGGGTGGTTGAGGATGCATGGAGGGGATTGGAACCATGGCAATGAGATGTTATACGATGGAATGAATGCAAAACTAAAGTTCTCCCATGTAAACTATCATATAATTCACAATAAAACGTTTAAAAAAAAAAAAGTATCATGGACTGCCAGAAGAACAAATTAATCT
>NW_006408561.1:4787093-4800229 GCF_000296735.1 Chrysochloris asiatica
ACATAACAACAACATATTGGGTTTGAGTCCTGGTGTGGCACTGTAGGATAAACACTAGAACACAAGGTCGGTTTGAACTGTAAGGTGGGTAGTTCAAACTCACCAGCCACTATACAGGGTTGCTACGAATCTTAACTGACTTGATGGCACTTAACAACAACAACAATTTCACAGTGGACTAAGTGTTGGGCTGCTAGCCGCAAGATCAAAGATTCAAACCCACCAACTGTTCTGAGGGAGAACGATAAAGTTGTCTGCTTCTGTAAAGATTTACAGTCTTAGAAACTCTAAGAAGCACTTCTACTCAGGGTCTGTGAATCTCGATGGCAGTGGGTTTGGTTTTGGGTTTAGGTATTGGCATCTACTTTCCAGGTTTTGATTGTTTGAACCTGGTAGGCCAGTGCAGCTCCAGACTCATTTGTGAGCTAATGCTGGTGGTTCTTCTTTCACTTCAGTGCACCCCCCCACCCCAGACTAGCTGGGAAGCTGTGTAGTTATTTATAGGGTGTCTCAGTGGAATTAGCTGTAGTCTGAAATATGATTATGCCACTGATATGTGCAACTTCTTCATAAAACTTCATTGCCAGGCTGCAGATAACGCCGTTATAGTAAAAACAATTTGTCAAATGCAATCTGAAATCCTACAGGGGATTTTTCAGCAGCTGTGTTCTGTTAATGCTGCTGCTGACTGAGTTGATCCGAAGATGCAAGCCACATCTCTAAACTGGTCATTATTTATTTGCTTCAGCTACATTCACTAATTAAATCTCCTGAGTTATTCCTGACACCTACCACCTGGGACCCATCTCAAACAAAGGCTTCCTTGTGACACACAGTTGAGCCAGATCTAGGCCCTTCTGTTTCATGTCAGAGTAAATAATTTAGCTCTGAGACTTTTTGTTCAAGTGGATATGATGTTTCTCTTGTTGGCTGCTTTATTTCTTCAGCAAGAATCAGTTTACCAAGTTAGCTGCTATTTGGACTGGCTTAATTAAAACCTCACTTTATGTGCAGGCAGCCCCCAAGCAAAATACTGCCCAGCACAAAACACCAGAGCCATTTTTACTCATTAAAACAGTTGGGCATTGTTAATTACCTCCAGCCAATCTGACCCTAGTGTTTGCTCTTGTTGGTCCTTGTGACAGTATATCCTCTCAGGGCTTACCCCACTTGAAAAGTAAGGTATGCCAAGAATTCCTAGGCTCTGGGGAAGTCTACAAAAGAGAGCAATGTGAATGTTCAGGTCACCAGAAGGTGTGGCTATATCAGATATGGCATCTGGCCTCCTGAGATACTTTGGATTGAGCTATCTGTGCTGTGTTGTCAAGGTTTCATGCATAGTAGACACATTGCCAACACTGTCATTCCTTTCAGTAGGCATACTCTAGGCAGCTGGTAAAATATATATTATAGTTAAGCGTCATCGTGTCAGTTCCAGCTCATAGTGACCCTGTATAGGACTTCTAAGGAGCAGCTAGTGAGTTTTGAACCACTGACCCTGCAGTTCAACCCAACTTTGTGGTCCATTGCTTACCCTGTTGCAGTGCCACATCAGGACTCCAGTTTCAAAAAAACAAAAAAAAAGATGTGTGTGTACACACACACACACACACACACACACACACACATATGAGAGTGGGTCAAAAATTATCCACACTGGCTCAGACTTTATTTTAATCAACTTTTAGAAAAGACAGATATATCATTTTTCTACATAATCTCTTTGCTTTTCAATACACTTTCCCCATCTTTTGACAAGTTTTCATATTTCCTTATTTTAAAATGTTTTAAGGCTGAGCTGGGAGCCACAAATGCACACCTGTCTTCACTTCTTCATCAGAGGTGAATCTTCATCCTTGAAGGGACTAAACAGATGAAAGTCTGATGAAGCAACATCAGACTATAGGGAGAATGGCTCAGAGTCAGAAACAAGTTGATGGCAGTGTTATATATGGTTTCCAAAAACTCTATCCCAGTCAGTGGCTTGTCTTTGTGGCTTGCCACTTATTTGGTAAAGTTTTTTTGATGCCGAAAACTAAAACAGGATCCTTGCCTCACAACATAACAAATTGAAACTGGATTAAGGACCTAAATATGCAAACTAAGCCCATTAAATTTTTATTACAACAATCAGAGGAAACCCTGTCAGGTGCAGCTTTCAACAATGGATTACACAATAAAAGCACAAACAGCAAAAGACAAAATAAATAAATGGAACCTCATAAAAGTTTAAAACTTCTATTCATAAAAAAACTTTCCCAAATAGTGAAAAGATGGGAGAATATCTTTGGAAACCATATATCCTACAACAGTCTATTAACCACAATATATATAAAATGTTGACAGCTTACCAAGAAAAAGACTAATTAACACTGCCATCAAGTTGTTTCTGAATCACAGTGACACTCTAAGACTGAGTAGAACTGCTCTGTAAGGCTTCCAAGGCTGTAAGTGTTTATAGAAGAAGACTGCCTCATATTTCGCCTACAGAATGGCTGGTGAGCTCAAACCACCAACCTTCAGTTAGTAGACAACTGCTAAACTCACTACGCCACTAGGGCTTCTTATAAAAAAAAAAGAATAATATCCCAGTCATAAGTGGGCAAAGTACTTGAATAGACATTTCATCAAAGAGAACATTCAAATGCCCACCGTTCTTGTTGTTAGTGCCATTGAGTGGGTTCTGACATATGGTGACCCTGTATAGGTTTTCTGAGGAGCAGCTGATGGGCTTGAACCACTGACCTTGTAATTCACAGTCCGGTGCTTATTTTATAGCACCACAACAGAAGTCTTCAAATGGCCATGGACATATGAAAAGATTCTCAGCATCATTAGTCATCAGAGAAATATATTGTTGTTGTTGTTAAGTGCAACTGAGTCGATTCCAGCTCTTAGCCACCCTGTATAGTGTTTCCAAGGAGCACCTGGTGTGTTTGAACTGCCAACCTGTGGCTAGTGGTCCAGTCCTTATCCTACGGCACCACAACAGGAGTCCTAGAGAAATCTGAGGGGACTTCAAAAAGTCTGAAGAAAAATGGAATTAAAAGATAAATATTAAATATAGATAGATATATAGATAGATAAATAGATATAGATATATATAAACTTTGTTTCTCAAAATAAGCTCCATCAAGGTCAAGACACTTTTGAAAGGAATAACATCAGCCATTTAGTCCATCCCTAAAGAACTGAGGGTCTTTGGAATTTAACCATGTCAATGCAGCGTTTTTTACTTTATTGACTGGAGAAAAATAGGTGCCTGTTAAAGACTTTTTTTTCTAAGATTGGGAAATAAAAAGAAGTCCAAAGAAGCTAAATCAGGAATGTAAGGTGGATGCTTAATGATTTTCCATTGAACTCTCATAAAATTGCTTTGGTTTGATGAGAGAATTGAGCAGGAACATTCTTGTGGTTGGCAAGGACTGTCTGATGTAAACTGCCGATTTCATTGGGACATTATCCTCATCAGCTTTTTGTAAAGTTGTTGTTGTTGTTGTTAAGTGCCATCGAGTCGGGTCCGACCCATAGCGACCCTGTACAGGGTTTCCGAGGGTTCAATGAGTTTACCTTTCTTCCACCTAAGCTTCACTATAAAACTGATATTTATTCTTGCTTCAATTTTAGCAAAATTCATGTTACTCTGATAATGCCTCTTTTCAAACTAATGTGTTGTCCTAAGTTCCTGCAAACTAGATCTTATTCAGACATACTACAACAAGTTAACACAAATTTATTTTGGTGAAAAAAATTAAATCTGTGCATAGTTTTTTAGTTTTTTCATACTACACATTTTCCATGAACTTTTTGAAGACCTCTATACAAATCAAAACCACAGTCAATACCATTACACTCCCACTAAATTGGCTAAGATAAAAACAAAAACAGAATAAAAAATGTTGGTGAGGATGTGGGGAAATTGGAACCCTTATCCATTGCTCATGGGAATGCAAAATTGTCGCACCATTGTGGAAAACAGTGTGGTCGTTCCTCAAAAATCTAAAAAGAGAACTAGCATATGACCTAGCAGCCTCATTCCTAGATATATAGTCAAAAGACTTGAAATAGATACTCAAACAGAGACTTGTATAGCACTTTTCATGATAGACAAAAGATCGAAGCAACCTAAATGTCCATCAACAAATGAATGCTAAACAAAGTGCTACATACATACAATGGAATACTATTCAACCAGTAGGGGAAATGAAATCTTACAAAGTCTTTCTTACTGGTATGCTGCAGCATGGATGGAGCTTGAGGATATTTTGTTGCGCAAAATAAGCCAATCACAAAAGGGCAAATATTTTATGACCTTGCTTATATAGAAAGACAAGAAAAGGCAAATGTATGAAGACCACCATTTATCAGTGATTGCCAAAGGAGGGATGAGGAAAAGAGTGTTAACAGTGATAGAAAAATTACATTGATGAAGCAAGGGTAGGGTTGTATAGCAGTTACTGTGATTGCTGTCAGTAAGTTGTATGCCTATAAGAAGTTGAATTGGCAACAGTTATGTGACAAAAAGAGTAGCTACTGAGTAGGAAAGAGAGTTAGCATTAGGAGAAGGATATGGAAATGTGTGACTGCCTCCTTTGCCATTAAACCAGAAGAACTGGATGATGCCCAGCTAGCACTACTGAACATTCTGATCAGATTCCACAGAAGAATTCTGATCAAAGTGGGGAAAACACAAAATAGATTTTCAAATTCTCATGTACTTTCAAGAGCCATAGAGGGTGGAAGAACCCCTGAAACTATTCCCTGAGATAACCTTTAAACCGTAAACCAAAACTATCCTCCCAAATTTTCTCAAAACCGAACCGTAGTGTGACTTGTTATGTTTTTGTTAAGTGCCATCGAGTCGGTTCCTACTCATAACAACCCCATATAGGGTTTTCGAGGAGCAACTGGTGGATTTGAACCACCAACCCTGCAGTTCAAATTAACATTGAAGTTGAGTGCCTATCCTGCTGCGCCACACCAGGACTTAGTAGTGAAAAAGTCTGGCTTGAGTATGGTAGAGAAAAAAGTATGGTTTTTAAGAGCTGTCTACTTGGGATCAAATTGATAACAGCGACTTGAAAGATTATATAGGAACCTGAGAAGGCAGTGAGTTTGTGTTAATGAGGGAGGGTCAGTTCAGAAAAGGAGGGGGAGAATAGTTTCACTAACGAACAAGAAAGTGGAGCACAGTTCTACTCTGAAACTCAACTTGGAATTGATTTGATGATAACTGGTTTTACTGGTAACTGGTAAATTAGTCTTTAATAGAAAAGTGTATGTGCATGGATTTATTTACTTATTTGGAGGAGAGAATTCTGCTTTCTATTTTCTTGTTGTTGTTAAGTACCATGGAGTCAGTTTCAACTCATAGAGACCAAGGAGTAACTAGTGGGTTTGAACTGCCAACCTGTGGTTCGCAGTCTAGTGCTGATCCTAATGCACCATACCAGGAGTCTATTTCCCTAGAAGGCAGTGCTTAGATTGGTACAGGAATCAAACAGGATTCAGTTTTTTTTTTCTTTCTTCTTCCTGTTTATGCTTATATTGCCAGATCATGAAAGACTGAATTTAAAATATTTCACCTGGAGTTTCTAGCTTAATAGATTTATGGAATATGTCATCATTTTAAAAATAGAACCATGAACAGAGGTAATTCATATAGCCATTGTTTTTTTGCATGGCTCCCTAGGAAAAGGGAGTTGGAGGTGTATCATTTATCTTTGGAACATGGTGAAATACTTTCAGAAAAGATCTCAAGTTAAAAATCATTTTTAGGTGGCCAGGAGCAGACTTGCAGAATGTGCCCTTTGGAGATGTAAATTATTATATATGCCTGAGTGGGTATTTTTGTTTGTGTGTTTTTTAAAAAGCTAAAGTGGATAGAGAGAAATAATTTTAACTGATGGTATACGGAAGGGATTATAATTAATGTAATGAAACAAGTTATATGAATTGTTGAATGTGAAACTGATGATGTGCCCTGTAAATTTGCACTCAATCCACAATAAAAAACTTAAATTAAAAAAATTAAAATTAAAAATTAAAAAAAAAAAACCATGTGTGTAAACTGACAGCAGTTCATCCAAAGCACATATAACAAACAACTTTAAGGAACAAAGAGCCTCAATTAACAGTGATGAATTAATTCGGGAAGAGAGAACAGTGACACAATGTGACATTTGGAAACAATGTGATTGGACTCTTTATGTAATCAATTGTGAATGGATCTGTTTGGTTGTATATATTGTCACCAGAAATAAAAACCGTATCTTTTCAAAATTCAGTTCAGCCATACGCAAAAGGAAGAGATACTGTTTGATTCCGTTACATGAAATATTTTGAATAGGTAAATCCATTAAGACAAAAAAGATAGGTGATTTTACCAGGAGATGAGAGGCGGGGTGTGCGGGGTGGAGGGGAAGGGTGAGGATGGGAGGAAAAATCATCAGTGTCCACTTAAAATTGGTAAATTGTTGTTGATGTTAAAGTATATATAAATGTCCGTATTAAAAAAAAAAAATCCTTTTTAAACCAATGCCATGGTGAAATTTGAAGAGGGGATTAGAATGTCATAGAATACAATAAAGAGCAAATTATCATAACTCTAAGGAGTTTTAAGGAGATTAGATGGAAAGCAATGCCACATTTTCCTTTTAAGACCAATTATGAAATCTGAGCATCTTAACTCAACCGATTGACCTTTCAGTCACATACTGGTATGAATTGTTCAATATCTCTTTGGAGAACATTGGACACATATACACAGGGATTTCAAAAAATTAGTGGGAAAATGGAATTGAAAGATAATGGAGTCTTTCCATCAACTTTTTGAACACCCTCCTCCCATATTCCCATAAGGGTTTTTTTGTTTTGTTTTGTTTAAAGGATAGCAGTTCTTTTGTTGGGTATTTCTCCCCCAATGGTTTTAAAGACCCCCAGGCCCAGACTTTGCAGCAGTGGGTCATGAGTGGGATACAGGCAGGTGAGTCAGAGGATGTAGTGCTGGGGTACAGGCTGTCAGCATTTGTTGAGAATGGAAGAGCCTGTGGGGTTGGGCAAACTCTGCTTCCACCAGCAGCTCCAGCAGGTTCCCAAAATGTTTTAATATGGTGCTCTCCAAATCACAAAAGGTCCTAGTTTACAGCTCCTATAGTGGGCATCAAGCTGGACACATCTGTATTCATTTCTTCACCGATTTTCTATTCTCCAAAGACCTTCAAGGTTTTAGTGCTCAAACATAGCCAACTTAACTGCCTATACTTCTGTATTATACTGTTAAGTCTATTGGGTTCCAGCTTCATACGTAAATGCCAACCTCAGAAGTAAATGTCCATTATGCTTATTGAGCTACAATTTTAGTAAGCCCAGAATTGTCTTGAGATGTTGAAAACATTTCAGTGGTCAAAGAGAGAGGGTAATTAGCTCATTTAAGTCCTTTTCCAAGTCTCATTCTCTCCTTGGTGCAGAGGTGTCAGTCTATGAGAATAAATAGTGTATTCAGCTTGGTATCATTAATTCAACTGTCAATCTTAAAAGACACTGAGACAATGATAAACTAAACTAAATCTGCATGCAGTGACTTGGTATGAATGTGTTAGCCTCATTGTAGATTAATTGCTGGCAATTCTTTTCTGCGCAATGGCTCATTAGGAGGGAGGATGTTTATTGGTGATTGCTCCAAGGCAGATCACAAATACAGGATTAGTATGTACACATAAAAAACCATGATGAGTCAATTGTACAAAGAACTCTCTTCATTTTACAAATAAACTGGCTCTAGAGAGTTTCTCTATTAGAAATCTTCAAATTTATTTTGTTTGTGTAACAGTAATAATATCAAATGGCTATCAGATCTTCTCTCATGAAAAATAGTATGGATATAACGTAATAAATGGAATTTCAACATTGTTACTTTGGCCTTTTTATTTATTTGGGTTTGAGACCTTATATAAAATGTCAAACTTCAATCGATAAAGTTGTTATTGTTAAGTGCCATCGAGTCTGTTTCAACTCACAATAGGGTTTCTGAGGAGCAGAATGTGGGTTTGAACTGCCGACCTTGTGCTGATCCTATAGCTCCATACCAGGAGCCCTCAACTGATGATAGGAACATTTAATGAGTTGAGTATTAGATTAAATTAGCCTTTTAATGAATTTTTATCACATCATCTTTTAAAGGAGTTTTGTAGTTTGGGGATTGTGAATATTCTTTCTTTTAATATAAATATTTATTACAGTCATACTCTGTAGCGACTATGAAAATGATATATAATTTAAATCTAAGAATAGTAATTCTTAAAAATATAATTTGAGAAAAATTGATAAAAAAAAAATAGTATTACTGTAGGAAGCTAATGGCAGGAGAATTTTAAAAAGCTGAACAGTTTCCAATATATATTCCTTGGGACCCAGGTATTCCAGGTATCCTAGGGGCTGGGGTGTTACGTACCATAGCCACTCTTGGAATCTACTATTTGACAGTACCTTAAAGCTCCACAAAGCCTGATAGTAAACACATTTTTAAAATTTTGGCAACGTGTTTTTTCTCAAACTTAATAAAGCATAAACTCTTTAATTTAGTAAGCTCTGTATACATCCAGCTAAATTGGCATCCCATGGAAACCACTTTAGGAAACACTGAAGTAGCAAAGAAGTTTTTTTGATGAATTGAGTCAGGTGGTTATCAGTTTTAGGTAATACTGTGTATAATGCTTAGAATCTCAATTCAAATTAAGATTTTTGGTAACTCTGGTTCTTTTTTAACTAATAAGATATATTTTAGGTATTTTTTGGTGAGATCAATAACTGTTTTTTAGAAACATGAAAATTCATTCCAAAGTAAAATAGAATCAAAACACCATTTAGCTGTAAGAGCTGTGTAATGTGGAAACGATTCATTAATCATCATATTTGAATAGGTTTGTGGTATCTGCCTCTGCTGCATTATCAGTCAACTTGTACATGCTAAGCATCTTCTGTGTGAGAAGAGCCATTAGGATGACAGTCCCACATTAGCTTGTCTGTGCTAACTCCGAGAACCCTGTATTGGGTTTCCAAAGAGCAACTGGTGGGTTTAAACTACTAACCTTGGGGTTAACAGTCCACACCAGGACGCCCCTCTCATTACCCAATTCTAAAACCACTTCCACATTTTAAGTATCTATTAGAAGTTCACACATTTTGGGATGGGTCCAGCTGTTGAGTGGGGGGAAGTTTCCACAAGCCCCCCAAATGAATCTTATGTACACTCCATTTGCAAAACCCTGGTCTAGCTAAGAAGACATGAGAAACCAAATAAAAATAATGTAACTGTAAAGTACTTGAACTTTAAGCAACAAATTGGGTCTGGTTCCCATTTTACAGATGATGAAACCAAGTCCTTGTTCAAGACTACACACTAGTAAAAGGTAGCACTAATAATCAGATCCAAACCCTGTGCTTTTCTCCTGATTGGAAAGTGGGAGTTTCAGAGATGGTAAAGTAATCAAATTAGCACAGCTTAGTGGTAGTGGGTTGGGGTTATTCGATGGTTAGCCATGGGACTAGAGAGAGATGCCAAGGGTGACTCGCCAGTCTGTGGGTTTGAAAAAAATGTTGATTTAGGATCTATGGATAAAGAAGCAAGGTTAAAGTAATTTTTTTTTTTTTTTTAATGAGTTGGGCTGCTAACTGCAAGGTCAGCAGTTCAAATCTACCAGCCACTCACTGGGAGAAAGATGTCTTTCTGCTTCCATAAAGATGTATAACCTCAGAAGCCCTATGTTGTTGTTAAGTACCATCAAGTTGATTCCAACTCATAGCAACCCTGTACAGGGTTTCGAAAGAGTAGCTGGAAGGTTTGAACTGCTGACTTTGTGGGTTCACAACCCAGTGCTTATCCGACAGCACCACACCAGAAACCCTACACAGGGTCACAATGAGTCAGACCGACTCCATGGCACACAACCACCACCACTACCACCATAGGACAATGGAATGGAGACGTTGGATAATCAGGCTGGAAATAGAGATTTGGCTGGTGTCTCGGTGTGTATGGCTGAAGATGTAGATGTAGGTGAGGTAATCCTAGGCAAGTACACCATGAGATAAAATGGGGATCAAAAACAGAACCCAGAGGAGCAGGTGGAGTAAGATGCTTCTGCAAAGTAGACTATAAAAAGGCATTGAACAGAGATGAGACAGAAAACGGAAAGAGGAGGAGTCCAGACATTCAGGGGGAAACAGCTCAAAGATGCCAGCATCAGCTGTGACTGAGAATTCTAGCCACCACTGCAAGGTAGAATCTCATTCCCATCACTTTTCCACACTACCAATCACATAGTAAACAGGGACATATGACACCACAGTGAGAAAGGCTCTTCCAGATGACAGAATGTTAGAGAGGGTACCCTAGACCTGAGGCAATCTTTTATTTAAAAAAAAACAAAAAACAAAAAACTCATCAGAATGCTGATAGAATTCCAGTGTGCATGTCCTATAAAATTTTAATTGGTAAGATGGACTGCTTCACATGCAACTCAGTGTAATAGCAGGAATCTTGATGAACTCTGGTTAGGATAGGTCATCTGAGCCAACACAAGTCTTAATTCATCATAGTTAAGGGACTTGTGGCTTTCCATTACAGTCACAGTGACTTTAAGCACCTACAGTGAAACAGTAATAATAATACTTGCTCTTGTCTCACCTCAGGTTTAGTATCAGAGGCAACACATACCCAAACAAACAAAATAAAAACTAAGTATATAGTCTGATGGGAGCTTGTATGTGAAAATGCAGATGTAGATTTGAAGTCTCACACAACGAGAAATCATACTTATTAAGTGCTCCTTGTGGCCAACATATCCCATACATTACCTTATTGTATCCTTTCAAGCACCTTCTGAGGTAATTATGAGAAAGAGTTAGACTTATTGAATGAATGAGGAAGTGGAGCTTCAGAGGGCTAATAACTTTCCATGGCCACACACAAATAAGTATGGAGCTAAGACTTGAAAGCCATGCCCATCTCACTCCAAAACTCATATGTTGTTGTTCTTAAGTGCCATCGAGTTGATTCCAACCCACACCAACCCTGTATAGGGTTTCCAAGGAGCAACTGATGAGCTTGAACTGCCCACCTTGCAGTTCAAATGGCTTTGCAGTCTGGCACATTAACCCACAGCGCCACACCAGGACTCCATAATTTCCATAAAACTGAAACCAGTATTGAATCAGTCTGCACTCTTTATAAGATGTCCCATAATTCAAAGAAATAAGGGAAGTGAAAATACTTTTAAACTTTGAGAAGAAATATATATACAGATGATGTTTTTGTATCTCTTATTGATGTCAGAAATATCTGAAATATAAAAGAGGATTCAACTTAATGTTTAAAAAGTACATACTCATTAATAGCCCGCCACACACACAAAGATCTTAATATATTACCATTTTCACTTGACTTTGCTGTTTATCTCTACTTCTAGGAACTCATTTTTATGAGTCCTCACACGATTTTGTGAGGACCACTCTCCCCACTACCATCATCATTAATACACACCCCTCCTAGACATTATCCCTGCCTTGTGATTCCATTGGGATGCAGAGCAGTACCAACAAAAGGATCCAAAATAAAATGCATTTTAACCTTTGTGCTTCAGTGGCAGTTTTATAAAATGAAACTTTATTATATTTCTGGTGCCAGGACCCCCTGCCCTTAAAACACACACACACTCTGTTGATAGTAATGACCTCCCTAAGGATTTGTGCAACCACAAAGAAAAGACAAAACCCACAGAAACATTCTTGATGTCGTGCCTGCCACTACCATGG
Organism: Chrysochloris asiatica; assembly: GCF_000296735.1. Classification (NCBI taxonomy): domain Eukaryota; kingdom Metazoa; phylum Chordata; class Mammalia; order Afrosoricida; family Chrysochloridae; genus Chrysochloris; species Chrysochloris asiatica. Next base: position 4,798,908 of record NW_006408561.1, read on the forward strand.
GAGCATACTATCATAGAAGAATCTTACAGAATCTTATTTCCCATTTTAAAGTACCTTTTCCCATCATTTTCCAATCAGCCTCCTCCTCATATCACCATTTTAGTCACATCTAATATCAAGAGAAAGAAGCTGTGGTAGTGTAGTGGTTACGAATGGGGCTGCTAACGTCAGGGTCAGCAGTTCGAAACTACCAGCTGTTCTGTGGGAGAAAGATGAGGCTTTCTGCTCCCGATAGAAAACCCTATGCAGTGTCACTATGAGTCGGAACCGACTCCACGGCACACCACCACTACCACAATAAATATATAACATATATAATTCTGCAACAACAATATTTTTGTGAGTGATTGCATTATTGTTGTTAGGTGTCATTGAGTCGGCACTAACTCATAGCAACTCTTTCTTTGCACAAGAGTGCCAAACTCACAATCACTGAGTGTCTTCCTCTTTTTCAGTAATCTTCCACTTTACAAAGCATGGTGTCCTTCTCCCTTCTGATATCATGTCCAAAGTATGTAAGACTAATTCTCACCATCCTCACTTCTAAGAAACATTCTGGCTATATTTCTTTCACTCTAGATTTGTTTGTTCTTCCAACAGTCCATGGTATGTTCAGTATTCTTCACTAACACCATAATTTAAATGCATCAGTGATTCTTGAGTCATCCTTATTCTTTGTCTGTTTTCCATAGCATATAAAGATGTGATTGAAAAGATCATGGCTTGATTCAGGAGCACCTTAGTCCTCAAGGTGACATCTTTGCTCTTCAACACCTTAAAGAAGTCTTGTGCAGCAGATTTGCCAAGGCAGTGATTTTTTAGATTTCTTAACTGCTGTTTACATGGACATTGTTTGTGGATCCAAGTAAAATGATATCCTTGACAACTTTAATCGGTTCTCCATTTATATTGCTTCCGTTGGAAGGTGTTTTTGTTTCTTTATGTTGAGGTGTCAGCCATATTGAAGACTTTGGTCTTTATCAGTAAGAGCTTCAAGTACTTCATGAAGTATAGTTGTGAGCATTTGTATGATACAAATTGTATGGTACAAATGGGTACAAAAAAGCTGTATATGTAATAGAGCACATATAAGGCACAATTATGGTAACTTATTGTTGTTGTTGTCAGGTGCCTTTGAGTCAGTTCTGACTCATAACAACCTTATGCACAGTAGAATGAAACACTGCCCTGTCCTGTGCTATCTTCACAATTGTTACGTTTGAGCCCATTGCTGCTGCCTCTATGCCAATCTATCTTGTTGGGTGTCTTGCTGTTTTTCATTGACCCTCCACTTTGCCACACATGATGTCCTTCCCCAGTGA
>NW_006408561.1:4801289-4802583 GCF_000296735.1 Chrysochloris asiatica
TATAAGTATAGGTCAAGTTCATCAAATTGCAGCACTTTACACTTGCTTCCTGTTTCAAACTTCTTTATCTTCCTCTAGTTGAGTTCTGATCATGTTGCTTGATTTCTTGACTGCTGCTTTCATGAATATTGAATGTGGATCCAAGCAAAATGAAGTACTTGATAACTTCAATCACTTCAACATTTATCATGATGTTATTTATTGGTTCAGTTGTGAGGATTCTTGTTTTCTTTACATTAAGGTGTAATCCATAATAAATACTATTGTCTTTGTTCTTCACCAGTAAACAACCTTTCAGAAAGCAAGGTTGCATCCTCTGCATAGTGCAGGTTGTTGATGAGTCTTCCTCCAATCCTGATACCATGCTCTTGTTCATATGATCCATTGAGCAAGTAGAGTGAAAGAATACATCCCTGGAGCATACCTTTCCTGATTCTAAACAATTCAGTATTCCCTAGTACTGTTAGAACCAATGCTTCTTGGTCTATGTACAGGTTCCTCATGAGCACAATCAAATGTTCTGGTGTACCCATCCTTCAGAATATTATCCATAGCCTGTCATTACCCACACAGTTGACTTGGTATAGTCAAAAAAGCACAAGTAAAACATCTTTCTGGTATTCTCTGCTATCAGCAAAGAGTCGTCTGACATCAGCAATGATATCACTAGTTCCACATACTCTTCTGAATTCAGCTTGAATTTCTGGCAGTTCCCTGTTGATGTGCTATTGCAACTGTTTTCTAAATTAATCCAGCAAAATTCTTTTTGCATGTGATATTGTTAATGATTTCCACATTTCATTGGGTCACCTCTCTTTGGAAAGATACAAATACAGATCTCTTCCAGTTGATTGGCCAGGTAGTTATCTTCCAAAGTTCTTGGCATAGATGAGTGAGCAGCTCAGTGCTGCATCACTTTGTTGAAAGATTTCAATTTGTATTTCATCAGTTCCCAGAGCCTTGATTTTGCCATTGTCTTCAGTGCAATTTGGACTTCTTCTTTCAATACCATCAGTACTTGATCATATACTACCTCTTGAAATGGTAGAACACCATTTCTTTTTTGGTCCAGTGACTCTGTGTATACCTTTTATCTTCTTTTGATGCTTTCTGCATCATTCAATATTTTACCCATGGAATACTTCAATATTGCAAATCGAGGCTTGTTTTTTTTTTTTCCTTCAGTTCTTTCAGCTTGAGAAATGCTGAGGGTGTTATTCCCTTTTGGCTTTAACTCCAAGTCTTTACACATCTCATTATAATGCTTGACTTTTATTCTTATGCTGTCCTTTCA
>NW_006408561.1:4807736-4813538 GCF_000296735.1 Chrysochloris asiatica
TGGAGGGTCAGAGAAAAAGAGGAAGACCCCCAACGAGATGGATTGGCCAAGTGGCAGCATGGATGGACTCAAGCTTGGCAACAGTAGTACAGTTGATCCAGGATTGGGCAGTGTGTCATTCTGCTGTGCATAAGGTTGCTATGAGTCGGAACCGACTCAATGGCACCTAATAACAACAACAATACATTCTGAAGTTTTCTTCCTTTCCTTCTACCTAGTCTGTCTTTGTCTGGAAGCTCAGTGGAAACCTGTCCACCATTGGTGACCTTACTGGTATTTAAATCATCAGGGGCATAGTTTCCAGAATCACACCAACTCACAAACTATCAGAGTATGACAAACTGACAGATGAATGGTGGAAATTTCTTAGAAGTAGCCAGAAACCTGTGAGACTGAATTACTTGGCTTAAAGTCTACGGACTGCAGTCTTGGGAAACACCTAGGCCAACTGACATTCAATATTTCATAAACATAATGTTCTACATCCTAATTTTGTGAGTAGCCTGGGAACCTAAAAGCTTACAAGCAGCCATCTAACATAAAACTATTGCTCTCTTACCATCTAGAGCAAAGGAGAGTCAAGGAAACCAAAAACTCTAAGAAGGAATTTTTCTATGAGAAGGCTTCAAAAAGTGCATGGAAAAATGGTATTAGTAGGTAATGGGATATTTCCAGGAATTTTTGAAGACCTCTCATGCAGGACTAATGATCGAGTCACAGAAACAATAGCCTCTCTAACCTAAGTTCAGAGAACTAGATAGTGCCTGGCTGCCACTACCAACCACTCTGACCATGGACATATAGAAGGCTCTGATCAGAATGGGAGAAAAATGTAGAACAAAACTCAAATTCCTAAGAAAGACCAGTGTAACTGGACTGATAAAACCTGGAAGAACCCCGAGATTGTCATTTTAAGATACCCTTTAAACTGAAGCTGCTCCCAGAAGTCACCTTTCATCCAAATAATGGATTAGCCTATAAAATAATAGCACCCATGAGGAATGTGCTCCTTAGCACAATCAATTATACAAATCCAAACCGTCAACATTTGCCCAAAAGCAAAAGATGAAAAGGCAAGGAAGGGGAGGAAAACTGGAGGAATGGAAATGGGAGGAGCGTTTACACAATGCTGGGTTAGTACCCAGGGTCAAGGAACACTTTGTATATGAAATGTTGAATGAGAAACAAATTTGCTATGTAAATTTTCATGTAAAACACAACAAAATATTCAAAAAAAAATCTACATTCTGATACTTTTGCTTCCAAATGTGTTTTTCGAAGACTTATCTTTCTATTCAATTTTCCCACAAACATTTTGAAGCTCCTTTGATGTTCTTCCCCATATACAGCACCCATGCATCAAAACACTGACTTATATGAATAAGATATGGAGTCCCATAGAATAAACACTGGACTGCTAGACACAAGGTTGGCAGTTCAAACCCACTAAGCGCTCTACAGAAGAAAGATGAAACTTTCTGCTCCCATAAAGATTTACAGCCTTAGAAACCCTATAAAATATCCTAATCATAGTTGTTGTTAAGTGCTGTGGAGTCAGTTCTGACCCATAGCGACCCTGTACAGGGTGTCCGAGGGTGTAAATCTTTATGGGAGTAGAAAGCCTCATCTTTCCTTTGATGAATTCTTTGGTATAATCTACCAGGTTTCAGAAAAGGAATGGGATGTCACAAACTTCTAACAAGAGAACAGAATAAAAGTTGGATGTTTGCTAAGGTTCCTTCTAGCAGAAATGCAGGCAGATGAGAAGATTGCATTTCTGTAGTGTAAGGGATAGGAGAATCTGGTGTCTTATCTGTCTGAGCAGGCAATAGGTTAAGTGCTTAAGGCAGAAACTTAAGGACAATAGCACAGGTGTTAGCTAATGGTATGTATTGTGGCATTGTAGATAGATATCAGTGTCCTGGCTAGAAAACTATAGGGAACAAACACTCACTGAGTAACAACAACATGCCAGAGCTATCTTAGATCTTGGAATACATTGCTGAAACTAATAGAAGAGGTCATTGGCCAAACTGTGAAGTCAGGTTGTCTGACTCCAAGTCTCATGCTCTTTCTATCACACTTTCTGACAGAACAGTTCTACCAGTCCTTGTGGATGACAGCCATGTGTCCTGCATCCTCAAATGGCAATATCAACCATCTGTGATGAGGGACAGTTCAGTTGACTTTGCGTACCTGCTGATGGTACTGGTGAATCTCAAATAGCTGTTCTGTAGGACCAAGGAGTGTGGAATACGATAACAAGAGTGCATCAGTAGCATCTTCTCTACCTAGGGAAGAAAAAATGGGAGAGAGCAGAATCTAACAGAGCAGATGTGTTCCACTTCTTGTTTTCCTCCAGCCTCTCACCCATACCCACCTCCAGCCCCATCAGCCTACTGAGGAACACAGGAGGCCAACTTTTAAAGCACTTTCTTGTAGCAATCTCAGTAAAGACATAATACCAAAGGGTTAGAGTGTAACCACCTTATTTCCCTATAAATTGCAGCAATGAAAATGCCTCCTTTCTGTCCTTATAGGATCCAATACTTTCATATTTCAAAAATAATTCCTACCCATACCTTCATTTACTACTCCATCAACTGAATCCTTTACCCTTGAGTAACTTGTGAACACCAAAGTCATAAAAAAAATTTAGACTAACCTTACACATAAGTGGAGTTAATTATCACCTACTTGATAAGTACACTTTGAAAAGCACAAGGAAGACTTCATTATTCAAATACATCTACTAGCATATGGCATTCCCTGAAATATCACCATTGCAGATCCTGACCTTATGTCGGTAAAACAAGTTGCTATTATTTACCATTTATCTAACACCTAGGACCTTCAAACCAAGATAATTAGAATTTCAATGAGGGGATGGGTGTGGAAAAATAATAGGTAGAGGTGAGAGATTTTTGATACTAAGAGCATTGCTTGTGAAGAACAGGCATGGGTAGAATATGTCAATGGGCAGAAAGGCCTAAATTTATGGGGGTCAGCACTCCCCTTCCCCAGACAAAATAAAGACACAAAATCAGACCCTAGTTGTACCTAAGCTTGGCCCTGCTTATTGACTGTGTAAATGGCCTAAAAGAAAGGAAATGATAGGCAATGCAGGAAGCTCTTAAATCTCATAAAAAGCATGCAGCCTTTTCCTCTCATTGTTTATGCAATACAAGGGCCCCTCGGCCAAAGAGGTAATTTTGAGAAAAGTAATCATTGCATTTAAGCCTCCAGTAAGTGGTTGTGACTGTCTTCAAAAATACTGAGGACTTGGTTTCTGTCATTTGAAGGCAAAAGACTTACTTTACTTGGTTATTGATGTAGAAATATTTGCTAAAAGAATAGATCAAAAGAATAAGAGAAACAAGCTTTAAATGACATGAATGGAAAATGAGTACAGGGCTAAGACTTAATTCATGTCAGAATTATTAGTTTACTTCCCAACTAAATCAAATCATGCCATTTATAAGCATAAATGATAATTCTTGCCAGGAACACCAGAGTTCTAATAACATTACAGATTTCTTCAATTTTCCCAGTTCCTGGATATATCTAATGGATGATTCTACTGTCTCAGAACATTCCTGATGTTTGAATACATTAGGACTTTTTAAAATTTATGACTTAATGTATTTAGAAAATGTTATGGTTACTCCAGCTGATTTCAACATTTCTTGGTCATCTTCAGCTAATGGACTGTACATGTGATGACCACTTTTATTTTCATCACTTGAAACTACAGAAATAAAGGGGAAATGGTAATCAACAAGTCTGAATGAAGCTATGACTCAGACTTCCCTAAGAAAGTATGGTTCATAATCAACTTTAATTTTTGTTATTGTTAGATTCCCTCAAGTCAGTTTTGACTCATGCCAGCAGCTTCTGTGTAGAACAGAACAGAGCAGAACAGAATTTGCCTAGTCCTGGGCTATTCTCATAATCTTTGCTATATTTGAGCTCATTGTTGTGGCCACTGTGTCCATCTAGCTTATAGGGAGTCCTCCTCTTTTTCATTGACCCTCTGCTTTACCAAGCATGATGACCTTCTCCAGGGAGTGGTCCCTCCTGATAATCTGTCCAAAGTACATGAGATGATGTCTCGCCATGTTAATTTCTAAGGAGAGTTCTGGCTATACTTTTCCAACACAAATTTGTTCTTTTGGCAATCCTTGATAATGTCAATATTCTTCACCAACACTATAATTCAAATGCATCAGTTTTTGTTGTTGTTGTTGTTGTTTAGTGCTGTTGATTCAGTTCCAGCTTATGGAGACCCTGTGCACCACAGAGCAAAACACTGCCTGGGTCTGCACAATCCTCACAATTGTTATGTTTGAGCCCATTGTTGCTGCCACTGTGTCAGTCCATCTTGTTGGGAATCTTCCTCTTTTTCACTGACCCTCCACTTTACCAAGCACCATGTCTTTCCCAGGGAATGGTCCCTCCAGATAACATGTCTGAAGTATGAGAGCCTTATTTTTCTCCTGTGAAGTGGCTGATGGACTCTCACTTTGTGGTTTACAGCCCCATGTGTATCCTACAGAGTCACTGTACTCTCTAATAAGCAAAACTAGTTGTTGTTAAGTGCCGTCGAGTCAATTCTGACCCAGAGCGACCCTGTGTAGGATTTCCCAGGAGCAGCTGGTGAGCTTGAACTGCCGACCTTGCAGTTCAAATAGCTTTGCAGTCTGGTGCATTAACCCACAGTGCCACACCAGAACTCCAAGCAAAACTACGGAGGGGCGTAAATAAGAGAAAGAATAGTAAAGAAAATACTAAGGAAAGATTAAAAAAAAAAAAAAAAAAAAGACAGGAGGGAAGGAAAATAGAAAGAGAAAAGAAAACATAAAAAAACAAGGGAAGGAAAAGAAAAGTAAAAGAAGAAAACAGAGAAAGAGAAAGAAGAATGGAAGGGAGGAAATATAATGGGTAGGGCAGGGTATCTGGTATGAGCCAGCACCCTATGCCAGCCAAGGAGCTTACAGGGTAGTGGAGAGGAAATGAAGTTCAAGGGGGTAAAAGAGCAGGATGACTGATTATAAACTGTAGAACTTTCCCTTGTTCTATTCAAACAACTGCTCATGATCTGTGTACAGACTCCACATGAGTACAATGAAGTGTTCTGCAATTCCCTTTCTTTGCAATGATATCCATAATTTATTATGATCCACACAGTTTAGATTATGGATGCCTTTCCATAATCAATAAAACACAGATAAGCATCTTTTCTGTACTTTGTTTCAGTCAAGATCCATCTAACCTGAGTAATGATGTAGATATATATATCCCTTGTTCCATATCCTCTTCCTCCTCCTGCTTGAATTTCTGGCAGTTTCCGTTAATATACTGCTGCAGCCATTGTCATATCATCAGCAGCAAAATTTTACAATGTGTGATATTAATGATATTGCTCAATAGTTTCTACATTTTTCTGGATAGTCTTTTTTGAAATTGGCATAAATATGAAGAGGCTTTCAAAAGTTCATGAGAAAAAATGCATTATTTTTCAATGGACTTTTTAAAGCCCACTCTTATGTATCTCTTCTAGTCAGATGACCACCTAACTGTCTTCCAAATTTTTTGACCTAAATGAGTGAGCTCCTCTGTGTTGCATCCATTTGTTGAAACATCTTAATTGGTATTCTGTCAATTCTTACAGCCTAGTTTTTCACCAATGCCTTCAGTGCAACTTGGACTCCTTCCTTCAATACCATTGGTTCTTGTTCATGTTACCTCCTGAAGTGACTGAACATGACTACATATTCCATCCATCTTCTTTTTTTTTTTTTT
>NW_006408561.1:4816895-4853147 GCF_000296735.1 Chrysochloris asiatica
GGGTATTCTGTGTTGTTGTTGGCGGAGCTCTCTGCTACACTTCCACCCAATCCGCCATCTTGTTTGTTCTCTCCATCCATCTTTTTGACGCTTCTTTTTTCATTGAATACTGATGAGGATTGTTGTTGTTAAGTACCATGGAGTCGGTTGTGACTCATAGTGACCCCGCACAGGGTTTCCAAGGCTGTAAATCTTTATGGGAGCAGAACACCTCATCTTTCTCCCACGAAGCTGCTGGTAGTTTCGAACTGCTGACCTTGAGGTTGGCAGCCTGACTCGTAACCACTATGCTACCTTAGTGCTCTAGAAAGCCCTTCATTTTTGAATCCTAAATGAGGTCAGTATTTAATGTAAAAATCTTAAGGAAAAGAAATCTTGATATTCTGATCTGTGCTTTGCTGACTCAGATTTTTATTACTAGACTCATTGCTAAACATTACTGTGATAATTAAAAACTATATCCATGTTGTTGTTGTTAAGTGTCGTCGAGTTAGTTCCAACTCATAGAAACCCTGTATAGGGTTTCCGAGGAGCGACTGATGAATCTGAGCTGCCGACCTTGCAGTTCAAACTGACTTTGAAGTTCAGCACATTAACCCACAGAGCCACACCAGGACTCTTTTATCCAGAACTTAATCTCTCTCCTCATAAATGTGGTCTTGACTTAGTTAACCCCCTTCTAGTGGGTGACTATGGTAGAAATGATATGTTACATTTCATAGTGGATTATAAAACGACTGTGGCTTCTGTCTTGAGTTTGCTCTCTTATTCTCTCCATCTCTTGTGTATCTTGCTCTGAGAGAAGCCTGATGTGAGGTGGCCCTGGGAATTAGAAAGTTAGTTGCTATTGCATGAGGACAGCTGGAAAGCCAGTGAAGAGACCAAAATGGTAAAAGCCATGTGAGTTCATTTCAAAGCAAACCTTCCCCTCATTGAGTTCTAAGATGGCTGACAGTGTAACTGCAACTTCATGAGCAACCCTGAGATGCAACCACACAGCTAAGCCCCTCCTGGGTTCTTGACCCTCAGAAACCATGTGAGTTAGTAAATGTGGTTTGAAGCCACAATCCTGATGAATGAATCTATCTGTGTCCACTTCAGACAATACGTCACATTACATTGCCTTATCTAAATGTATAGTAGAAGACTGGCTACAGATTGCATATAAGAATGATTGTAATCTGGAGCTTCATTTTTCATTTATAAAGCAAAATTTACACTATTTTGGCATCTTTTTAATTCTTTATTAGGAGTACATCTCCTCTCCATGTAAATAGTCTAAAAATCTTGTGAAAAATTATTTTATTTCTACAATGGTTCTGTTAATCACTAAGGATGAGCAGCCCTGAAGGCTATCTTTCAGAAAATGATCCAAGTTCTTATCCTCTGCCCTAGAAAGCAGAGTGACTGAATGGACAAGCAGTAAGGAGAAGACACATTTTATTTCATCTGAAGTGATTCCAGCATTGGCACCTTCAAGATTCAGATTGGAAATTTTGACACTCATACCTCATCATATTTTTAATGATTATAAATAACTTCTCCCACTTAGCAAATTTAGGTAGAAAGTGCTGAACAAACTTGCTTCCCATCTGCTGATCCAACTGGAGCCTCAACTAAATAAATTTCTCCAATATAAATACTAAAAACTGATATCCCAAAGTCTTTGGGACTTAATCTTTCCTTCTTTGGAAACTGGTACAGATCTACCAGGTTTGGGTCTGAGATGGATTCTCTTTAAGGCCAAGGGCTTTTACAACACTTCCTCATCATACTTTCAAAAGTATTAGCTGGCCAGTTGCCTAGTGCTTAGTGAAATATATCTTTTTATCTCTGGATAACCATTTGGACTTTTTTTTTTTTCCTCTTTATCTTAAGCTAGCCCTCCCTAGGAATGACATGTCAGCAGTTTTTTATAAAAATTTTCAAGTATAATAACTATTTCTAAATTATTCCTTAGAGTTTAAATCCTAAATCATGCTAAGACTCCCCTTCCACCTTTTTAAGCTCCTCAGCTGGATGTCTGTCATTCAACCATTGTATCGAGGAAATGACATAGCATGTGTTCTTAATTTAAGATCCTTAAGGCTATAAATTTTCCTTTTCACATCGGATTAAATTTGCAAGAAAAAAAAAGCAATATATTCCCTGACTCAATAAGGTTAAACATGTGAACTGAAAACAGAGTAAGAGAAAAATCAAATACAGCAATTTACTTTCTAAAGTACTATAATTGGGCTCTATAGCATGCACCCAGAGCCTTCAACAGTTAACTAATTACAGAGAAATCTAGATGGATGATTTGTGAACATCCTAAAGTCAAATTGAGAATTTTCTTCTTTTTCATGTTTTTTTTCTGAACACAGTTTTCTTAAATGGTGTGTAGATCTCTATTCTACCTGTAACTCAGTGGTGCTATGGGCTACTATGCTGGACTGCAGTCGGTTTGAACCCCAAGGTCAGTAGTTCAAGCTCACCAGTCACTCCTCAGAAACCCTATACAGAGTCGTTATAGGTCAGAACTGATTCAATGGCACTTAACAACAACAAATGTTTAAGAACTTTGACTTTTACATTTCTTAATGTCAATAATTAACATATTGAGATTTGACATGTCTTTGGAGTCATGTTTAAAGCAAATGCCCTACAAATTATCATCTTAAAAAAACACTTTTAAATGTTTCCAAATATGGAGGGAAAAAATCCTCTTTCATTTATTTATTACCATTTATTTATTACCTCCTTCACATACACTGGTAGAACCGTGGTGAAGCCTTCAGTTGATAATAGAAAGGTCAAGCTCACCTATGTCTTTGTGGAAGAAAGATGTGGCAATGTGCTTTCATAAAGACTGGTGGTTATGGTGACACCATGGAGTCAGTTCCAACTTATAGGGTTTCTGAGACTGTAAGTCTTTACGGGACAGAAAGCCTCATCTGGTAGATTCAAACTGCTGACCTTGTGGTTAGCAGCCCAGCTGATAATCCACAGTGCTCCCAGGGCCCTCCATAAGGAGTGTTCTTAAGTGCGCAACGGAGCCAGCTTCTACTCGTAGTGACCCTGTATAGGGTTTCTGAGGCATGTCTGTTGGGTTTGAACTGCCAGCCTCCCTGTTAGCAGACCAGTACTTATCCGACAGCACCACACCAGGACTCCTCATTAAGTTTGTTGTTGTTGTTAAGTGCCGCCGAATTGGTTCTGACCCCATAGCGACCCTGTATAGGGTTTCTGAGGAGCGTAAACTTCCGAACTTGCTGTTCAAACTGGCTTTGCAGTCCAGCGCAATCACCTGCAACATCACATCAGATAGTTGTTGTTAAGTGCCATCGAGTCGGTTCCAACCCATAGTGACCCTGTATAGGATTTCCGAGGAGCTTGAACCGCCAACTTTGCAATTCAAACGGCTTTGCAGTCTGGCGCATTAACCCACAGCGCCACACCAGGACTCCACATCAGATTGGTGGTGGTGGTTATGTGCCGTGGAGTCGGTTCCAACTCATAGTGACCCTGCACAGGGTTTCCGAGGCTGTAAATCTTTATGGGAGCAGAAAGCCTCATCTTTCAACCGCGGAACAGCTGGTAGTTTCAAACTGCTGACTTTGAGGTTAGCTGCCTGTTTTGTAACCACTACACTACCAGAGCTCCTTACAACCCTGGAAATTCTATAGGACAGTTCTACTCTGTCATATAGAAACACTGTGAATCAGAATTGACACAAAGGTTTGGTTATTCTGTTTTGTTTTCACATATACATACTCATACTCACATACACATATATGTGCACAATCCCAGTCTTCCTTCCACCAGTTTTGTTTGGCTAAATCCTATTCATCAGTTAAAACTCAGTTCAAATATCTCCTCCTCACAGGCTGGTTTCTGTGCTTGCCTCTCTCAATTCTAACTATAATAGAATTGTTTTTCTATTTCTCCCTTCCCACTCCACATTAAACTGTACCTTATTTACCTACCAACTTCATTTTTTTTTATTCTGAGCCCACATCATGTGTCAGAATGCCTTTGTGCTTGTTAAATGCCTGCTGAGTGAATGAATAACTTGAACCTGCAGGCTAGCTAGCAAAGGAGTTCAGTGGCTCTGTAAGCTTCATTCATGAATTCAGCCAGATTCTTGTAGGAACCAGGGCAGCAAAAGCCAGCAAATCAGGGACAATACCACCCTGGGAGTTGTAACTCCTTCAGGGACTATTCAAAGTTAGACTAACACAGGAAACCAAGGCGGGTGGCCCCTCCCACCAGGTTTCTGCTGCCTGACAGTTTTACATGCTCATGGACCAGAACCAACTTCAATGTGAACAAGACTCACTCAAACTTTGGGCTTAGTCAGGAACTCCAAGAAGCAAAATTAGAGCATTTCCTCTACTGGCACCCTACACAAAATTGCCTCAATTACGTGAATCATGGTTAATGTTTTAAAACATTGTTTTCCATTCAAGTCAGGTTTGGCTTCATTACATTTGCCTGGGAAATAGACTGTTGACAAGTGAAAAGACTATCTTCAGAAGCCAGTCCAAGTTAAGGTAGACCCAAAAGGGCAGTGAGTTGCCACCCAGATGAGGACTTTCTAGGGGTTCTGGGAATAAGGTTTAGATGCTGATGGTTATGCTTCTTGAAGTCCTCTTAGTTCTTAGTTCAAAATATGCGTCTTGCCATTGACATATTAATCAGTTTGGATTAAAAGGGAATTTAGAACTATATATAGCACAGTTGTTTTGATTGCTGTTCAGTGCCATTGAATCGGTTTCCACTCAAAACAACCCTGTATAGGGTTTCCAAGGAGCACCTGGTAAGCTTGAACTGCCAACCTTGCAGTTCAAATGGCTTTACAGTCTGGTGCATTGCTTCCTATTTAATTGTACAATCTCCTTGTTCTTAACTGAACCTGTTACCTCATTGTATCACTCAGGATCACTGGAAGAATTATTTAATATAACTGCCAACTCCGAAGACTCTAAAGAAAGTATAGTCTCTTTCATGACATTCGAAATACTCCAAGAGCTCCTTCTTCAGTGTCTTACGAGTCTTAGAGAGCTGGGCAAGGGTGGTGTTTCCAAACTGATCAGCTCCTCTCTCTCACTTGCCACTTTGGCTTTTAGCTTTGTTATTGTTTCTGACCTCCAAGGAAATGATATACCAATTTGCCAGCCAAGCCATTCATTTTTTTATGTAACTATTTTATACAGTATTTGTATATTGTACTGGGAAGGTTTCCTTAATATCTCAATTGTATATTACTTTGTATTATTCTTTTAGTGGAAGCAAATAGAAACCAAAGCTATTTGCTGCTAAAACTGATGTCTCTCGCCTCACTCTTGATAAGGCTGTGCATCCTGTAGAAAACGTAAAAACTGTAATTTAAGATATCAGACCTGGATCCAAATTCCAGCTCTTCTATTCAAAAGCTCTGTGAAAAATTAGAAATCAACAATATGAAAACCAAGGAAATAAAGTCAAATACATGGAAACTATGTAACACCGTACTGAAAAGCTACTGGGTAATAGAAGAAGTAAAATGTGAATTCACAAAGTTCTTAGAAACAAATGAGAATGAACACACAACATACCAAAATCTTTGGGACACAGAAAAAGCAGTGCTGAGAGGACAATTTATTACAATAAATGCATACATCCAAAAAGAAGAAAGAACCAAAATCAACACGTTAATATAGCATCTCCAACAGCTAGAAACAGACCAGCAAAGTAAACCTACAGTCAACAGAAGAAAAGAAATAATAAAGATTAGAGCAGAAATAAACGAGGTAGAAAACAGAAAAACTATAGAAAGAATCAACAAGACAAGAAGCTGGTTCTTTTAAAAAATTAACAAAATTTACAAACCATTGGCAAACCTACCAAAAGAAAAGAGGGAGAAGATAAATAACATGCATAAGAAACCACATGGGTGATGTCACAATAGAACCAATAGAAATAAAAAGAATAACAGAATGTTATGAAGAGTTGTACTTAAACAAATTTTAAAATCTAGAAAAGATGGATACATTTTTGGAAAAGCACAACCTACACAGAGTGAAGTAGAAAACGATATGACCTATAACAAAGGAAGGAATTAACCAGGTCATCAAAAAGCTTCAAAGCAAAAAAAGTCCAGGTCCAGATGGCTTCACTGGTGAGTTTTACCAAACATTCAGAGAAGAGCTGTTACCAATTCTACTAAAATTATTTCAGAATATAGAAGAGGATGGGAAACTTCCTAATACATTCTACAAAGCAAGCAAAAGCTATGTGAATTTGGTGTTCTTCATGTTCCATATCTGTAAAATGGACGTAATAATAATATGTTCCATGCAGAACTTTTGTGGCAGTTGGTATATGAGAGCAGAAAGAGAGTATCTAGGTCATTGAAGCTGTTTGATTAATGACATTCTTCATTGTGACATGACATCTGTTTAAGATTCTGACATTTTAAAACTTCTCCTGCTTTGCCCTATCCACACCTCAACTTCCTATACTGTGACACTAACTTAGCCAGGCATCTGTAGCAGAAATCAGCTCATTGCTTGCTGCCTTTGGAAATTGGTTATCCTTGATCAAGGCTTCAGTGCAAGTGTTTCATAATCAGTCTGTTCTTGCTGCCTTATATGCCATCAGCCCACCCCACGCCACGCTCACCCTCCATGGTCATTCCCTGCCTCCTGCCCTCCTGGGCAATAGCATAACCATATAGTATGGTGGTGCTATCACACAAGTGTTACATCAGCAAACCCAGGTTTATCAATAGTTTATTCATATAGCCTCAGTCTTAAGTGACAGAAATTGCAAGTTGGTTCAATGAGAAAATCAAACAGTTAACCAAAAATGCCAGTCAAGTCATATGTAAGTTTTCTGACGCTATAAATCTTTACTGGAGCAAAAAGCCTCATCAGAACACAAAATTCTTTAGCCAACACACACACACATTCAGTCCTATATTACATACTTACCATTGTTGTCCATAGCTTGTCATGATCCACACAATCAGTCATGACAGCCTCACTTCAGCTGTGCCCACAGGAAGTCCACTCTCTAGACCTCAGCCCCTTGCCCTGGCCTCTGCCCTGCTCCAGCAATGTTACAAAGCTCTTTTAGCAAAACTGCCAAAGAGTGCAGAATTCTTTGAGGACGGATTAGAGTATAGAAACAGTCTTCAGCTCCAAGCAAGTTATTGTTGTTGTTGGCACCATCAAGTCAGTTACAACTCATAGTGGCCCTATGCACAGCTCATAGCGACCCTATGCCTGGCTCTATGCCATCCACACACTTGTTGGCTATGCTTGGCCCCATTCCTAATGGCACTTTGTCGATCCATATTAATGGGAGTCTTCCTCTTTTTCACTGACCCTCCACTTTTCCAGGCATGATGTCCTCCAGGGACTGGTCCCTCCTGATAACATGTCCAAAGTATGAGAGACTAAGTGTTGCCACTCTGGCTTCTAAAGAGCATTCTGGCTGTACTTCTTCTAACACACACCTGTTTATTCTTCTGGCAATCCATAGTATTTTTTAATATCCTTCTACAACACCATAACTCAAATTCATCAGTTTTTCTACAGTCTCCCCTATTCATTGTCCAACCGTCACAGGCATATGAAGTAATTGAAAATTCCATGATTTGGATCAAGCACACTTTAGTCTTCAAACTGAAATCTTGCCCTTTAACACTCTAAAGAGGTCTGTTACAGCAGATTTGCCTAATGTACCGTGTAGCTTGATTTATAGATTATTCTTTCCATGAATGTTGATTATAGACCTAATCAAAAGGAAGTCTGACAACTTCGATCTTTTCACCATTCATAATGATGTTATTTATTGGTCCAGTTGTGAGGTGCAATCTATACTGAAGGCTGTAGTCCTTGATCTTTATCAGCAAGTCCTGTTCGCTTCCAGCAAGCAAGGTTATATTATCTGTAAATGGCAGGTTGTTAATGTCTTCCACCAATCCTGTTGCCATGTTCTTCATATAATCCAGCTTCTCGGATTATTTTTTCAGTATACAGATTGAGTAAGTATGGTGAAAGGATAAAACCCTGCCGTACACCTTTCCTGATTTTAAACCATTAAGTATCCCCTTGTTCTTTTGGTTTATGTACAGGTTCCAGTTAAGTGTTCTGGAATAGCCATTCCTATCAACAGTTTCTCATGATCCACACAGTCAAATAATGTTACATAGTCAATAAAACACAAGTAAACATCTTTCTGGTTTTCTCTGCTTTCAGCCAAGATCTATCTGACATCAGCAATGGTATCCTTATTCCATCCTCTTCTGAATTTCTGGCAGTTCCCTGTCGATGTACTATCGCAACCGTTTTTAAATTTTCTTCAGCAAAATTTTACTTGCATGTGATATTGATTATATTGTTTAATAGTTTTCACATTCCATTTTTGGTCATCTCTCTTTGAAATGGGCATAACTATGGATCTCTTCAAGTTCATTGGCCCGGTAGCTGTCTTCCAAATTTCTTGGCATAAATGAGTGAGTGGCTCCAATGCTGCATCAGTTTGTTGAAAGATTTCTATTTGTATTCTCTCAGTTCCTGGAACCTTGTTTTTCATCAATGCCTTCAGTGAAGCTTGGATTTCTTCCTTCATTACCATCAGTTCTTGATCATATGCTACCTTTTGAAATGTTTGAACATTAAACATTTCTTTTTGGCACAGTGAAAGTTTTCCTTCCATCTTCTTTTGATGCTTTCTGCATCATTCCATATTTGGTATTGTTCTAGTTGTTGTTGTTAGGTGACATCAAGTTGGTATCAACTCAAAGCGACCGTATGCACAACAGAACGAAACACTGCCCAGTCCTGGGTCAATGTCGCAATCGCTGCTACACCTAAGCCCATCACTGCCATCATTGTTCCAGTCCATCTTGTTGGGGGTCTTCCTCTTTTTTTTACAACCCTCCACTTTACCAAACATGATATCCTTTTCCAGTACCTGGTCCCTTCTTATAATATGAGAAGTATGAGAGACAAAGTCAGGCCATCTGGCTTCCAAGCAGCACTCTGGCTGCACTTCTTCCAACACAGCCTAATTTGTTCTTTTGGCAGTCCATGGTACTTTCAGTATTCTCCCTCAACACCATAACTCAAATGCATCAAATCTTCTACGTTCTTCCTTATTCACTCTCTAACTTTCACATGCATATGAGTTTATTGAAAATACCATGACTTGGGTCAGGTGCACCTTAGTCCCCAAACTGACATCTTTGCTCTTCAGCACTTAAAGGAGATCTGGTGCAGCAGATTTGCCTAATGCAATACGTCATTTAATTTCTTGACTGCTGTTTCTATGGGTGCTGATGGATGGTCCAAGCAAAATGAAATCTTTGACAACTTCAATCTTTTCTCCATTTATATGGACGTTGTTTATTAGTCCAGTGGTAAGGATTTTTGTTTTCTTTACGTTAAGGTGTAACCCATACCAAAGGCTGTAGTCTTTGATCTTCATCAATAAGTACTTAAGTCCTCTTCACTTTCAGCAAGCAAGATTGTATCATCTGTATATGATACAGGTTGTTAATGAGTTTTCCTCCAATCCTGGGGCCATGTTTTACTTCATATAATCCAGCTTCTCGGATGATTTGCTCAGCATACAGAATGAATAAGTATGGTGAAAGAATATAATCTTGGTGCACACCTTTCCTAATTTTAAACCATTCAGTGTCCTCTTGTTCTGTTCAAACAACTGTCTCTTGGCCTATGTACAAGTTCCTCAGAGCACAATTAAGTCTTCCAGAATACTAATACTTACCATTGTTGTCCATAGCTTGTCATGATCCACACAATCAAAACATTATGTGTAGTCAATATAGCACAGGTAAACATCTTTCTGGTATTCTCTGCTTTCAGCCAAGACGTCAGTAATGATAGCCCTTGTTCCACATCCTCTTCTGAATCTGACTTGAATTTCTGGAAACCCACTATCAATATATGGTTACAGCCTTTTTTTGCATTATCTTTAGTACAACTTTCCTCACATGTGATAGCAAAATTTTACTTACATGTGATTGATATTAATGATATTGTCTGATGATTTCTGCATTCCATTGGGTCACCTCTCTTTGGAATGGGCAAAAATACAGATCTCTTCCAGCCAGTTAGCCAGGTAGTTGTCTTCCTGATTTCTTGGCAGAGATGAGTGAGTGCCTTCAGTGCCACATCAGTTTGTTGAAAGATTTCAATTTGTATTCCATCAGTTTCCGGCACCTTGTTCTTTGCCAATGACTGATCATATGCTATCTCTTGAAATGGTTGAACATCTACCATTTATTTTTGTTATAGTGACTCTGTGTATTCCTTCCATCTTCTTTTGATGCTTTCTGCATCATTCAATATTTTGCCCATAGAATCTTTCAATACTGCAAGTTGAGGTTTGAACTTTTTCTCTAATTTTCTAACTTCAGGTCTTTGCACATTTCGTTATAATATTTAGCTTTGTCTTTTCAAGCTGACTTTTCAAATGTTCTGCTCAGATCTTCTATCTCCTCATTTCTTCCATTTGCTTTAGTATCTCTATGCTGGAGAGCAAGTTTCAGGGTCTCTTCTGACATCCATTTTGGTGTTTTCCTTCTATCTTATCTTCTTAATGACCTTTTGCTTTCTTCCTGTATGATGTTCTTGATGTCATCCCACAACTCTTCTTGTCTTTGGTCTTTAGTGTCTAATGCATCAAATCTGTTCCTCGGATGATCTCTAAGTACAGGTAGGATATATTCAAAGTCATAATTTGGCTCTCGCGGACTTGCTTTAATTTTCTTCATCTTCAGCCTGAACTTGATTATGAGCAATTGATGGTCTGTTTCATAGTTAGCCCCTGGCCTTACTTTGGCTGATAATATGGAGCATTTCCACCTTCTCTTTCCACAGACGTAGTCATTTTGATTTCTGTATATTCTACCTGGTGAGGTCCATATGTATAGGCATCTTTTATGTTGTTTAAAAAATATATTTGCAATGAATAAATTCATTGGTATTGGAAAATTCTATCATGTGAACTCCAGCTTTGTTTCTATCACCAAGGCGATATTTTCTAAGTACTGATTCTTCCTTTTTGTTTCCAACCTTTGCATTCCAGTTGCCAATTTCTAAATTGTTGTTGTTGTTGTTATGTGCCATGGAGTTGGTTCTGACTCATAGCGACCCTGTACAGGGTTTCCGAAGCTATAAATCTTTACGGGAACAGAAAGCCTCATCTTTCTTCTGTGGAACAGCTGGTAGTTTCGAACTGCTGACCTTGCAGTTCACAGCCCAATTCGTAACCACTACACTACCAGAGCTCCTTAATTAGGTGGGATATAGTCAGGGTCATATTTTAACTCTCATTGACTTGTTTTAACTCAGTGACCAGGGAAATCATGGTTGTTATCAAACATTTTTGAGGCTGGCCATAACATTTTAAAAGTAGATTTCCATAATTTCCAAGCCAAGGTAAAATGTAAGATGTATAATGTGCAGTAGACCTGAGAGATCTGTGAATATACACACACAAATTACAGTTACAAAATCAGTATGTGTAGAGATGCAACTTAATTTATCTCTCTAGAACTGAGTGTAGCTTAGATTTTGAGTGCACACTGGATCTGATAGTGATATCTTGCCACATTCACTTAAAGGTATATTCAGTCATTTCCTGATTTTTCTCAGCTTCTTCTTTGTAAACAACAAGTTTGGTATATATATTTTTGCCCCCCTTTCTCCCAGATGATCTTAGAGTTAATATGGCAACTGCTGGAAGGTCTAATCACCTGAACTTTGAAGCTCCTTTGAGTTATTCATTCCTTCCTGGGGAGTGAGTAGTTCTTAGATGCTTTCCTCCATTTATATTAGGCTATTTGAATAAGCTTCTCATTTAACTATTGCCTCTCCATCCTGGAGTAGGGGTTATGATTTCATGCACTATGCCCTGGAAACAAAGCCTTTAACTTCCACTGAATTCTTACATCAAAGACTCCCTCCTGTTTTCCTTTGTTTCTGGATACTCTTCCACCTTCTCCACTCTTGCCTTTCCCACCTTACTGGTCAGGGGAAGCAACAAAGAGAACTTAAAGGCAAGAACCATGGCTGATGGATTCTGAAAAAGATTTTTTCTTGAGAATATTGTTCCTACTGTGAGTTTCTATGCTCTCTTTAAAAGTTAAAAACTAAGCAGGATTATTTTTCTTTATCTTTGCATTCTAATCATGGCAATCCTAATCTTCCCTCTGCCAGTGAGTGACAAACTGAGTGGGGGAGGGTTATGTATAAGCACAAGGGGACAGGAACCTCAGTTGATATCTCCAAATTCCACCTAACCAACACATTATATGTAAATAGGCATATAGCTAGCTATATGGTCATTTTAATAAGGATAACTTAATAATCTCAGAGGCCAGATTTGTTTTTAATTGAAATTGTAAGGAACAGAGTTAATTCCAGTCTAAGAAAAAAAATAAGTAAGAAAATAAATACAGTTCTCTGTTACTCACCTCATGTTTCCAGCTATGCTTTACATCCAGACTTCTATACTCTACACCTCCCCCAGAGCAAATGCTGCTTTTAATAAAACTTAACTTAAGAAGATCCCATTATACTGTACTCCCATAGTATTCATAAAAAAGCAGAGGCAGTATTTATCATTTTCTGAGTACTCTTAAGTTCTAAAGTTTCTGGATATCTCCCTGAAAAACATTCAGATATCATGAAGTGAAAAAACATATTTAGCCAATACTTCTCTGGCCTGTGTAGGAAGAATCAAAGCAACCATGAAATTAATTTTATTTACTATTAGAAGATACTGGACTTAGAATCTGGGTTCTGATTATGCAATTATAAAGTAATTTCAGTAGCACACTGTAATCTGAACTAATGTCAACAATAGTTATGAGAAATGTGTTAATGAGTATCACAGTAACGTGTCTGGGTACTTGGACCTAAAAACAGTCATGCCTGAGAGAGTATATATGAAGTCTTCTGTAAAACAGAGAGCCAATGGTTTGCTGAGACTCCCCAATGCAGTTGATCGTCTAAATAGAAAGCAGTTCTCTTTAACATGTTCATATTGATTTGAAAAAGAAGGATCAAAAGGATGTCCAAGCTGTACTCAAGTGTGAAATAAACATTATTATTATGGCAATTGAAATGTGAAGTTGAAGCCATTTCCATTTCAGAATAGTGTTCATGAGCATCAGATGACATATCTCTACTTTAGTTCTGGCAAAGTATGAAAATTAAATGAATACTCCATCAGATTCTAAAGTTTTTATTATGACAGGCACACACATTAAAGAGATTGTTTTTCATATTTAGGGTGGCACACCTCATTTGTGCCCAACACTTTTTGGCCCTCATACACAGTTTCATATGCTTTCCAGCCACTTTATGCTAGTAATATATATGTTTATTAGGGAAGAGCCCAGGGATCCCTGAATCTAGAATTAAACAATAAGGTTCTAGGGTTTAAAATCATAGAATTTGTCATCAAGTTGAATGCTTCATATTTATCCAGTGTCACTAATGCTTGATGTTTTTGCTTATGCAGAAATCTCAGAAAGGAAAAGAAAATTCCAATATATAATAGACTTGTTTCTCACATAATTTCTGTCACTCTGCCTTCCAGCATGCATTGAGGGGAAGCTGAGGCAGGTTCAACTACAAAAGAAGACCCAATGATATACCATTGTCTATTTCAAACTGGGGCACTCACTTGAACCTGCCTGCACAGATAGGTGTGTTCCATCACTGCCTCCTCAGTTTAACACACCCACTGTCATCAAGCTGATTCTGACTCATAAGGATTCTGTAGGACTGAATAGAAGTGTTCCTTAGGGTTTCCATAAATCTTTATGGGAGTAGGCCGCCTCATCGTTCTCCTGTGGAGTGGCTGGTGGGTTTGAACTACTGACCTTGAGATTAGCAGTCCAATGTTTATCCCATAGCATTTGACAAAGCTAGTTTGCCATCCTAGTATCTCAGGTCTTGAAGGCAGATGTATTCTCGGTGATATCCTTTGGCCTCAGGTGTGTTGCTGTCTTACTGACTCATCCAGATCTGGCTATAGGGCCACCTCTGTATGAAGAAATCCTGTGTTGTGCTGTCTGGTAAAAGTCCTCATTGATTGACTATCCTTTGGTGGTGGGATGGGTGGGAGGGAGTTCTAACCTAGCAGCACTGTTATCTATATTGTTATGCCTGTTTGGGATATAGAGCTCTAGTGGTCACACTGTGATCCTTGTCAATTGGAGTCTGTACTATGACCATTCTAGGAAGGAAGAGGCACCTTTTATCTAATTTTCACAAAAATATTAAATATGAGCAAGAAACTGCACACCTCAAAGCTGAAAACAAAACTTTGGCAGCAGACTAGATGGGTTCTGCCTGTCCCTAGCTGTGTGACTTTGGACTAATCACTTAATCTCAGTTTTGTCATCTGCAAAATAGGGAATAATCATAGTACCTCATAGACTGTCAGAGCCCTACCCACAATATCAGTAGTTCAAATCCACCAACTGCTCCTCAGAAACCCTATACAGGATAGCTATGAGGTGGTACTGACTCAACAGCACTCCACAACAACTGCTTCCTAACATAGACTGTTAGGAAGATGAAAGACGTTATTATATATGCCAGATACTTAGCACAGAACCTGACATGTAGTGAGTACATACTATCGAAGCTCTCATAATTTGGGCCTGTACATGTTTCTTCACAGATAGATCTTTTCCCAATCGCTGTCTACTCTTAACATAAAATGGCTTTCAGACTCATTCCTACAAGAGTCATTACAGTGGAGCTATTGATTTATGGTATGAATCATTCATTACTATTAATTTAGCAGCCTCCCACACATAGTTAGACTAAAGCCCAGCCACATACATTAATGTGACTCTGAAGAAGGCCTGGCTCTGAGAGAGTTTACAGCTGGTGTTACAAGAACTCACATAATAGACATGAGAGAAAGAAAGAAAGAAGGAAAGATTCAACTGAGTGCACTCCTTAGTTTTCAGCCATTGAATGATCCCTGACACATCTGCCTCTGCCGCAGTATTTATTATTAGGAGAAAAACTGAGGAAACAACTCTAAGCAGGTGAGCTTAAGGCTGATGTCCAACTTGGGTGGGGGCAAGAGTCTTATCTGCAAGCTGCCCTGTGCTTTATCTGTGTTCAGAACGGGCTGTGGAAGATGGGTCTAGAAACCCATGATAATGGTCTTTTCATTCCTGCCTGATACTTTCATTAATGGCTGCTTTTGGCCTGTTTTTTTTTTTTTTTTTCCAATATATTGCACACCAATATAATTTCTGCCAGTTATTAGGCTTTGATGTCATCTCAACTCTGAAATGGTGTTATTGAACTAACATTTATTGTCAAATCTTTACAAGATAGACCTATTTCTCCTCATCCTATAAATGTGCTGATTTTCCTGTGTTATGTATAATGAATAGCTCTTTGGCTGTTTTAATACCAGCTCTAAAATTAGACCTCTCATCTCCCTTCTCCCCAAGCCCTCCTTACTCCTGCTGCTCCCTCCTTAATTTCTTTCTTTTTCCTAAAGGTAAAGACAAAGGCCATTGTGACTAAAATTTGGCTTTAAATAGCCTATTAAATTAATCTTAGTAAAGTACACCCTTGGAAACCCTGTACAGGGTGACTATGGGTCGGAACCGACTCGATGGCACTTAACAACAACAACTTAACAAAGTATTAAAAAAGAAAACAAATTGATCCATAATCCCATCACCCAAATAACTCTTGACATTTTTTTAAACAACGATAAGTTAAAATAGAACTCAACAGAACATGCACTATCTCAGTTTCTTAGTGCTGTTATAGCAGAATCTCCACAAGTGAATGACTGTAACAAACAAATTTGTATTGCCATAAAAATGTTCTCTCTTTGGGCTCAGTGGGGAGGTCCTTGTCTCTTTCGCTTATTTCCTGGTTCCTTAGAGACCTCCATGTGGTTTGGCATCATCAGTCTTCCCACATTTGTACTTGCTAGCATACCTGTAAGGAGCATGGTAGTGTAGTGATTCCGAGTTGAGCTACTAGCCTTAAGGTCAGCAGTTCAAAACTACTAGCTGCTCCATGGGAGAAAGATAAGGCTTTCTGCTCCCATAAAGATTTACAGCCTCGGAAACCCTGTACAGGGTCACTATGAGTCGGAACCAACTCCACAGCACATAACAACAACAACATGCCTGCATGGAGTAGTAAAGACTAAGTTACATTATGTAAATAAGATGTTTGGCACATAGTAAAATGCTTTAATATTGTTTTGCTAGTATTTCAGTCATTCAGTCATTCAACAGACACCTTGAGTGATGTAATGTGGATAAGACACTTGAGCCCTTGGAGTCCCATTTTCTTTATCTACATAAAAATAGGACTGATACTTGCTCTTCCTTCTCCAGTTGCTGTTAGGTGCCATCTGGAACTTACTCATTTGGGTCAGGTCTAAAATTCTGTTGCTAACACAGCCACAGTCCATGTTTTCTCAAAGCAGTACATTCCTAGAATCTGTGTCATGAGGTAGCTCTTAAAATTTTGAAACTGTATTTCTAACAAAGGAATTGGCAAACCAGGAATCTTAAGAATATCCAACAAATGTGAATACATCAAAGCAGCCACACTCTAAATCTCCTGTTGACATTTTGTAAGCCTTATATTGGGCTACAAGTCCCTCAATCAGTTAGGATGTTGAAAGAAAGAAAATATATAACTTAAAAAGCCTTAAGAGTTTAAAGGCATTTGTTACTGCATAGAACAAAACATCTAAAGGCAGATTCGACAGTTCTGTAGTGTTCCCAGAGACCAGGCTCTTTATCGCTCTGCTCTACCATCCTCCACAGATTGCCTTGGCCCTCAGACATTTCCTCTCTTTGCAAGATGGTTGCCACACTCTGGGAAACAGGAAGACCAACATTAAAAGGCTTCCTTCACTTCCTACATTGTGCCTCTTTTAGTGAGAAAGAATGCCTTTCTCCATAGTCATCCCATTAACCAGAAGACCAAGAATACAAATATTTTGTATTTTTGGCTCCTTGGAAACACTACTCAGGGCTGCTAAGAGTTAGAACCAACTCCACAGCAATTAACAACAACATTAGATACATGCCAAGAATGAGGGAGGAGAGTGGGCCTCAAAGAATAGAATACTTTTATTTGTTGTTCTTAACCTAGTTCCAGGTACTGTGAATAGGCCCTCAGCAATCTTGTATTTGGCATAAATACTATATTTAATTTTTTAATTTTTTTCTTTCAGCAACTCTAGTTCATTAAAGTTAACAGTTCTAGATTTTCTGAAATTTAGCAAGACGTTTGGAATGACTTGAATATACAGGAGGAGACAGAAGTTTGCTGTCACTATTTTCTCTAACCATTTAATACTGAGATGATTAATAAAGTTACTGTTACTGTATGTAAGTAACTATTTCAGTAACTATGCAACTTTGTTTGGCATTGCCCTGCCTCACTTATCAGCTACAAGGGTAACCTTGCTGAGAGAATAGAAATATTACCTTGGGGAGAAGAGAGGCAAGGTTGAGGAGTGGTCTCTTAAGTAAGACATTGGTGGTTCAGTGGCAGAATTCTAAATCTTCTGACCTGAATACCAAGTTCAGTTTCTGACCAGAACACCCCATGTACACATCTTTTAGCCCGTAAAAACCCAATGAATCCCAACAGCCGGATCCATAGTACATCACGGGGATGGTGCAAGACCAAGCAGCATTTGTTTCATTGTGACTTAGTAGCAGATAACAAAAAAAAAAACAAAAAACAGCTGATTTATTAGCCTGGGAATGGGTGTGTGTGTTCCAGGCAGAAGCAACATCCTGGGCAGAGATACATAGGTGTGAAAGAACCCATTGTGGTCCACGCTTCTCCCAATTTCATGTGGTCAGAGTATAGTGTAGAAGAGGAAAGGTTGGAGGAACATACAGCGTATTAGGAAGTTTGGCATCATCAGTCTTGGACCTTCTCATAGATCAGTGATTTTTTGACTGTGTCCTATACCATCCTTGGGGATCCAGGGAAAGGCTTTGGAGCCATTTCGCTGAGCTTTGGCCCTCCACTCCAACCCTATTTCACTATTTCAGCCAGAGCAACTCTATTATATGAGGGGGTTTCAAAAAGTTCATGGAAATTTCCACTATCTTTTCTTTCCATTTTTCTAACCACTACGCTATACAAAAGGAGCTCTGGTAGCGTAGTGGTTACAAATCGGGCTGCTAACCTCAAGGTCAGCAGTTCGAAACTACCAGCTGTTCCACAAGAGAAAGATGAGGCTTTCTGCTCCCGTAAAGATTTGCAGCCTCGGAAACCCTGTGTAAGGTTACTATGAGTCGGAACCTACTCCCCGGTACTTAACACTAATGATGCTATATAAGTCAGGTTGCTAACCTCAAGATCAGCAGTTCTAAACTACCAGTGGCTCTGCAGGTGAAAGATGAGGCTTTCTGCTCCTGTAAAGAGTTACAGCTTCAGAAACCCTATACAGGGTCACTATGAGTCAGAACCAAATCCACACCACCACCACCACCACCAATGTTGTTAAATGTCATCAAGTCAGTCCGACTCATAACAAGCCTGTATAGGGGTTCCTGAGGCTTTTTTAAATCTTTGAATAAATAGAAAACCTCATTTTTCTCGCATGGAACAGTTGCCAGACTCAAGTCATGGACCTTATGATTCCAGTCCAGTGTTTATCTTATGGAGCCACCGAGCTACCCAGGATAGACGGCAGAGGACAGATTTTTGAATGGGTAAATCCTAGAGATTGATAGGAACAAGGGAGAAGAGAAAAAGTTGAGGATCATGCTCTGATTTCGAGTTGGGAGAAAGTAAGTGAACGTAGGTACTCCATGGGTAAGGATTAGGAATCACAAACATGGGCAGATGTGATGAAGAATCCTGGGGCACAGGGGTTAAGAGCTCAGCTACTAACAGGAAGATCCACAGTTGGAAGCCACAGGAGAAAGATGAGGCAGTTTGCTTCCATAGAAATTGCAGCCTTGGAAGCTCTATGGGGCAATTCTACTCTGCTATAAGGTCACTATCTGGTAGCGTAGTGGTTATGAATCAGGCTGCGAACCACAAGGTCAGCAGTTCGAAACTACCAGCTGCTCCGCGGGAGATTGATGAGGCTTTCTGTTCCCATAAAGATTTACAGCTTCAGAAACCCTGTACAGGGTCGCTATGGGTCGGAACCAACTTGACAGCATTTAACAACAACAACAACATAAGGTCACTATGAGCAGAATCAAATTGATGGCAGTGGGTTTGATTTTTGTTGCCAGACATGTTTGGAGGCACATGTATTTGACTTACCTGTAGAATATGGAAATGTCTACTGACCAGTTGGTATGAACCTCAGGAACATCACCCAGACTAGACATAGGCTCAGATGGTTGTGGAAACCTAGGTCACATATGTACTCACCCAGAGAGTGTGCTGAGTGGGAAAGGAAGATTGTCTTCAAGACAGAACAGCTCCAAGAGTTTTATTAACACGGTTTCCCCAAACTGTTGTTAGCTGCTGTCGAATTGGCCCCCGACTCATGGTTACTACGCATAATGGAATGAGATGCTGCCTGGTTGTATGTTATCTCCATGATGGGTTGGGAATCAAACCATTATGATCCATTGAGTTTTCACTGGCAGATTTTTGGAAGGCTTTTCTCCTAGTCCGTATTAGTCTGGAAGCTTCTCTGAAACCTGTTCAGCATCATGGCAACACACAAAATTCCACTGACAGAACGGTGGTGGTGGCTGCACGTGAGGTTAAACCATGCCTCTGGCATGAAAGATGTGAATTCTACCATTGGACCATTTAATGTCCAATGAAAGTATTCTTTCACCTGCCAAAATCTAAGGATGTGCCTTGTATTGTTTTTTGTTATTCTTGTTAAAATAATTTTCCTGGATAATTCTAAAGATTCATCTTGTTTGTTTGTTTTTTCCTTTTACACGGTTTTTCAGATTAAAAATAGGGATCGGAAGTAGAAATATATTTCTACTTCTGATCAAGGCAGGTCTTAGTTAAGAAGGCTTAGGAGTGGAATTGTAGCCAGAACTATAATAACTGAAGCTGCTAATTATTCTCCCTACTTTTGATATTTACCTGTATTGATGTTTGATGTCTACTTCCGAATTCAATCTTTTTTATTGTTCTATTAAGACTAAAAAGGAGCTCTGGTAGCGTAGTGGTTACAAATTGGGCTGTGAACCACAAGGTCAGCAGTTTGAAACTACCAGCTGCTCCGGAGCAGAAAGTTGAGGCTTTCTGCTCCTGTAAAGATTTACAGCCTCGGAAACCCTGTACAGGGTCGCTATGAGTCAGAACTGACTTGATGGCACTTAACAACAACAACACATGAAAAGACTAAAGGTCTATTTAAATACAGTTTACATTCTTATTATGGAATATGACCTTCTTAATGAGGAGGGAAATTTTAGTGAAAATTAATTAGTGACAAAGTGTTCAACAGTTTGAAGCAAGAGATTACTAGGTTTTGCATTGCAGCAGTTATTTGTAAACACTGTGTCATTGTCAGAGAGAGGTGGGAAAGGACAGAAGTTGGACAGAGGGCAGCATGCAGGCAGTCAAGGCAGGCTCCAAGGGACCTAGTGCGTCAACTCTATTTGCCTTTATCCATTCTCATTTCAAAAAGCATTTGAGGGTGTGTATTGCATGGGTTCCAGTCTTGCTTTTCTTTTGACTGATCATCCCACCGCTTGTCTACCTGGACCTCATTTCTGCCGTCACCCTAGGTTTTTCTGCTCCATCACACCCTGGAGCTGACCTGTTCTGATCACCAGTCTTTGCATAGAGAAGTTCAACCTTTCCCTGTACCAGCAGCTCCCTTGTGGCTCCACAGAATGTGTTGGATGTTGGTATCTGTCATTTCCTGGCTCTTCCTATCTCTCCAGCAAAGGAACTCTTCCAATCTCTCCAGCAAAGCAATCTCAGTGCTGATGACAAGCAGAAAATACTTACCAATGTCTGAAGTTTCAAACTAGCTTTGACTTTCTACTAATCCTTCTAAATATGTTGTTGGTAAGTGCCAGCGAGTCATCATGACCCTGTATAGGATTCCCAAGGAGCCTCTGGTAAGTTTGAACCACCGACTTTTCAGTTCAAACTATCCTTGCAGTCAAGTGCTTATCCTACAGTGCTACATAATGTGTTTAAATTAAGAGTAGTAGAGATAAACACGATTTGGAAAAATGATAATGTAACCCTAGCCTATTTCAGTGACAATCTAACATGGTGAAGTAAATTGACTGTCAGATATGATCAGTGTTGTTGAAGTGAATGGCTGTCATTCCTGGAGTGGATACAGTCAAATTCTCACCCAACAGGAGCAGTTTGATGACTAAAGAATTCACTAAACTCGAGAGTAACTGAGCCTCAATGCATTGCTGATCTCCACATTACATCTCTTCTGTTTTTCAGGAACCACATGTTTGATTGCTCTGCTATCAGATAAAGACCTCACCGTGGCCAATGTGGGAGACTCACGTGGGGTCTTGTGTGACAAGGACGGGAATGCCATTCCTCTGTCTCATGATCACAAACCTTACCAACTGAAGGAAAGAAAGAGAATAAAGAGAGCTGGTGAGCTTGTGAACATTCTGAGGAATGCCCGCCATCTTGTTTGGTGGACAAGGTGGCTTGCTGGAGGATATGTTGAGGGATAAAGTATAGGGATTAGTAGATCCATACAGGGACTGCTGATAATATAGTTGAGACTTTGCAACATTTTCTGTCAAATAAATGGTTGCTGAATTTGCCCTTCGTCATATTCAAAGACTCCAAAGAAGCCAAAGAAACCTTTTTTTCAGTTAAAAGCTGAGATTATCGGGGCCGTTTAAATAGAGTGATAAGTGTAGCCTCTCTAAGACTATAACATTTGAACAAAGACTTGAAGGAGAATTATCTTGTGATTATTACCTTTCATAGTTATATTTGGGGGGTTCCTTTATACCTGTGGGATAGAGGACTTGTTTCCCTACCCTGACTGTCCCTACAGCATGGAGGCTCTCTGTAATTGCCAGGCAGCAGGTACAGTTGCTGAGAAGGCAGGTGGGGTGCACCCAAGATCACCCCTGCTGTCTGGGTTAATCTTCAGATTGCCTCTCACTCTACAGGTCACCTTCTGCCCAGAACCTAATCAGCATTTGAGTTTTCACCAGAGGAGGCTGTACTGTTGAGTCAGAAAATGTTGAATTATATTATAACCCTGTGCTTCAGTGCCTGCTTGAGATGCAGAATAAATTTTAATGCAAGGTTTTGTGAGGTTTTCTGTTGATGGGATGGAATAAACAATGTTTTAAGGGTGTCTATCAAGCTTTGATGAGCCCGGCAGGGGGAGGGAAATACTTTGATACTGGTCTTTGATACTGATGAAAGTACCATCTCTGTTCAAGAGCCCACTGTCACCCTAGATTTAAGATACAGCTAACACCCTCCCTTGTGCTGCCAGTGGGAAGGGGACACTAGATAAGAATATGGGCATCAGACCAAAACCAAACATACTGCCTTCAAGTAGATTCCAATGACCCCAAGATCCTTATAGTTCCTGAGACTATAAATCTTTACAAAGGAGATAGCCTCATTTTTCTCCTTTGGAGTTCTATGTGGGTTTGAACCACCAACCTTGTGCTTAGCAGTCCAATGCTTAATACACTATGCCACCTTATGTGTACATCATACTCCTAGGAAGGTCATCTTAGCACCCAGTGCTCTTTTCCAAATTGTTGCTCCTTTTTTATCCTCCCTCCCCTTCCCTGCATTATCTACTATTTCCCCAAACACCACCACCTCTATACACACACACTAGTGCAGTGATTTTTTATAGAAGCCACTTCGGATGCCATCTTCAAAGTGGTTACTCTAACTTGCTGTCTTCTTTTATAGAATGTGGTCAAATGTGCATGCATTTTAGAGCAAGTCCTATATGTGTGTTTTCACTGACTCCAGTGGTATCTTCCCCTTTCCTTTTTGGATTTCTTCCCCTTTGGTTAGCATAACAAAAAGCTGCAACCAGCCTGGGTCAAATACATGCTGATCTCTCTGTCTCCACTCCTTATGTGGCTTCCAACAACAATACTGATCCAAGCTGCCATTTAGTCTGGACTCATATGTGCTAGGAGCTAAGTCAGTTGCTTTACATGCACTTTCTCTGTGCCTTCCTTATGAAATCAATGTTGTTGTGTTGTTGTTAAGTGCCGTCGAGTCGGTTTCGACCCATAGCAACCCTGAACAGGGTTTCCAAGGCTGTAAATCTTTATGGGAGCAGAACGCCTCATCTTTCTCCCGCGGAGCAGCTGGTAGTTTTGAACTGCTGACCTTGCGGTTCACAGCCTAATTCGTAACCTCTATGCTACCAGAGCTCCTTATGAAGTCAATGATATTCTTCCTCATTTCCGACCAAGAAACTGGAGCCTCCAAGAGGTTGAGTTACCTGTCCAATGGACACACAACCAATGAATAGTGAGAACAGATTTGAAAGCATGCCTGCCTGATTCTTGCTCACTATACATCATGAAATGTACCCACTAAATCCCTATCTACAAAAGTTCTACCCATCATTCAAGGCCTAGACTTAATGCTCACTCCTCCCTAGTTATCACAACTAGAAATCACCCCCCTTTCCCCATCTGCCCACAGCATTCAGCAGAGAAAGTCTTCCCTTAAAATAATACTCTTTGGTACTTGTAGCTATTAGTTTGTGTGGCTTATCCTTCCTGCCAGACTGGCCCTTGTATAACTTTATATCCTGCAAACTGTCTTGCATGGAGTAGGTGTTTAATAAATATATGGTAAATAGCATGGGGATAAACAAAGGTCTGTCTTCCTTAAGGAAATAATAATAGATAATTATCAATTGTGTACTATGTTTGGCCACTGTGTTAAGTGATCTGGATGAAATAACTCCTTTATTTCTCATAATAATTTAATAAGATAGGATCTATTATTGACACCATTTTGCAGCCAGGGACACCAAGGATAGGAGAGTTTTTCATTCATTGTCATGTGCAGCTAGATCCAGGAATTAATTCCAAGCTGTTTGACTCCAGAGCCTGAGCCTTTAACCACTATACTAAGATGTGCTTTCCTTTAATCCTGATCCTATTTGGAGACTTATTCTGAGATCTATGTTGTTATTGTTGTTAAGTGCCTCGAGTCATTTCTGACCCATAGCGACCCTGTATAGGGTTTCTGAGGAGTAACTGGTGAGCTTGAACTGCCAACCTTGCAGTTCAGACGGCTTTGCAGTGTGGCGCATTAACTCACAGTGCCACACCAGGATTCCTACGTAGGCACACTCAAAGGTTGGCCTCAAGCTGAAGATGCATACCTCTATGTCTCAGGACCATCCACCTGCCTTTTCAGCATCCTTTTACCTGTGAATCCCTAGTGCTAGTGCTTCCTATTGTCAGTCACTGAAAGGTTGAGGTGTTTAAATTAAACTGATGTCCTCCCCCACACTCACCCCCTACCCTCAGTTTTTAAATTTACATATTCTTGAAGGCCTATAAGATGCCAAGGACGCATGTACTAGCAGTGAGGGGGGAAAGAGGACTGCCTACAGCCCCAGTTCCTATTAGTTAACCTGACAAGCATGCACCTAGACTGTGCTCAGTCTGTGAGATGTCACCTAGTTATGCTAATGAGCTCTTTCTGTCTTTCCAGGTGGTTTCATCAGTTTTAATGGCTCCTGGAGGGTCCAGGGTATTCTGGCCATGTCTCGGTCCCTGGGGGATTATCCACTGAAAAATCTCAACGTGGTCATCCCTGACCCAGATATCCTGACCTTTGACCTGGACAAGCTCCAGCCAGAATTCATGATCTTGGCATCTGATGGCCTCTGGGATGCTTTCAGCAATGAAGAAGCTGTTCGATTCATCAAGGAACGCTTGGATGAGCCTCACTTTGGAGCCAAGAGCATTGTTTTACAATCATTTTACAGAGGCTGCCCTGACAATATAACAGTCATGGTGGTAAAGTTCAGGAATAGCAGCAAAACAGAAGAGCAGTAAACCCTTCACGGGTCTCAGCTGCCTTACACTAAAGGACTTTGAACACACTGGTCTCTTTTTAATGTAGTGAAAGGTGTGGAAGTTAATAATTAGGATCATCCATCCCAGACATGGGTTCCCCCCTCCCTGGTGGTCTTAGGTCTATCTATATTCAGTGAGGAACAGAGGGTGTTCTTGGCCAATGTATTTGAGAGACTGGAAAATGGTTTCTTCATGCTTCCCCCACACTCTTTATCCGATGATCAAAATATATAAATATATAGCTGTAGATTCATTCACATGTTTGATGTGAATGACATAGGTGCCGTAGATTGCCTCTTGAGGATGCTTTCAAAGATCCCTTGCAGGGTCCTCCCAGGCATCAAAAGAGAAGGTGTCTTCTCTTCAGAGGAGTGAGCAGAGCAGGTCTTCCCAAGCTACAGGAGGCCGGCTGCAACATCGCCTGGGCATCAGGGGTCCCAGGGATACAGAGCTACCTGGTGAACATCTTGGTCCTCCTGAGCTCAGGTCTTCTGCTCCACTCAGCAGCAGCCTGGAAGCAGATTTGGGATGGTTTATTCTGCTGAAGCTGCTCATGGAGACTGAGGGAAGCAGTGAGGGTAGACGATCGATCAATGGCTGCTGCCTTCAGAGCAGAGGCCACCTTTCTCCTGGACCTTTTATTAGTTAAATAGACTGTGGTACCACCTGACCAGCCTTTGTGCATTTATCCTAATAGTGCATGAATGACCTTAATAACCTTTTGCTTACGCCTTACCTTATATAATAGGCAGGTCTGTTAAACCACCAGACATGACAATTTTTTATCTTACATTACCAAGAAACCATATTAGGGGACTTGAGAAAAAGCAAATCATGATAGTGGTATTCAGCCATAAGTCCTTCCACCCTAAGGGTTGTTAGAAGAAAAAGAATGCCAGTGAATCTCTGTGCCTCTTGGGAAGTCCCTATTTGCTGTGGAGAGAAAGGCCGTGCTGAGGTTGCCACCCTCAATTGAGCTCCAGCTGCCAGTGTGTATGTGTGTTTCCTATCTTAGTAGCTTTCATGAGTCTGTCAAACAGCGGCTAAGAAGCAGCCACCAAGAATTGCATGTGTTCCCTGAACCTGGATGCAGAATTTCTAGCCACTGTCCTTTGGAATTTAGTGGTAAACAATTAGGAAAGGCTTCTTCTTACAAAGGCAGCAATAGGCTTTCTCATAGTGTTGCTGATTACCATCCACACCTGGTAGCTTTCCTCAGACAGATACAGTGTGCCCCACATGCCCCCTGCAGGGACACCTGGGCAGTGGTGTTCAAGTGCAAAACCTATTCGTCAAGCGGTCCATGGTTATTTTTGGCCCAGGCTTACTGCCTTCCAATTCCTAACACCAAAGTCATGTTTCCAATCACAGTATTTTTTTATGTTCATTTGCAGAAAATCCTGTTTGCCTGACTGAGATGGCTCAAACAGCCCAACAGGGTTTTCGTTAACTTTTCAATCCACCTTTTGTCTGAAATGCCAGATGTTCACCAGCTTCATTCTTCCCAAGCAGACATTTGTCCTGACAACGTCTCACAGACCCTATTCACCTGCTCCCTGCTACACATAGTGCCCCTCTCCCCTTAAGCTATGGAGCTTTCAGGAAGCAGATTCCCAGGGAGAAGCAGGTTCCAGGATGAAGAGATTTCCTTGTAGCTGTGGAGGACTTCAGCCTGTCTCAACTCCTCTAAGCACTCACTTTTCTTTGCCTGCCATGAGAATCAATCTCGTTGTTTCCCAAAAGATTTGCTGACTTTTGCATACTGTGTTTTCCAGCATTGGAATTAGAACCTTGGTTATTACTCATTTCTGTTAGCCATGGAATGTTCTAGTACAGAATACCTGCTACCACTTTAGATTTAAGCATTTGTCTGTACAGAGATACTGAACTTTTGGATTTATGCATTTAGGGGCAGGAGTGGGAAGGGGTGTGTGAAAAACAAGTGCTGGTTTTGACCAGTGATGGGACAGGTCAGAGTCTGATTGGCAATTTAGCATCTTGACCAATTAACTGAAGTTCAGGAATCTGAGATTTCAGCCCTTTTTACATTACACAGTCACTTTGTTGTTTAGCACAA
Source organism: Chrysochloris asiatica (assembly GCF_000296735.1). Lineage (NCBI taxonomy): Eukaryota > Metazoa > Chordata > Mammalia > Afrosoricida > Chrysochloridae > Chrysochloris > Chrysochloris asiatica. Next base: position 4,844,027 of record NW_006408561.1, read on the forward strand.
AATACATAATAACAAAGGAAAGACATTTTAAAATTCCATGATCATTTCAATTGTCTAAAATAAAATAACATTTTAGTGAAGATGAAAAAGAAAGGCTACTAAAAATTGGTGTTTATTTACCTAGCAGATTTTCTTCAGAGATGGTGCTGAGGGCAGAAGTTGCTTAACTTCCCCTCTAATTGAGGCTCACAAGGCATCTTCTAAATTTTGTTTTGTAGAATCAATTCATTTATGACTGTCACCAAATGGTCTATTTCCAGGCTCCCTTTCGGCCTTGTCTTCACCCCACGTTCGCGTGTAGATTTTTTATAAGCTAGTTCTCAGCAGAATCATCACATTCTGATGAATCATTTTGTCTAAAGTCAGAGTGCTATGTTTCTTCCCAGCAGCCTCCTGGAACGCTCTCTCTCTCACCCTTTCCCAGTTGTTGCCCTTTGGCAGACATCACTCATGAGTTGCCCTGTGGTATACAGGGCCCCAGTTTCTGGGGACCTGGGAAGGTTGAATCTAGCCATTCATTACTCATTAGGGAAATGGATTTGAAAAGTTTGCATGAAGCTTCCCTAAATAGCACTGCCAAAGCTTTGGAACTGTCAGCCGAGGCTGCCCAGATGCCCTAGCCCGAGTTCGTTCCCATTGCCAATAGTCCCCATGGTGCCAAATTGTGGGATGGCTTTTAAAAGTCTTTTAGAAATGAGGCTGGGAATGACCACTCGCTATGAGTCCCAGCAAAATGCCAAGCCCAGGTCTTCCTGAATCTCTGCACTGCTGCTGCTCTGATGACAATTTATACTTAAAATGGATTAAGATTGGGGTAGGGATGGGGTGGGCAAGGAAAAATTTTTTTGAATTCACTATATTCACAATTCTTTAATCAAAGGAATAAATAATATATATATCAAACGCTCCAAAACTATTTCCCAAGACCTGCATTTATTTTTCATGACCAACTAGCCCAAGACACTTAACTCAGAAGTCTCTGTTCTAATACAAGACTGTATGCAATATTACTGGTAACCAGTGGATGCAGTCTATTCCTTGATATGGAATAAAGGTATTGGCTTCTTAGATTTTGTAATATATGAGTATTACAAAGAGCATTTCACAGAGTTAAGGGGCATATATATATATAATCTGATATGTAAGCTGGGTACTTTAAACAGACCTTATTAAATACAAGTACCCACTTTTACCTGTAATGCATGAATTTCTACCCACATAAAATTTTGTGCAAATGATAAGCAGGATTGCCAATCTGAAGAGGTTCTGGAAATTGCACAGAACAGATCACTAGGATATCTGGCAATATGTGAGGAACCAACAAAAAGGGTATAGCCCCTTTCCTTTGCCAGGTACACATGGGTTTTCCTGATTTTTTTTTTTCTCTGAGTAGTTTCCAGATCTCCTGACTCTCTTACAATTGTGTCAACTAAGAAGGTTTAAAAAAGACAAGATTTAATTGTGCATCTAAAAGCAAAGAAACACATACTTTTGATAAGACTTGTTTTTCCAATCATTTCAGAAATACTTTTTTTTTTTCCTTCAGTAGACTGATCTTTTTTTATATCCCCCCCCAAAATTGCCTTAGCACATCACACCAGCATTCCTGACCCAGCTCTAGAGAAATGACGTGATTGTTAGATACCCTGGTTGTTGTTGTGAAGTGTCGAGTCAAAGGTCGGAACCTAGAACGACCCTGTATAGGGTTTCCAAGGAGTGGCTAGTGAGTTTGAATGGCCATCCTTGGGCACTCCAATCTTGGGAACTCCAGATACCTTGATGGTGGTGGTTGTATGCCACAAGAGTAGTTTCTGACTTATAGCGACCCTATATAGGATATCCAAGGCTGTAAATCTTTACGAGAGCAGAAAGCCTCACCTTTCTCCTGCAGAGCAACTGATAGATTCGAACTACTGACCATGCAGTTAGCAGCTCAGCTTGTAAACCACTATGCTACCAGGGCTCCTTGATACCCTGGTGATGGTTATGTGCTGTGGAGTCAGTTCCTACTCATAGCAACCCTGTATAGGCTTTGCGAGGCTGTAAATCTTCATGGGAGCAGAAAGCCTCATCTTTCTCCCATGGAGCTGCTGGTAGTTTTGAACTGCTGACCTTGAAATTAGCAGCCAGAGTCATAACCAGTACGCTACCAGAGCTCCTTTGATACCCTGGTAGAGCCTGTTCAATGGCATCACATTAAATCATGGATATGTAGATTTCTGAACTACTCAGCTCATGCTGTGGGATAATGGAATCCTGTGTCCCCCATAATGTATTCCATGTTCCACAGAACACAAGTTCCAAAGATGATCTTCCAAATATTGGGTTCTAGCATCGACAGAGTTTGGGAAACACATACTCACAAATGCTCTAAATAAATGGCCTGAAGGGGGTGGAGAAAGCATACCACCCAGTGGCATCAGTTGCCTCAGTATATTTCAGATTAATTTGACCATAGAAACCTTTTTTTGAGTAATACCTAGAGCAACATTCCAAGGAACAAGTCTTCCACAGAACCCACTTTGGGAAATTCTGGTATATGAAAATCTTGCCATTTTGACTCTTGTATATATAAGAAGTCACTATGACTCTTAGTAGTACTAATACAATTTGTCATTTAGCATCACTAATCCTTTCACATAAGAGGTTGACTTGTTAATTAAAACAGTGTTAAGCAATAGTGTGATTTAACTTGACCAACACAGCAGCCTCACAATGAGAACTAAAATTTATGAAAAAATAGCAGAAACCCAACAGTCCGACTTCAACCTCTCAGCACTGTCACCCTGCGATGACATGAATACAAAGCAAGTGCCTAGCCATGGCTAGGCACCTCTCAAGTTCATTCCTAGAGTTTCTCATTGCTTTTTTCAGTTATCTTTGCTTTCTGGGTTGAATCAAAATAAATATTTTTACATTTCATCACTATGGGATAGTAAGAAATGAAAACAATAGTGGGAGAAGCCTATTTGATTTTAATTCATTTCTAAATTTTTAACTAGATTTTAAAAATTCATTCTCCATTGTAAAATAACGGAAACGTGAACTATTAACACTTAGTTCCTCTTTTCTCTGTTCTCTCCAGAAGTAATGAATCATTTGGACTCAGAGCTCACCCTGCGCCATGTCTCCTGCCTTTCCTATTTTATGTATACAGTTCAGTTGGGCATCTCTTGCCAAAATGAAACCTTTGACATTTGTTCCATAATTGTAACTCTCAGCCTGTATTTGGGGAGAGATCACAAAATAATGTGTGAAACAAATCTACTTGAAAATTTGATAAATGGTGAATTTAAGATACAGTCAATTTAAAATGAGATTCAATATTTAAGAACACACTCACTATCCAGCTGTCATCCCCAAGAGTAAAAAAATAAACATCGCTTAACCTAGATGGCAAATGGTGAAAGGCAAGAGACGGTTGACACCACGAGGCTTCCAATAGCTATGTATTTATAAACTACATGTTTTCTCATATGTAAATATTTTTGCTGATTCTGAGTAATGTTAATGCTTTGTCCATTATTTTTCATTTTTACTACTGTTAAGCTGGCAAACTGTTTAACCAAGAGTTGATTATGATAATTTTATGTGTTTAGTAATAACCACACCATGATCATATATAATCATCTTAATAAATTCAATATAAGGACTTTGAGGAGAGCATGTAATAACTATTCATTTGACCAGATCGCCATAAGGCATTTTCACAATTCAGAATCCCACCAAAAGCAAACATTCCATGACGACAGATTATATTTAGAGACATGGTTCCACTAATTCTATACTCTGGCATTATTTAACCCCCAATTCCCATCTGACATTTGTTAAATTCAAATTAAGCTCAAAAATCTCCAACAGCCAGCATTCCTAGTGCTAAATTCTACACAGATTATTGGAATGGGTAGATTGTGGCTGCTGCGGGAAGGGGGATGTTTAGGACAATCTTCCTGGGCCACTCCCTGCTTCTGTAGGACAGCGACTGTGTGGCACTCATACACTCTTAGCACCTTTTGTCAGGAGGCAATTCAGAAGCCAAATCTAGTATCATGCACTATCAGATGATTTCTACTTCAATTGTTGTTAAGTGCCATCAAGTCAGTTGTGACTCATAGCAACCCTGTATAGAGTTTGCAAGGAACAACTGATGGGTTTGAACTGTCAACCTTGTGGTTTGTAGTCCAGTGCTGATCCTACAGCCTCATAACAGAAGTCCTTACTTCAACTCGACAATCCCTATTTAAAATGTATTCACACAGAAGAAAGAGTAGTTAAGGAATGGGGAGCAGGGGCTGTGTGGGTTTCAGGATACATAGACATTGATAATGTAAAAAGTAGACTATCGGAAATTTGGATTATTTTTCTTTTGTCATGTTGTTGTTAAGTGCCATCAAGTTGATTCTGACTCAGCAACCCTGTATAGGGTTGCTGAGGAGCGGCTGGTGGGTTTGAACTGCCCACCGTATGGTCAGCAAACAGTGACTATTCTATATCACCACACCAGGACTCCACTTTTATCATTGTTGTTGTTGTTGTTAAGTGCTGTTGAGTCGGTTCCAACTCATTGTTATCTTGTTGTTATTAGGTGCCATCAAGTCAGTACCGACTCAAAGACCCCATGCACAACAGAATGAAACACTGCCTGGTCTTGGGCCAGCCTCACAATCATTGCTACATTTGAGCTCATCGCTGCTGCCACTGTGCCAATCTATCTCATTGGGGGTCTTCCTCTTTTTCTCTGACCCTCCATTTTACCAAGCATGATGCCCTTCTCCAGTGGCTGGTCCCTTCTGACAATATGTCCAAAGTATGAAAGATGAAGCCTGGCCATCCTGGCTTTCAGGGAGCATTCTGGCTGTGCTTCTGACTCAAAGCAACCCTGTAAAGGGTTGGTGTCTGAACTGCCAACCTGTGGTTTGCAGTCCAGTGCTGGATCCTCCAGTGTCCCCCCAGGATTCCACGCATAGATTGTACTTAATATATGCACATGGACCAGTAGAAGGGTTGTTTTCACATACTCATCTAATCAATTCCTACTCTTGACAACCATGTGTGTGCTGAGTAGAACTGTTCCATAGGTTCTTCAAGGCTGTGACCCTTCAGAACCAGATCACAACACCTGTCTTCCAAGGTACCTTTTGGCTAGTTGCTGTTATTAAGTGTCATTGAGTAGGTATCAACTCATAGCAACCGTGTATATGGTTTCCAAGGAGCAACTGGTGTGTTTGAACCGCAGACCTTGCAGTTAGCAACCAGTGCTTTACCCTACAGCACCACACCAAGTACTTAATCTGTTTACACCATCTGAGGACTTTGCTCAAAGAATAGACTTTCTTCCAGAGCACTGACTATGCTTGTATGCTAATGAAGACTAAAGGTTAACACTTCCCTTGTACAGGATTGATGGCACAGACGGAATCACATTTAAGAAAACATTTGGAACACTTTTAATTTAAAAAAATAAATAAGACACTTTTAATAAAAAAAATAATAAAACTTCCAATGTGGTCTAAGTTAGAATGTAAATAAAACAATGCTTAAGGAAATACAAAGGTAAACACCAAACCAAATCACATAAAAGAAAGTATTTTACAATAAGGAGGCATTCGATTTTATTACACCATGAATCATGCTTCCTAATATTTATGCTCCTATTAAAGTTAAGGAGGAGTACTGGTGTGGTTCCGTAAGATAAGCACTGGACTGCTAACCACAACCTTGGTGGTTTAAACCTTATACAGGGTAGCTATGAGTCAGAAACGATTCTAAGGTAAGCAACAACAAAAGTTAGGGAGATAGTATTGAAGTAAAGAAAAATCAAATTATCCATGAAGTTAATAAATTACAGTCATGCCATTTTTTCTCAAATGATAATGGATAAATGTGCCTTTATTTATTTCATTCCTAAGACACCTTTGGACTCCTGGTGTGGCATTGTAGGATCAGCACTGCACTGGGAATCACAAGATTGGCAGTTGAAACCCACCAGCTGTTCCTTGGAAACCCCATATAGGGTGGCTATGAGTTGGAAGCGAGTCCATGCACTTAATATAACAAAATAAACCACCTAGGTTCTGATCACTTTGCAGTTCCTGTACATGGTTTTGTATTTTTCAATGAAGAAATACACCTTTTTAGAATTTTTAAAGGTAGTCATTGTTAAGTGCTGTTAAGTCGGTTCCGACACATAAGTGACCTTGTCGAGTGTTTCCGATTCTTTCAATCTTAGTGGGAGCAGATTTAAAGCCTCGGAAACACTATACAGAATGTTTCTCCTGCAGAATGACTGGTGGACTCAAATCGCAGACCTTGTGGTTCACAGTACAGTGCTTATCATCTGAAGCCACCAAGGTCCAAATGTATTAAGATAAACTGAATTACAGACCTTCCATTTTAAAGTGCCCAATTAAAGCTGAAATCAGATCAACAGCAGCTACAATTGAGAGTTTTGTTTACCGATAATTTTCTCAATGCCAGCACGAATGCCTCTGAGTGCGCAATTTGAAACAGACAGTCTCACCAAAACAAACTACAGGATGATTTAATTCTCTTGTTTCTTAGAGCGTTTTCAATGCAAAGGGTCATGTTTGCTTATATAATTAAAAAAAAAAAAATCCTGTAGAAGTGATGTATTAGACACCTCTTACCCAACAGAATGATGTGTCTTATGGAAGTTTTAAATTCCCATCTGTCTTTGTAGATGTAAGACAGGGAGTGCTTAGTGTACTGATAAGAAGATATAAATCATCTTAGATGAGGAAAACTAGAGCCATGAAACATTAAGCAAGAATACTCTCATTGAGGCTTCATGACTACACCAAAGAGTCTTTATGTATTTATCATCTGAGTATCTTTTTATCTCAGGTGTATATTCAGAAAATGAAAGAATAAATACAAAACTTGAGAAATTATTATGGAAACATTAACGTCTACAACATTGTCTTTCAGTTTACTTTTCAGTTGCTAGAGCAAATGGTTTTGATATGTAGCACTTACAGTACTTAAATGCAGGTCACAGAGTTGAAATCTATGTAGCACTGCCTGAACATTCCTATGGACAACAAACGTTGTGTGGGAGGAGGGAAAGAAGAAGATGAAATTTTAGTGAGCTCAGAAGAATGATTTTTCTTTTATCCAGATAAGCTTGGAAAATAGTAATTAAGATATCCCAATGACCCAAGGAGCTCTGGTAGTGTAGTGGTTACGAATCGGGCTGCGAGCCGCAAGGTCAGCAGTTGGAAACTACCAGTTGTTCTGCGAGAGAAAGATGAGGCTTTCTGCTCCCGTAAAGATTCACAGCCTTGGAAACACTGTACAGGGTCACTATGACTCAGAACCGACTCTACAGCACATAACAACAACAACATCCCAATGACCCATGTGGACTATGGTCATGTAAATTAGTCCTATATACAAAATATATGACGTATTTTTAAAAAATATAAGTATAGTTGTCTTTGTGTTGTTGTTAGGTTCAACAGAGTAATCCTACTGGTGTGGTGCTGTGGGTTAATGCGCCAGACTGCAAAGCCGCTTGAACTGAAGTCAGATCACCAGCTGGTTCAAGCCCAGCAACTGCTCCTCAGAAACCCTATACAGAGTCACTGTGTGTTGGAAATGACTCAACGGCACTTAATAACAACAACACACAGACTCTAGCAACATGGCCTGGCACACCTCTGAGAAAAGTGCCCAGAATAGAATACCCATCTGGAAAGATTTACACCTGATAACAGGAAGGAATGCTAAACTTTGGAAATAGGTTAAAATAGACACACACATATATTGTATTTAATATTTGAAAGATGAAATGAAGGAATCTTGGTGGTACAACAGGTTGAGAGCATTGGACTGCTACCAGAAAGGTCAATGGTTTAAACGCCTCAGGAGAAAGATGAAGCTGGCTGCTCAGAAAAGATTTATAGCTTCAGAAATTCTATGGAGAAATTCCACTCTCTATTATAGGGTCACTGTGAGTTCGAGTCCACTCATCAACAGAAGGTTTGGGTTTTTGGTTAAAAACAAAATGTACAAACATGAACAGGGCCTGGGACCTTGATGAGGAATAATAAAAGTCAATTAACAGATACTGGATTTGAAATTGAGTATAACAAAACAGAAGAATATGGCCTTGGATTAAAAATCCAGTTTGATAGAGTGGAATGTGAATCCCATAAAATCTAGTCTTCACTTCTTTCTCTGAGTAGGAAATGTATGATTTAGAAATGAGATTATTATTAGAGATGTCATGATGGATATTTGCCCTCTGGATTAGAATAAGAATTATGGGCTTTTCCAACACCAGCCCTAGCCACAAAGAGTAAGTACTCCCTCAGCCCCCGGCCTCTTTTCTTAAAGTGATGTGTTATGTGTATGTGTTAGGGTATCCCCTTCTCTCCTGTGGGTTTTTTTGTTTCATAAACATAATAATGCAATAGTGACAATTCCCTTGTTTATTTTGAGTTGATAGAAGACTCTGATAGATCAAGCCTAAAGGAAGCTTTATTATTATAAAATTACAGTGGTGCCTCGTGGAATCTAAAGACAATTCAAAATATCTCAGTGGAGCCTGAGGAACAATTCTCACCAAAGACGGAAAGGGCCTAGAAGGCTTCCTTTTCCAGCTGTGATAGAATAACTTACATTAGTCTAGAACATTCATTGTTAACAACTATAGAACTGGACAAAATATATTAGGCAGCTGTTCTCAATCACTGGACAATTGTCAGTGCAACACAGCCATCTCTGAGAAGTAAAATCACAAGTCACCCATGATCATTCCAGCTCTCTCTACAGGGAGAATTTTCTGATTGTTGCCCAGAAAACTGAGCTGTAAGCAGAGCTAGACTGAACTGTGGGTACAAAAATCAAAAACGGGAAAGTGGAATGGCTAAAATATGGCGCAGTCTATACAGAGTGGGAGTAGTCCTGGTGTGGCGCTGTGGGTTAATGCGCCAGACTGCAAAGCCGTTTGAACTGCAAGGTCAGCGGTTCAAGCTCACCAGTCGCTCCTCAGAAAACACACATGAAAACACAAATAGCACATGAAAAAATGGCTAATATCAATTTTCCCCAGACTTCTATCTTCTTGAGAGAATACCCAGACTTTTTTTTTTTTTTT
>NW_006408561.1:4856333-4887117 GCF_000296735.1 Chrysochloris asiatica
CCCACGTGGTCTCACCCAAGATGGCGGCTCCTGGAGCAGCCGAGCGTCCTGGACTAGAAAGCAATAGATTTCTTGCTTCTGCCACAAATTCCCTCAGCTGTGAGCCTTCCAACCTTGTAAGTATTCCTTTATATGTGGTTCAGAGTTCTGGGATCATCCCCTGAGCCTGCTTGGTCGGGTATTCTGCGTTGTTGTTGGTGGAGCTGTCTGCTATACGTCCACCGATCCATCTTGTTTGTCCCAGACTTCTTTTTAATAGCTACATCCTGAGATTGCCCACTGGCTGGACAGGGGAACTCTCTCCAGGGTTCTGGAATCAGTAGGAGGCAGTGAGTACTCATGGCTTGGGTCACATTGTACTCATATGGTGCTGCTGTTTCTATGTGCCATCCAGTAGGTTCCAACTCATAGTGACCCTGAACAGGGTTTCTGAGGAGCAGCTGGTGATTTTGAACTACTGACCTTGCAATTAGCAGCCCAGTGCTTATTCTACAGTGCCACACCAGGACTCATGTGGTAGCTTGTACTAATCAAGTAGATGGAGAGTTTGTGGATTTCCAGAAGTAGCTTTTAGAAAAGGCAAAATAATAGCACTCTGTTGTTGTTAAGGGCTGCCAAGTCAGTTCCAACTCATAGCAACCCTGTGTAGGGTTTCCAAGAAGCTGGTGAGCTTGAACCACCAACCTGTGGTTCAAGCTGTATTTACAGTCTAGTGCATTAACCCACAGTGTCACATCAGGACTCCTTGGTTATCCACTGTATTTGCTTTCAGATTCAAAGCTGAGAAATATAAAATTTCATTTCTCTGGCTATAATGCTTTCTGTATTTTAAAAGTTGACTTTATTTCTCTATTAAGGTCCATAAGAGAGAGAAGAATAATGTGTGAAATTTTTAAAGTACATCTAAAATGAGATTCAATAGTTAAAGTGAGGTTAAATTACTCTTGCCATACTATTATTCATTGCGCTAGAACACAAAGTTGATTATTATCTGACTTTGAACATGAAAGTAACCACTATTTACAGCTTTTCAACTGCTCTTATCCTGAACCTTTGAGAAATTTCATTTTGAATAAAATCGTCTTGGCAGCAGTTGTGGGAGGGAAGGACTGCAAGACCTGTCTGTGTCCAGGGCACTCATCATTTCATTGTGAATTTGCCCAAAAGCCAGAGATTTACCATGGAACAACCTGTGGCAAGTTCATAAAACAAAAATTTCCTGATGATATTCTGTGAATGAATAGTGAAAAGCAAGCGAATTTGTCTTAGCCTCTCTTCTCATCTCCAAAACGAAGACTTGGTTCCAAAGACTTGGTTCCAACTAAAATGGCTTAGTTGGTGAGACATGTGCTGATTCTTTAGAGCCATAATCCATACTTTCGAGCTCCTCTTTCTCTGCTCTAGCAGATGGAACTGCAGGCCCTAGTTGCCTTAAACAGAAGTCAAATGCTTGTAGAGGATTGAGAGAGAGAGAAGAAATTGCCTAATATGTGCATCTCTAATGTATCAGTCTGGCCTCTCATAGTGGTTGGGGCTCCACTCAGCAGACTTTTTCTCAGATCCTTGGCACTCCAGGGTCAGAAACGAGCTGTTTACTGTCTTCCCATCTACCCACTCACCGTTGGCACAAACCCTCATGGAAAGGACCACTCTGCTCTTTATGTCTCTAAAGTTAGCATGCCCTCCACTGTGAGTAACAAACCTTCGGACCCACCATCAGTAGTTACTTTATGAACTAAGAATCTAGGAAGTATGTGGTCCCAGATTTGGCTCTGTGGCTCAATGGTGTCATCAAGGACAGACTTTCTTCATCTTTCTTGTCATCAGCATCTTAGCCCACTACCCTGACCTTTAATTTGGCCACCTCATGGGATCACCTTGGTTGTTGCAGATCTTAGCATTGCACAGATCTGGACAATGAGCCTTTTTCCTAGTGGCATAGTGGGCTTTGAGTTGGGCTACTAACCACAAGATCAATAGTTCGAATCCACCAGCTGTTATGTGGGAAAAGATAAGGCTTTCCGCTTTCGTAAAGATTTACAACCTTGGAAACTCATACAGGGTCACTATGAGTCGGAACTGACTGGCACACAACACAACAACAACAAATTCTTACGAGGGGCTCCTAGAAGCCCTCTAGCAGACATCCTCTGAGGTCCCATTGACTAGGATTCAAGCGACAAAGTCTTCACGCAAGAAAGCCTGAGATAGTGCTTAGCATCAATGGCCTGTGGGAGACGGTGTATGTCTGCAGGGGGATTGTGGAGAAGGTGGCTGAGCTGTAAACACATTTGACCCTACCTTCATCAGTATTCGCCTAAGCCATTTCTGATCCTGCTGTCTACCTATACCTACATCTATTGATCTGTCTTTAAAAAAAAAAAAAAAGTTTGTTATAAATGTAATTTATGCTTATTGTTGAGAGTGTAGTACTAATAGGTATTTTTAAACTAGGAAAATGTCATTAAGAGGCAATTCTTATGAACATTTTGGTATCTTTTCATCCTGCTTTATTTCATGATAGTTTCTACATATGTAGTAAGAAGAGGGAAGAATGGCATTTAAAACCATCACTGAAGCTTCTGCAACCTTTTAAAAGAATGTCATAATTTATCTTTCGGGAAGCTGTTTTTTTTTTATCTGGGAAAATGTCTTTAGTTACATTCTGTGAGGGAGAAATGTAAGTGGTGATCACCTCCACCCTTGCCTCCCACATGGCCTGACAGGCGAGAGTAAAATGTAAAGAAAGCTAAATTGAAAGACATCTTGGATTCATTGATAACTTAAAACAGGGGTAACACAAACCCCACTGTCATCATGCCATCAACTCTATTCCAACTCTTTGTTGTTGTTGTTAGGTGCCATCAAGTCACCACTGACTCATATCAACCCTATGTACAACAGAATGAAACACTGCTTGGTCCTGGGCCAACCACACAACCATTGTTACACCTGAGTCCATTGTTCAGGGTTTCCAAAGCTGTTTATCTTTACAGGAGCAGAAAGCCTCATCTTTCTCCAGGGTTGGTGGGTTTTAACTGTAATTGGCAGTCCAGTACTTATCCTACAGCTCCACCAGGGCTCCTTAAAGTAGTGGTGGTTGTTTGTTGTTAAATGCTGTATAAGGTTTCTGAGCGTTTGAACTGCCAACCTTATGGTTAACGGTCCAGTGCTTATCTTACAGCACCACACCAGGAGTCCAAAAGAATCTGCAAATTTAGAGTAAGTGCCAGATGTGAAGGGAAGGTTTGGCAGGGGACTTAAGGAGGATCACAGTTGAGTGGCAATTCCCTGCAATAAAACCAGTTGCTTCGATTTATGACTGAACCATGTGTGTCAGATTAAGAATTGTCCCCCATGATGCTTTCAATGGTTGATTGTTTTGGAAGTAGGTTACCAAATCTTTCTTTCAGGGTACCTCAGGGTGGCCTTAAACCTCCAAACTTTCTGTTAGTCATTGAGCACACTGTTTGCACCACCCAGAGTCTCTTTCCTGTGATAATAAGTGTTCAAATTATCTGTGTTTATACCACCCAAAACACTGGTAGTTTAAAACAAAACGCATTATTTGATGTGATTCTGTGGGATGATGGGGGTCAGTTCCGAGAGGTTTCATGCCATCTCAGGATGGAATTGTCTAAAGGCTCAACTTAGTTGGCCATCCAAGATGTCCCATGGTTAAGTGTTTCAGCTGTCTGGCAAAAGCATGGGGAGCTGGCCTGGCATCTTTCTCTTCCTGTAGGGACTTTCTGTATTGCTAGTTGGGTTTCCTCTCAGTGCAGTGACCCAAGAAGGTGCACTTCTGACAGAAGCATTCATTCCAAAAGTGGGAACTTGAAAGACATCTTTTGTCCTGACAAGTCAGGTGGTATCTTCTGTCACATCTAATTGGTTACAAAGGGCTAGCCCAGAGTCCACGTGAGAGGAGACTACACAGAAGAGGACAGACATATATTTATTGGGGAGACTATCTTTGGAGATATCTTTACTATTTTATATTCTAAGAAGGTCTTTTGAAGCAGATATGCTCTTGGCTGATACTTCCATGGGTATTGATTGTGGATCCAAGTAAAATGAAATCCTGGATGACTTCAATCTTTATCATCATGTTGCTTACTGGTCCTGTTGTATTTTCAATTACTTCATGTGCATATAAAAGCTGGACAATATATGTTGTTGTTAAGTGCTGTTGAGTTGGTTCCAACCCATAGTGATGCTGTACAAGGTTTCTGAGGAGCATCTGGTGAGCTTGGACCATGACTCTGTGGTTCAAATGACTTTGCAGTCCAGCACATTAACCAATAGCACCACACCAGGACTCCAGACAACATATAGGGAAGACCGAAGAATTGATGCATGTTTAATTGTGGTATTGGCAAAGAATGTAGAATATACCATACGCTTCCTGAAGAATGAACAAATCTGTCTTGAGAGAAGTACAGCTAGAATGCTCCTTGGAAGCAAGAATGGCAAGTCTTCATCTCATGTACTTTGCACATGTTATCAAGAGGGACCAGTCCCTGAAGAAGGACATCATGCTTGGTAGAGTATGCAAAAAAGAGAAAGACCATCAGTGAGATGGATTGAGACAGTTGCTGCAACAATGGGTTCAAACAAAGCAATTATTGTGAGGAAGGTGCAGAACCAGGTAGCATTTCATTCTGTTATACATAGGCTCACCATGAATTGGAACCAACTTGACAGCCCCTAATAACATTTTTGGAGATTACTACTACTGGAATTTGGGTTCCTGGTATGGTATTGTAGGAAAAGCACTTGACTGAAAGGTAGGTTTGAACCACAGATCAGCAGTTCAAATCCACCAGTCACTCCGTGGAAACCCTATACAGGATTGCTGAGTCAGAACCGATTTGACAGTACTTAACAAATATTGGAATTGACTGGTGAGTCTCTAGGAGCACTGACGTCATATACTGGATTTGAAGATCGTAACCTACCTGGATAGCAATTATCCTTCACTACTGTCAAACCATAAGGAGCTCTGGTAGCGTAGTGGTTACGAATTGGCCTGCTAACCCCAAGGTTGGCAGTTCGAAACTACCAGTGGTTCCATGGGAGAAAGATGAAGTGTCTGCTCCCGTAAAGATTTACAGCCTCAGAAACCCTGTGCAGGGTCACTGAGTCGGAACTGATTCCATGGTATTTAACAATAACAACTCTCAAACCTATCTGGAGGGATCAATCCCTGGAGGAGAACACCATGCTTGGCAAAGTGGAGGGTCAGTGAAAACGAGGAAGAACCCCAATAAGATGGATTGACACAATGACAGCAGCAATGGGCTCAAGCTTTACAATGACTATGAGGATGGCGCAGGACCAGGCAGTGTTTCGTTCTGTTGTGCTATGATTCAGAACTGACTCGACGGCATATAACAACACTCTAAAATATCAAGTGAAAGTGTAAATTCAAAGTAATAAACTTGTGTTAGTGAAGCTTTGAGAGGGAAGAGTGCTGACATTCTCCATGAGAAGTATTATGGGAAGAGGTGCCACAGCTAAGGGCCACGGTCAGGAAAGGGCAATGGCAGAGATGCAAGTTGGGTATGGATGAACTCAGGAGAATCTTAAGTTACTTCTCTGCTCTGGAATCTTCCGAGCTTTGAGGGATGACATGTGAACTTAAATACAGGGTATTATGTAAGTAAGAGAGTATTTCAGTGTTGTTACACATAAACTATTCTTTGTGAATATTGAGGAGAAGGAAGACAGGATTTGGAGCTATGTTGGCACACACAATTCAGATCACAGTAACATACACATATACTGCACTTTAAGCTTTTTATTTGATGTAGTTTAGGCTCAAACAAGACACTCTTCATAATACTTTTCTATCGCCTTTTTTACATTCAAATGTATGACAACACTGAAATATAAGTAACAGTCTCTTAATTAAGCTGAACATTGAAAATTTCTTCATGGAAAAAATAACACTACAATAATTGATTATCTCTTATCAATTCTTTTTTTTAAGTTTTCCTTATGAACTGAGTGATAATCTACATGAGAGAACATCAGTTTTATATTCATCATTTCATTGCAATGATTACAATTTCCTCCATGCATCATCATTCAACAGTATTTGCTTCTATTCCCTCTGGGGTTTTTTGGGGGGGAGGCGGGGAGGCGGGGTGGACGGACACAGAAACACTCAGGACTGATCAATTGTTTAGGAAAGATTCTTAGTAGACTTTCTTTGACAGAGTATGGATATTGGAAAGGCAAACTGTCCCATCAACTCCAAAAGTACGTACTTACTGCTGCCACTAGCATTGTAGAGGACTTCTCACCTTGACGATTAGTCACAGTAGCCTGCTGTAGTCTCCTTCCCTCCCCATGTTCCGGTTTTGTCACGGCCATAGTGGCCATGCCTTTCCCCTGGGCACACACTGAGGCACCATTTTACTCAAGAACGTCACCAGGATTCCTGATAGTGGGCCCCATGGCTCAGGGTCATCTTCCAGGATGCACAGTCATTCCTCACCTGTGCCGTTGTCAGCTGGATAGACACTTCTGTGTCCATTAGGAAAGGGAAGTAAATACAATGGAGTCTATTTACTCTTTGACCATGAAAGGAGGGACTCCTCATCTTGGAAGTAGCAGTCACCCAGGGAACTGGGGATGGGAGATTTAAAAGCACAGCTTCTAACTGGACTTTAGGAGTCCTTCATATGAGCCGGTGACCTCATCTAAGAAGTGGACAGACCAGTTAGCACTTTGCAGATGCCAGAGAAGAAAAACAATTCTGCAGTTGGCCCAAATCTTACTCTGCTACTGCTAGGCTGAAAGACGATTCCACAAAGTTCCATGCATGTTCTGTCTTGCTCTGCTTCCTTTCTACCAGTTCCCTAGTCCTAGATGTTTCTGACTTGGGCAGTGGGGAAAATCAACGTGGCAAAGGCAGTCAGTCAGTCACCATGAGTTGGGGGCCACATATCAATGTGGTAATCAAGGTAGCTAAGAACAACTGAAACATTATGCTATTTAGCTAAGTCATTTCATGCATTTTGCCCAGCAGTAGGCTGAAGTTCTAGGAGGCTCCATAGCTCTGACTCTTGACAACCAACTTCTCCTGCAACCCTGCCAAAGCTTAATAGAGATTCAACCATATTGGTATTCTGGATTTGGTCTCCACCTCCATCAGCAACTCATGGTGACCCCTGAACAATGAAATGAAACAGTGCCCAGTCCTGCACCATCTCCATGATTGATGGAGGATCAGACCATTAATTCTCAGGGTTTTCATTGACTGATTTTCAGAAGTAGATCACCAGGCCTTCTTCTTAGTCCATATAGTCAGAAGCTCCACTGACACCTATTCAACATCAGAACCACACACAAACTACCACCGACAGCTGGGTGGTGCCTGTGCTTGAGATGGACAGGAAGACAACTACCCTGGACCAGCATTCCCTCCCAAGCTTTAGGTATTTTGTGGCAAATTTTAAAATACTATTTTTCAGTCCATATCCAGTTTTTCAAAAATAATAAAAATGACAATAGTTACTTAACATTTACCACGTGCAGCCAGAGTGCTTCTCGGAGGCCAAGATGGCCAAACTTCGTCTCTCATACTTTGTACATATTGCCAGGAGGGACCAATCACTGGAGAAGGATACCATGTTTGGGAAGGTGGAGGGTCAGAGAAAAAGAGGAAGACCCCCAACGAGATGGATTGGTCAAGTGGCAGCATCAATGGACTCAAGCGTGGCAACAGTAGTGAGGTTGGCCCAGGATCGGGCAGTGTTTCGTTCTGCTGTGCATAAGGTCACTATGAGTCAGTACCAACTTGATGGCACCAAACACCACCACCACTACCAGGCTCACATGACACACTTCTGAATCCTGGTGTAGCACTGTAGGATAAGCTCTAGACCATACTGTCGAGGTCCTATGTCGGGTCCAGCCTCGACAAGGAAGTGTGGGTGTCAAGAAGAAGGGAGATCTGGCGGTGAAAGGGATAGAGAAAGAGAGACACGAAATATATACAAAAAAGACAGACACACAGATATGATGCAAGCTGGCAGGTAGGCAGATCTGCAAACATATTGCCTAGCATTGCACACAGAACTCACTCTACCTCAGTATTTTATTCTCTTTTTTAGGGAGGGATTTGTTACAAAGGAAGGATGTAATTCATAAAGAGAGGATGTAATTCTTTAGATAAGACAGGATACAGAACGGAAATGTGATTAACCATTCAAAACAGGACATAAGGATTCACAGGAACAACTTTTAAGATATTTTCATGGTTTTCTTAACAATCTAACATTTTTATTTTTACAGAAAAAAGGTTCAATCAAGCTGTTATATATTAACTTTTAGGCTTAAATGATCTAGAGCAGCGACCGTGCAGTTTCTTAAGGATACTTAACATAAAGCAAGGTTCCTGAAAGGAGCCAAGCTGTCTCTGTACACTTTGCAAACTTTTGTTTGTGAGCGAGATCTCAGGCACTGGGCTTCATTTATCTATATCTAAAATGCTACATTGTTCTTAATTATCACATTCCTGTATACTTTTAGGAGGAAGGAGAGCATCTGGGTTAAACTGATTATATTCAGAGGCGGTTTAATGGGGCTGCCACTATTATCCTCTAATCCAACATTCCCAGAATTTACCATTCCACTTTATTTACAACCCTTGGGTAGTTTTTTTCTAAACACCTTTTCTCATATTCCCAATATACCTGTTCCTGGCGTTTCTGAATTATCTGAGGAAACTTTTTACTGCCTCGGCTCTAAAAAGGGGTTTCAAACCCATTATTGTTCATGGATATCAAACATAACTGAATAATCAAATAAGGAGCAGTTCTGACTTCTATCCCAGGTGGCTATCGCTTGTTCCTCAGAAAGATTTGTTCCCAGGACTCCACGCACTGCCAACACAGTGAAGGCATTAAGAGAGGCATTGTAAAAGAAACCATTTTCTCAGAAGCTACAATTACTGGAGTTAGAAGCATAGAATGAACAATATTAGGACCAAATAAAATTATACAGAGGTAGCCAACCAGTGAGTTCGCAAAAACCAATGAACCCAGGACGTCAGGAGGTCACTTCCTTGGCCCTCAGAGCCACTAACAACAAAATAGTTAATTTTCTTATTTTTCTTTGATATAAAGAAATCATGGCACAAAAGGCAATTTGCAGTGACACACAGAACTAGTCATCAGAGAAGCCTTGGTTCAAACTCAGGCAGTCTGTCTTGGGTGTGTAAAACATTAAGAACCCGAGGACCTGTTTTCTGTTATTGGCATCTGAATGGTAAATAAGTACATTCCTTGCTACAGGTGGCTTGAGGGTTGCAACGATCTTTTCTCCTAGTTAATACCTTTTGATAGCTATTGTAGGAAACAAGTGGGGACCTATGGCACAAAGGCCCAGCTCCACTGGGTGCCATCTCACTTGTCTTGGCTTTTGCCCCCTTCTACAAATCTGGACTGTCCATCCAACTTCCTTCTCAGCTCATGGTATTTCCACAAGCACATGCCCTGTACTGAGGACACACTTTTATTCTAAAGTGCATGTGCAGCACATCTTGCATAATATCATCAGAAATCTCAATGTTCTCCTCTGGGGCCTGGCTGTTGGAGTGTTTAGTAAAGGAGTATGGCTGGGGCAGCACCTGTGCACTATGGAGCCGATGCCTGGGCTTGATTCTCTGCTGCCTTCAACATTTCTTCAAGACGGCTGGTGCCACAGCTTGCCTCCATCTTTTGAAGAGGACAGCCTAGCACCTTGAAGTTCCTTTCATCACAGTCAGGGGTGATTCCCAACTCAGGCACAGCCAGGGAAGAAGATGTGGGGCTTAGTCTGATGGCCGCATTGTCTTTAAATCCAAAAACAGGAGTTCCCAGGCCTTTTCTTAGCAAAGACTGCTTCTAGTGTCCTCAATCATCCACCAGCCATGGCTCTGCACTTGCTAAGTTATCACTTAGCGTCTCTATTTTATTAATCAGAACCAAAGAAAGGGTTTGTTAGCATCACCAATCAGGACTACTGCCTGGGTTAAAGTTTGTTGTTGTTGTTGTTGTCAGGTGCCATCAAGTTGGAACCGACTCATAGCGACCCCATGCACAGCAGAACAAAACTATGTCCAATCCTGGGCCAACCTCACTACCGCTGCCACACTTAACGCCATCAATGATGCCACCTGGCCGATCCATCTCGTTGGAGGTCTTCCTCTTTTTCTCTGACCCTCTATCCTACCCAATATGACATCCTTCTCCAGCGGCTGTTCCCTCCTGACAATATGTCCAAAGTATGAGAGATGGAGCTTAGCCATCCTGGCCTCCAAGGAGCACTCTGGCTGCACTTCTTCCAAAACAGATCTATTGGTTCTTTTGGCTGTCCATGGCACTTTTAGTATTCTCCTCCAACACCACAACTCAAAGGCATCAATTCTTCTACAATCTTCCTTATTCACTGTCCAGCTTTTGCATCCATATGAGGTTATTGAAAATACCATGGCTTGGGTCAGGCAATAGAAATGTTTCCTTTAACTTGGGCAACCTTATGTAAATGTTTTGACTTTAATATTTGGAATATTGAAAATTATACATAAACTTGGTCCATTACCTGTCACACTGTAGCATGGAAACCACAGGAATAATGACTTAAGGACTCTACAAGCTGAACCTATGAGTCACTTGTTGTTAAGTGCCATAGAATTTGTTTTGACCCATAATGACCCTGTATAGGATTTCTAAGGAGCAGCGGGTGAGCTTAGACTGCTGACCTTGTGGTTCAAACCAACTTCACAGTGTAGCACGTTAACCCCCAGTGCCAGACCAGGACTCCCCTGGCTATACTGTTCATATCCAGGACTCAGATTATTCAAGTGCAGGCCTTCATCTTTCACTCAGTTTGTATACAAGGTCACCATATCCATTCTTACTGGTCCCTTATCATTTCCTTTGAGGACCAGGAGATGTGCTTCCCTAAGGCCCAAATCCTGTCTAGTGACTGAATCATCTAGTTGCCCCAAGTTTTCAATCCTGTTTTCTAATTTTGCTTTCGGTAACTACCCAACCCTCCTCCCAACAGCATTTGCTATCTATTTTGATAGATTTCTTGAAGGTTTGAGCCCATTCTGCCCACATGCAGAATGATCAGGGAGCTAATGCAGATTGTGAAGGGGATTCCCAAGAGAGTTGGTCTTTGGCTCACACAAAATCCTGAAGATTTAACTTAATAGAAAGGCAATGAATTCCCATTAAAGGATTTAAGAACCCCCCAAAACAAGATGGGTTTGCCACATTCCCCATTTTCACTGTCTTTATTTTTCCAGGCTGACCATATTCCTATGCCTCTCTTTTTCTCCCCAGCAGATAACTGCCTGAGAAAAGGTCTTTGTCCTGCCCACCCCTGTCCACATGCTCCGGAATATTTTATTGCTATTAATACCTCAGCCCTAGCCGCTCTGCATCTGGGAAGCTGATGAGAACACGATAATGCCGAGACTGTTTCGGGCAGAGCCAAGTTAGGATTAATGAGGGTTAAAGGGCAGCCCTCCTGGCATGGTGCTGTAGGATAAGCACTGGACTGCTAACCACAAAGTCAGTGGCTCAAACACACCAGTTGCTCCTTGGAACTGACTTCATGGCACTTAAGGAGTGTCCAATATCAGTAAAAGGCAAGCCACCACAGTACAACAAATTCTGACAGGTGGTAAAGTTGGGATGGGGGCCGGGGTCACTAATTCCAGCAACATAAATGAGGCAGAATTTGTGTAAGCCCACAGGACATGGCTAATTGGAGAGACTTTGCCTAAGTAGTCTCCAGTATTGAACTTTGTTTTTTGAGTTAATACAAAAAATGTTTTGGGATATTTGGCTAAACATCAGATGCCAAGGTTTAAACAGTCCAACTGACTGGTGTAACATCATAGGATAAGAACTGGAGTGCTAAATGAAAGGCTGGTGGTTCCAATCCATTAACTGCTCCCTGGCAACTTTATACAGGGTCACTATGAGCTAGAATGACTCAATGCACTTAACAACTACAGTAGACTAATATTCGCTATCTGACAACTTAGACTATTGAGAAATGTTGTTGAAACAAAAATATTAAAAAAAGATCCAATCCTTTTCATATTTAATATTTTAGAGATCTCTTAGGCACCAATCTTTATTTAAAAGAAATATTCTTCTGATATTTGCCAATTACTCATATTTTGACTTTTTTTTTTCTTGTCTTAGCCCAGAGGGTATTTTTTGTTTTAAAAGGTCTAAAATGTCTTTGATTTAGCTTTTCAAATATCAACACTATAGTCTGTAAAGTTTCTTAAGTCTAAATCAAACCTTAAAAATAAGCACCATCTGTCAGAAAGGAAATGACTTCTACATGAATGGAGATTAGTAAGTGCGTAGATTGATTCCATAGAGTATTTCTTTTATTGTAAATGTCATCAGCTCTGAGCCCTGGGAAGTAGAAATAGCCTTATTAAAGAGATTCAGACATTGTGACAGTGTTCAGCAAAATTAGATTTTTCTTATGGGGAATTGCAAATACTTGAGTATTACAAGACCTGAAGTATTACCATAGCTGACCACATATGTTCTCATTTTTGTCTTCTGCCAAAAGATTTGGTCTTTTGCCATCATGTATTCAAGAAAGAAAAAGAAAAAGAAAAGAAAAAAAATCCTGTGCTCTATATCAACTATAAGGAAATTGTAAAATGCCGGTAAGGTAGGACAAGTAATGAATGACTAGAAGCAGAAAGTCTTCAGAATGCAGGTGGATGGGGTTTTTCAGCCCAGACAGCTTCACCCAAGACCGACTACACCAAGTCTGCTCCTTACCACACACAGCCAGGTGCAAGCAGACAGGCAGCTAGCTTCTGGGCATCGCATGCCACACTCAGTGCCAGATTTAGCAGGAGGTTGCTTGGCAAAGTTCTCCAACAAAAAATATATCATCTGATAAAAGAGAAATGTATCTAAATAAAGATACACCATGTCTTCTGTTAGGAAATGTGCTTCCCAGGAGATTGAAGTCAGATTTGATTTTCAACTATACATTATGGCTTTCATCATGATGTGAAACAAATAAAATTGTGGCAGTGGTTTCTTTTTTTCTTTTATTCACAAACTTATTTTTAAGGAGAAAACATATGAGATAGATTAATAATGTGACTCTTCTTTATCTATCTCCAAATGCTTGTTCTCTCTCATTTTGTTTTTTCTTTCAAAGGCATTTCCAAAATGAAAAGGAAACATACTCCCTGACATTCTGTGTTATTTCTAATTTCCATGTGAAAAATGAGACAGACAAAGTGACATCTAAAAACACTGAGGATTATATTTTCAAAAACAAGACGCTAATTCAGAAGTTCTTGCTCTAAGTCTTCACTATATTACCACAGTGAACTAATAAATAATCAAAGCCCAAGGCAGTTACTTACGTGTAGTAACGACCAGTGAGTTTACAATGATGAAGTTATCAATAATAACAGTGATCAGTGAAGCGGGAAAAAAATTCAAATGTTGAGTGTGCTTCACTATTCTGTTTATACAATATTGAAACAGCTATAATATTCAAACACCCAGAAAACTCGAAGCTATATGAAATAACAACTGATAGCTCTGAAATACTGCAACACTGAAGTTCTTAATGACCAAAAAACAGGTGAAATTTTGTTTGGTACAATTTTAGTTAAGCTTATCAACACAGACTATATATTTTTGTTATCCATGTAAGACATACACAAAACCTTTATTAACTGACTAGATTGTTCAATAAATAGAACTCTCCATAGTATGACTGTTAGGGATGAATGAGCTTATAATTCAGTGAGACCCTTTTAAGAAGTTCTAGTCAATAGAACGGTATGTTTAAATTGGTCCTATTCTTTTCAACACCAAAAACCTCCAACTCCTTTACAAGATAATTAATTCCTCTGAACATCATCTTAAAAGGGCCTCACTTGACTTTTGTAATAATAAATCACAACTTTAGGATTGCTCTCCAGTCTCTGTCCTATGAGTTCTTGAGGAGTTTCCATCCACAGCAAGACAGCACATAGATCTTTCCATGGGGTTTCCATTTGAGGTTCACAGTACAACTTTATCACTTTTTGCAGAGCACCCTGCCCTTCTCTAGGCTTTTGATATAACATAAAATTAATAATGGCATGTGGTGTTCCTTAGCATAACTTGCCAAAATGTGATAATTTCCTTAGAAGAAAAACCATGGGCTGCAATCACACGCCTGAGCTGACAGACATCCAAATGGATCCTATATAAAAAGAAAAGGTTGGTGTCTTCTGGAATATGAATGTCCACTTTTAATAAATTCAAACAGATCCCAACATAAACATCTTCAAACTTGATGGGCTTTACATGACCCATCATTTCATAAATCCTTGGTACCAAATCTCTGGACATTATGTATCCCAGCCCGCTGCAGTAGGGAGGAAACACCTTGAAAGGATACTCCTGATATGAAATATGGGATTTTTGGTAAAATCCTCTATAGGAATAATTATCAATTAGAGGATAACCTGTGAAAAACTTCTCAGACTGATTTAAGTTTAAAAGATACTTCACTAAATTGCCAGTATTGATGAAAACATCAGTGTCGGTCTTCATGACATACTTAGCATTGGGGCAAAACTCAGTCACCCACCTGAATGCCATAATTGTTTTCAAGGTCAGGTTATTATACGTGTCTAAAAAATCTTGGCGAATTATATCACCATAAAGAAGGTTCTCATCCTCTAAGGTCAATGCTAACATTTTGTCTTCCCTTTCAGCCTGTTGGCCTAATAAAAAAAATGTAAGAACTTCATATCCCCACCAAGACTTTTTCTCACCCCAAGTGACTCTAATGGCCTGTCTGGCTTTCACATCTGAGGGGTTTGAGGTGACCAGGATGACAAGAAATGGGTTTTGATGTGAGCAGTTTGAATGTTCTCGAAGTGTGAAGTGAAAGTCTTGTCTGTAAATTGGCTCATACTCATAGAAGTACATGAGGTTTACACGTTCTATCACATTGTAGTGGGGAAGGCTGAAGTACCATATCACGAGGAAACTCAGGAGTGACAGCAGCAGAAGGCTCCATTTGAGGGATCTCAGTGACATCCTACTTGGAAGTGTGGTCCAGAGAGCCAGGGCCATCCACAGCAGCTGGGAAGCACGCAGACTTGAGGTTCTGGAAGATTTATCACAGACCTGGTTAGTATTACTGCACCACCCAAGACACATTCTCAAATGATATCTGACTATCTATTCAAGGGCAAGAAAGTAAGAGAACAAAGCACAATCCCAAATCCTAACCTAAACCTATTTAATTTCATTAGGCTATAAATGGATGTGCACCAACAAACAAGAATAAATGCACTTGAGATTTTTACAGCAAAATCAAAATTAAAAACACATCCTTGGTTATTTTGGGCAAACTAGTATCTATTTTGTTAGTATACACAGAATATTTGAGGGGACTTCAAAAAGTTCACAGAATAATGGAATTAAAACAGAATGGAACTTTTTGGAGCCCCCTCGTAAGTGATAGCAAACACATAATAACTATGTTTATTACAGGATTTTGTCCTAGATGCTCACAGGACAAAAGAGATGGGAAATGGCAGGTAGAAAAATAATCTACAATTAAAAAAATAAACCACATTTCTTCTTTGTTGTTGTTAGGTGCTATCGAGTTAGCACCAACTCACAGAGACCCTATGCACAACAGAATGAAACATTGCCTGGTCCTGGGCCAACCTCACAATTGTTGCTACTCTGCCATCATTAAAATGAAGTAGAGGATCTGATTTAAGAAGGGAAATTAAGAAAAAGGCCTTTTTAAACTGTGTAATCAGATATGGGTTCTAGCAAATCTAGAGTAAGAAAAATCCTGCAATTCCAATTATCCAAGGTGATCTGCTGATGGGGATAAGATAAAGGTGGAGACTCCTTCATCTGAGAGTGACAAGTCTTCTAGACTCAAATAGAATAAACATCTCATGAATTTATAAATAAATACTCAGACTGTGACATAGTTTTTACTTGCCTCAAATTCTATCCCAGTCTCGTCTTTCTATCATTGGCTAAACTCAATGCTTACTCTGGATCCAAACAAAATCAAACTACTTGCCACAGAGTCAATTCCAACTCATGGTGACCCCACCTTGTTACAGAGCAGAACTGAGTTCCATAGGATTTTCTTGGCTGTAGATAAGCACTTGACCAGCCCCTCCTCGGAAACCCTACAGAGGGTTGCTATGAGTCAGAATCGACTTGATGGCCTTTAACAACAATCCTTAAAGAAGCAGATTTTCAGGACTTTCCTCTGAGGAGCCACTGGGGGATGGGAGTTCAAGTAGCCAACCTTTTAGTTAGTAATCAAGTACGGCACTTGCACCACTATGTTTATATTGTTGTTAAGTGCTGTGGAGTCAGTTCCAACGCAAAGTGACCCTGTATAGGGTTTCCAAGGAGCAGCTGGGTGAGTATGAATCGCTGACCTTGTAGTTTAAACCCATCTTGCAGTGCAGTGCCTTAATCTGCAGCACCACACCAGGATTCCTCTTGTACCACTATGTTATTGGTAAGTAATGTCGAGTCAGTTCTGACACATAGTGACCCTGTTTAGGGTTTCCAAGGAGCAACTGGTGGGTTTGAACTGCCGACCTTGCAGTCTGCGCTCCAGTGCTGATCCACAGTGCCACGCCAGAAGTTCTGCACCACTATAGTGAGTGCTTAAATTAAAGGCCTGTTCTTAGTTTGCCATTTCAATCTATTCAGAAATACTATACCAGATTGGAATCACGAACCTCCCTGAATACTTGTCTTTACATAGAACATTCAGTTGGGACAAGAAAACAGAGCTCTGTGACACAGAGCAGTAAGATGACCCACAGGAGAAATTGGTTTACAATCTGAGATCCCAGAGAGCTTTCCTGGTATCTTGCTCATAGGTCTCAGTCTAACAGATGCATGTTCTAAGTGTTCACTAGACTACACCAGGTACTTACTACAGGGTCCAAAGGCAGCAGGAGATGGGATAAGGAAGGAAATCCCAAGGAACCATGTAAACCTGGCATGACAGTATAGTACATATTTTATATAAAATGCTAAAGAACTTCAGAATAAGAAAAAGATCAACTCATTGAGGGGATGGATGGGGAAGGCTCTGACAGGTGCCCTGTTCACCCAAAATCATGTTGGGGAAAGGGTTTCCTGGAAACCCAGAATTTACTATGGAGGGTGTAAA
Organism: Chrysochloris asiatica; assembly: GCF_000296735.1. Classification (NCBI taxonomy): domain Eukaryota; kingdom Metazoa; phylum Chordata; class Mammalia; order Afrosoricida; family Chrysochloridae; genus Chrysochloris; species Chrysochloris asiatica. The sequence continues at coordinate 4,873,563 of NW_006408561.1, forward strand.
TGGCTAAGAGTCAGGTCTACCAAGGGTTCTACCTTGGGTCAATTTTAGACTTTCAATTATGAATTTAGTAAAGGTTTACTGAGCAGACCAGTTTTACATTCAGCAAATTATAAACTTTGCTTCCACATACCATATAAACTTTCCCCTCCATATACCATCAATTAACAGTATTTACGTCTATTCACTTTGATTCTTATATTCCTCCTTGTGTCTCGTGTTCCTTTCATCTTTCCTCTGCTAACCTCCCTCTTATTGTATTTTGCCTACCCTGTTATCCATGTTAACATGTGGCACTGTGGAATAATGTGTCAGACTGCAAAGTTGTTTGAACTGCAAGGTCGGTGGTTCAAGCTCATCAGCTGCTCCTTGGAAACCCTATACAGGGTCACTATGGGTTGGAATTGACTCAATGGCACTTAACAACAACAACAACAACAACTCTTTACCTAGTGAATAATTTCCACCCCATGGTAACCATCACAGAGTGTTCCAGTTAGCAGGAAAATCTTTTCTTAACTTTTTACAATAATGAACTCATACAATATTTGTCCTTTTGTGATTGACTAATTCCACTCAGCATAATGTCCTCCAGGTTCATCCACATTGTGAGGTGTGTAGCAGCCTCATCTTTCCTCTTCAATGCTGCATAATATTCCATTGTGTGTATGTAACAAAGTTTGTTTAACCATTCTTCTGTTGATGGACATCTTTTTGCTATTGTGAGCAGTGCTGCAATGAATATGGATATACATATATTTAGTCCTGTCACAGCTCCTCTTTCTGGAGGATATATACCAAGTAAAGGGATGGCTGGGATCACATGGTGTTTCTAGTTCCAACTGTTTGAGAAAGCACTAACTGTTTTCCACAGTGGTTGAACCATTTTACAATCCCACCAACAGTGTAGGAGGGTCCCAATTTCTCCATACTTTTGTCAGCATTTGCTGTTTTATGTTTTATGAACGTTGCTATTAATGCTGGTGTAATATGAGTCCTGGTGTGGCGCCATGGTTTAATGTGTCAGACTGCAAAGCCGTTTAAACTGCAAGGTCAGTGGTTCAAGCTCACCAGCTGCTCCTTGGAAACCCTATTCAGGGTCGCTATGGGTCGGAATCAACTCAACGGCACTTAACAACAACAACAAAAAAGATGATAATCTCGTTGTTTTGCTTTGCATCTCTCTATGGACTCCTGGTGTAATGCTATAGGATCAACACTGGACTGCAAACTACAAGGTTGGCAGTTCAAACCTACCAGGTGCTCCTTGGAAATCCCATGCAGGGGCGCTATGAGTCAGAACTGACTCCATGGCACTTACCAACCACAAATGGCTAATGATCGTGATCAGTTTTTCATATGTCTGTTGGTCACTGAATGTTTCTCTGGTGAAGTGTTTGTTCATGTCCTCTGCCCATTCTTTAATTGTTTTATTTGTTCTTCTAGTTGAGGTATTCAAGTGTTCTATAGATATTGGGAAGTATTTCTATGTCTGGTATTTCATGACCAAACGTTTTCCCCAGTCTGTGGGTTCTCTTTTTACTCTTTTGGTAAAATTCTTTGATGTACATGTCTTTTAGAAGGTCCTAGTCATCTATTTTGTCTTCTGCTTGTGTGTTTTCTGTTATGTTTCATAGTGTATTTATAGCATGTATCAGAGCCCCTAGGTTTGCCCCTAGTTTTTCATTGATGGTCTTTGTAGTTCTAGGCTTTACATTTAGGTCTTTAATCCACACTGAGCTCAGTTTTGTATGTGGTGTGAGATACAGATCTTGTTGCATTTTTCTGTAATGGACTTTTAATTTTTCCAGCCCAGTGCCATTTGTTAAAAAGACTCTCTCTTCCCAATGTAATGCAATTTAACCCTTTATCCAAGGTCAGCTGACTGGAGGTGGATGGATTGACTTCTGGGTTCTCAATTCTGTTCCATTGATCTATGTGTCATTCTTTGTACCAGTACCAGGTTGTCTTGCCTACTGTGACTGCATAGTAGGTTTTAAGATCCAGAAGTGGGAGGCCTCCATCTCTTAAAAAAATGATGTTGGTACTTGGATTGGGATTGCAATGTAGAGATTGCTTGGGGTAGTAGTAACATTTTTTACAATGTTAAACCTTCCTATCCACAAGCAGATATACTCTGTACCTCAGTTTAAGGTAGTTTTGTCTGGTGTTGGCTGCTATTTATTGCTGATCAGGTGGGATAGGAGCTGGTATTGGTTCTTGCACAGTTGGAAGAGCTGCAGAGAGTACATTGTGGCTGGGCTACATGGGCATAGTTGCTTTCTCCTGTCACGAGGGAAAGAGGAGTGACACGCCCCACCTCCTCCAGTAGATACACATGAGGAAGGAAACAGTATAAATAAGCAAGAAGCAACAATGAAGAGAGAAAATAATAAAGGAGAAAAAAAAAATTAAAAACAGGCAGTAAAGAGGAAAAATCTAATATAATAAAAAGAGAAATGAGGAACAAGAAAATGTAGCTATAGAAGAGAAAATAAAAAGATGAAATAAAAATAAAAATAACCCTTAGCAAAACCAGGGAGAGAGAAGTTGAAAAACAGAAAGAGAGTAGAGTATAAAATGATCAAAAGGGGACAAAAAAGAAGAGGATAAATGAAAAACAAAAGAAAAGAAGGAAAGATAAAAGTGGAGAGAGAAAGGATAAAATTCATGGGAATGGCAAGAGAAGGAGGAGGAGAAGAATAAACAAAAAAATAATGAACCAACAAAAGGGAAAAACAAATCCTGAAACAACAACAAAAACAGTGCAGCTGTTGGACCAGGAGAGAAAACTCTAGGTCAGCCACAAACACGGTGAGTTGGGAGGAATGTGGAAGCAGAGTTCCTGGCCCTAGATGGAGAGCCTATCTACGTTCAGGGCACTCAATCTGGAAGTAGTTTGTGGAGGTCCTTGATGGAGCTGGTTTCAGTGTCTGTTAGGACCACAGGCCAGCTGGGGCAGAGTGACTGCTTAAATGCTGGCTTGGTGACTCTGCAGGTTCTATACGCTTGGAACGGAGCCCGCTTGAATCCAGGCATCAAAATGGTACAGCCAGCCCCAGGCTCCTGCCTCACACTGGCTTACCTCCGAATCATGAGGCTCCAAACTCCTGGAGAGCAGGGTCTGCACTGGGGGTGGATGAGGGTGAGAGCTAGCCACACCTCCAGTCAGGAGGGGAACAGCTTTCCCACCATTTGTGTGAATCTGCTCTGCCAGGCCACCTTCTGTAGTCAGAGCTGCTTATAAAAATTCAAGATGGTCACACCATGTCTGTTTCCCCTGCTCTACTTTTCCTCCCAACAAGCAGTCAATTCACTTCTCTACCCTTTCACCTGAAGTTCAGGGTTCTAGATTTTCACCTGTGTCTGTTTCATCTGGTCTCTTGTATCTTTGTCGTCGAGGTTCGTGTAGTACATCTGCCTAGACTACCATCTTGCCTATATTCCCTTTCTTTTTTAAAAAACTTACTCATTATTTCTCCTGAGTGAAAGGCTTTCATTTTTACCAAATGAATGTCCAAAACCAAAAATAATGCTTGAATAAAAAGGTCTGTAAGATACATCAGAAACATAACAGCATTCACTTTGGGGCCAGGGAACTAGGGGGAAGAACTAGGTGTACATGTTGAGAAAACAAGTTAAAAAAATTGTGCTGGTCCAAAAAAGTCAGAGAATTTGTGACTTCAAGGAAAAAGGGAACGGGGTTTTAAAAAAAAGGGTGGGGACTCATGACTTAAAACATGTAAGTTCTACTGTTAACTGACATCTCATGTCAAGCAACCATTCTTACACTTTCTTCGATAAAGAACTCAGGGCACACTATAAGAAATGAAACAAAACTAAGAGACACCCTGCACGTGCCCCCACACATAGAGTTCAGAGAATTCAAGTGAAATCTAGATGAAATATAGACATTTTCACGAAAACGTACTAGAAGAACTTAAAGTATGGCTAAAGAAGTTGAAAAGGATGTATTCTAGTATGAAAAAAATGAACTAAGGAAGACAGAATGAACCATGCAAAGTAAGCAAGGAGATTACTAAAAGACAGTGAAAACTAGTATGCATAGAAAAACAAAAGAATAAGAATTAGAAGGAGAAGGTGCAGCAGCACAATACCACCACTACGATAGTTCTTCATTTGGTGGAAAAAAAGATAAAACTAAAATACTGGATAAAAATCACATGGCTGTGTGGCGCTGCGGGTTAATGTGTTAGACTGCAAAGTCATTTAACTGCAATGTTGGTAGTTCAAGCTCACCAGCTGCTCCTCAGAAATCCTATACAGGGTCGCTATGGGTCGGAATCGACTCGACGGCACTTAACAACAACAACTATAAAAAATGACTTTAAAAAAATTTTTAACTTTATGAGTCAAAAACAAACTGATGGCTCCTAAAAACAAGAAGTAAAGAAAAAACATTCTTTAACAGTTACCAGGGATAGAAGGGAGGGAAAATCACCGAATAGAGAGTAGACGTAACTTGGGTAAAGGGGAACACCATATACACAGTAAGGGGCGGTCAGCATTACAAGACCTAGGCAAAGGAAGACATAGGTAGGTACACAAGAGCAAAAGTTAACTAAGGTGAATACTATTATAGACACAGTCCTGGACAAAGAATAAGGAAGACCATAGAAGACTTGATGCATTTGAGTTATGGTATTGGAGAGGAGTATTAAAAATACCATGGACTTCCAGAAAAACAAACAAATCTGTGTTGAAATAAGTACAGTCAGAATGATCCTTTGAAGCCAGGATGGTGAGACTCCTCTATCTCCTACTTCAGACATGTTATCAGGAGGAACTAGTCCCTGCAGAAGGGTATCATGCTTGGTACAGAGGAAGGTCAGCGTAAAGGAGGAAGGCTCCAAGAAGATGGATTGGCACAGTGGCAGCAGCAATGGGCTCAGATGTAACAACAATTGTGAGGATGTCACAGGACCAGGCAGTGTTTCATTCTGTCGTGTGCAGGGTCTCTACGAGTGGGAACAGACTCAAAGGCATTTAACAACAACAACGACCCACAGTTCTGAAATAACAGTAATAAGTAACAATGATTTACAAGTGGATACTATAGGTAGATAAGGAGCTCTGGTAGTGTAGTGGGTTACAAACTAAGCTGCTAACCACAAGGCCAGCAGTTCGAATCTACCAGCTGCTCCGTGGGAGAAAGACGAGGCTTTCTGTGCCAGTAAATGTTTGTTGTTGTTGTTGTTGTTAAGTGCCGTCGAGTCGGTTCCGACCCATAGCGACCCTGTACAGGGTTTCCGAGGGTGTAAATCTTTACGGGAGTAGAAAGCCTCATCTTTCTCCCGCGGTAAATGTTTACAGCCTCAGAAATCCTACATAGAGGTCACTAGGAGTCAGAACCAACTCCATAGCACATGATCACCACCACCACAAAAGTAGTGCAAGGAGAATAGGTGTGGTATGGTGTATGGGAATGCATCCATAAACGTATATATGTTTGAGAAAGGATATGTCTACCTATGTATTTGTATGTGCTGGTGTGGCATGTAAGATAAGCATTGAATTGCTAATCACAAGGTTGGTGGCTTAAACCCACCAGTCACTTCTTGGAAACCTTACATAGGGTCACTATAAGTTAGAACCAACTCAACAGCACTTAACAATGACAACAACAACATAGGTATATACACTTCCAGGAAACCCTTTACAGGGTCGCTGTGAGTTGAAACTGCATAATGACCCTGGAGCACTTAGCAGCAACAAGTACAGGTATCTAGCTCTAGCAAACAGAGGCAGAGGCAAGATACCATACACCTGAGGGACTGAGTCAAGGGACTTGGGGGTTTAGAATTATAGTCTTGGGGTATATATCTAGGTTAACTGGCATACTTAGTCCTCAAAGATAATGTTCTATACATCCTTCTCTGGTGAATAGTAATGGGGGTCTTAAAATCATATGAATAACCATCTAAGATGTACGTACCTATTGGTATTTCCCCACCCAGAGTAGAGTGAAAAAAATCAGATGCATGGAAACAAGTAGTCCAAAGGACAAATGAACCACACGACCTCAGCCTCCACAAACCTGAGACCAGAACTAGATTATACCAGGATACCACTACTAACTAGAGTCCTGGTGTGGTGTCAGGATAAAGCACTGGACTGCTTACCTCAAGGTTGGTAGTTCAAACCCACCAGCCACTCCTCAGAAATCCTATACAGGGTTGCTATGAGTCAGAACCAACTCAAAAGCACTTAAAAATAACAATAACAACAATTGCCAACTGTAGGAGAAAGATGATGTCATCCTGTAAAGATTTAAGGCTTTGAGAACCCATCCTGGTGTGGCGTTGTGGGCTAATGTGTCAGACAGCAAAGTCATTTGAACTGCAAGGTTGGTGGTTCAAGCTCACCAGATGCTCCTTGGACACCCTATATAGGGTCGCTATGGGTTGGAATCAACTCGATGGCACTTAACAACAACAACTACTACTAACTACTCTGAAAGTAAGGAAACAGGATTTTTAAAAAGCACAGAAAATGCTTTAGAAGGTTCTGGACAGAGTGGGAGAAAAATCTGGGACAAAATTCAAGATCATAAAAAAGACCAGATTTCTACTCTGATAGAGACTGGTGGGACCCTCAAGATTATGGTCCTTAGACACCCTTCAGAACTGAAATTGAACTTACCCGGTGTGATGACCTTGCAGTCAAACAACAGACAGGCTTGTAAAGCAAAATCATACCCAGGAGGCATATGCCCAGAAATACAGCTCAGAGGGAGTAAGCGGCAGGAAAGAAGCATGAACGGAACCAGGGGTCCAAGAAGGAAATGGTTAGGTGAAGGGATTGCAACTAACTCACAAAAGAAAATGTGTATAAATAGGCAAGTGGGAAAATAATGTGTTCTATAAACTTTCACCCAAATCACAATAAATGCTCACACACACAAAAATAATAATGTGTTTACCGCAAAAATGTTTCAGAGAAAATTTAAAACATGTTAACATTATTGCCTATTCAGCAAGACCAAAGAGATAATAATGAACTTGACCATTTAAAAATTCACTTAGAAAAATAAATTAAGCTTTACAGTGACCTTAAATATGGAACATATACCTTACAAACTGATAGAGAAATACAAGAAATAAAGCAAGTTACCAATTCAATAGAAAGTAAGGAAATAGGATATTTTAAAACGCAAAGAAAATGCATGGCAGAAACATAAATGAGATAGAAGAACAAATCTAAATGTACTGCTAAGTAGAGTAAATATCAATGTAAACTTACCTACTAAACACAGTCTCTCAAGTTAGGTTAAAAAGCTTCCATATTCTGTTTACAAGACACACACCTAAAATTAAACAACATAAAATGTTTAAAAATTAGGAGATAAAAAAACATGCATCAGAAAAATACCAATCAAAAGAAGGTTAATGTAGTTAAACATTAATATCAGGCATTTTAAATGAGTAGTAATTAAAAGGGACAAAGGAGGTTTTTACTAATAAAAGGAACCATCAAATAAGATTATCATGAAGCTATGTGATCATAACAACACAGCCTCAAAAGATAAAAAGCAAAAAGTAAAGACTGTGGGTATAATTTGGCAAATCCATAACCCTAATGAGAAAAATTTAAATATAACTAAGTAATGTTCATATTACTTAGCAGATAAGAAATTCGAATATTTTTAAATATGATTAATTAAAAATGTTTCAAATTATATGATTGATAAATTTGATCTTACAGAAATGTTTAGCACCTTTCATCCAATAATAGAAAAGTAATATTTATTTCAAGACCACATGGAACATTTATTAAACACCAGATCATATGATAAGTTACATTGCTATTGTTGTTGTTGTTGTTAGGTGTCATCGAGTCGGTACCGACCCATAGTGACTTTATGCACAGCAGAACGAAACACTGCCCGGTCCTGGGCCAACTCACTACTGCCACTTGGCCAATCCATCTTGTTGGGAGTCTTCTTCTTTTTCTCTGACCCTCCACCTTACCAAACATGATATCCTTCTCCAGTGACGGGTCCCTCCTGACAATATGTCCAAAGTATGAGAGATGAAGTTTGGCCATCTTGGCCTCCTGGGAACACTCCGGCTGCACTTCCAATACGAATCTATTGGTTCTTTTGGCAGCCCATGGCATTTTGAATATTCTCCTCCAACACCATAACTCAAAAGCATCAATTCTTCTATGGTCATAGGCAGTCCCAAATTTTTATAAAACTTAGTTTCACTTAAGGCACATACTCTTACCACAATATAATTACAAACCAACTAAACAGACATATTTGGAAAACAGGAAAAGCTGTTCAGAACTTTTAAATCGACACATACACAATTTTGTTTAATCCTTAGTTTAAGAGAACACCATACTGCAAATGATAAAATATCTGCAACTGAATACCAGTAACATATTCATTTTAACAAGGCAGCTATGACACCAAGTTCCCACTGAATGTGACCTCCTTGGACTTTACAATCAGGGAGAAGGAGAATCAGCATTAGCCTGAGACTGATTCCTATCAGGTGAATGGAAGTAAGGCATGCCTCAACCCTCCAATCTTCTTTACTCACTTTGACACTAGAAATTCATCCTCAAAGCATTCTCTACTGTTCTGATGGGTTCGATAATCCCTTGCAATGACCACAAGTATTCACATTTCATAATCATGATTTGGAACCTTAAGGTCAGTTTGAACCGCAAAGTGAGTGGTTTAAACTCACCAGTTACTCCTTGGAAACCCTATATGAGTCGGAACTGACTTAACAACAACTGATGATTTTTATGGGGCTTTCTGAGGGAATTATTGATTGTTGTTAGGTGCCATTGAGTTAGTTCTGACTCATAGTGACCCTATGTACAACAGAACAAAACATTATCTGGTCCTACGCCATCCTTAAAATTTTTAGTACACTTGAACCCACTGCTACTGCCAGTGTGTCAATCCACCTCATTGAAGGTCTTCCTCTTTTTGGCTGACCCTTCACTTTATCAAGCATAATATGCTTTTCCAGGAACTGGGTCCTCCTGATAACGTATCTGAAGTACGAGAGACGAAGGCTGGCCATTCTGGCTTCTAAGGAGCATTCTGGCTGAATTTCTAGCATATTTTTGTTTGTTCTTCTGGCAGTCCATCGTATTTTCAACATTCTTCTCCAACACCATAACACAAATCCACCAATTATTCTTTGTTCTTCCTTATTATTAAGTGTCCAAATTTCAGATGCATATGAGGCAACCGAAAACACCACTAAGGTGTACCTTATCTTTGCTCTAGAACATTTTAAAGAGGTCTTGTGCAGCAGATCTGCCTAATGCAATATGTTGTTGTTGATTTCTTGACTGCTGTTTCCATAAGTGTTGACTGTGGATCCCAGCAAAATGAAGTCTTTGATAACGTCAATCTTTTCTCCAGGAAACATTACAATTCAGGATCAGGAATGCTCAGGATACAGTTCTTTCTTCGCGTTTTCTTAGCTGTGCCCATAGGCATGCCCGTTTCTGGTCCTCAGCTACTCACTCACCTGGCCCCTTGGCCTATGCCTTGCTCAGGCAAGTTACAAAACTCCTTTAGCACTGCTGATAAATGCTCTAAAGAAACCCCACTCTGCTACAAGTCCGTATCCTCAGCACTAAGGTTCGCAGCTCTAGCTCCCCTAACTAAGGCCCGGAGGCTCCCCACTCTACAATCAAGCCTACTGCCTTGAAGGCACTCAAATTCTCAGTCTGTGCTCTTGGTACCACTGACTACTGCTGCAGCTTGTCTGTCACTTATCCTGTGTCACAGCTGTGTCTCCTGAATTAGAAGGTTCAGCACACAGAGATCTCAGCTCCAAAGGATTTGCTCCACTCCTCGCTTTGCTTCAGAGATGACTCATTTCAAACCTAGTGGGAGGGTAAAACTGACCAGTCTCCATGTTAGCGTTCCAAACATTGCCATGGTCCTACAGGGACGTGCATGTGAATTAAGGTGTTGGCGAAGAATACTGACTATGCCATGGACTACTAGAAGAATGAACAAATCTGTCTTTGAAGAAGTACAAGCAGAATGCTCCTTAGAAGACAGGAGGTTAAGTCTCATGATGCGCACAGGGTTGCTAAGTCAAAATCTACCATACGGCAACTGTTTTTAATGCTACTGCTATTTTTACCCACTTAATATGTTAAGAAAATGTTCTCAGGAATAAATTGAATCTAAAAATCATCTTGAATTTGTTAAACTATATTTACTCTTCCTCATCCTTACTCTAATATCTGACTCTGAATATGTATATATTAAAAAACCAAAACATACACAAAAATTTTTTTTCAATGAAATTCTAAGCCAAGTATAATAGTTGCATGGTCATCTAGAGAGAAAACAGCTCTATGTGTCCAGAGCAATAGAGAAAGGAGAAAGCTAAAGACTCATGAAAGAAACTTTTTAGTAATTATTAAGGATAATTAGTAAACTGCTACTAGTTGTGCAACATTATGATTTTTTCAAATCTTCTATATAAAAGAAATATAATACTGGGCAAGAGTAGAAATCCAAATTGCCTAAAGATACAGTCCTAAAGTAAGGTCCTATATATTTTAAATTCAAAGTGACTCGTAATTACACATATCAGTCAAGTCCAATTCCTTATAACACACATCCTTATGAAAAATTTCCTTAGTAATGTTCTTTTACACAAAACATTAATTCATAAACCAAACAGAATAAAACTCTACCATTCAATCAGATTTCTAAACACCTAATCATTTTACAACTCGACACCGGTTTGTTTTCAGCCACTTTCTTGTTGAAAAGAACAAAATCTGTGACAGCTGACTTCTCTAATTTGGCTTCTTTCTTTAACCTGTTGTTATGTGCCCTGAAATCGGTTCCAACTCATAGCGACCCTGTACAGGGTGTCCGAGGCTGTAAATCTTTACGGAAGCAGAAAGCCTCATCTTTTTCCCACGGAACAGCTGGTAGTTTTGAACTGCTGACCTTGCGGTTCGCTGCCTGATTCATAACCACTACACTGCCAGAGCTCTTTAACCTAGTAGTTCTCAAAGTTTGCTCCACACTGTAATCTCCTAGGCAGAGCGAATACGTTTCTAGGTGGCACGGATAGTTTGCTCTCAGCTACAATCAAAGGTTGGCGGTTTGAACCCACCCAGTGGAGCCACGGTAGAAAAGCCTGGCCATAACGAATACAACCATTGAAAATCCTATGAAGCGCAGTTCTACCCTGTAACACATGGGTTGCCATGTTTGGAATCAACTAACAACAGGTTTGGTCTATTTTGGAACGCCATGCTGCACTCCAGATCAATGAAATTCATTTCTGACAGCAGGGACAGGCAACAGTATTGAGAAAGTTCACCAGGTGAGTATCTCTGAGCTGCTCCAAGTATTGATTACTCACGGTGCATTTTAGCAGCACCACCTACGAATTTATTAGAAATACAGAGCCCCAGGCTGTACCCTGCAGTGCTGTGGAGTCACTTGTACTCATGGCAAGTCTGTAAAACTAAGGAAAACTGCTCCGTAGGCTTTTCTTTAAGGAAGTAGACTGCTTCATCATTTTCCCATGGAGAGGCTGGTGTGTTTGAACCACTGACTTTTGGTTAGCAGCTCAACAATTAATCTACTTAGTCTCCAGGCCTCACCCCAGATTTACTTAATCAGAAATGTCATTTTATCAAGATCCCCAAGCGATGTGTGTACTTATTAAAGTTTGAGGAACATTCCATATCCACTTGAACAAATGACCTAACCTTTTTAAACTTCAGTTACCTTGGTGGGCCCTGGTGGTGCAATGATTACAGTGTTCATCTGCCAAATGAAAGATCAGCAGTTCAAATCCACCAGTCGCTCCATAGGAGAAAAGATGAAGCAGTCTGCTTTAATAAAGATGTACAGCCTTAGAGACCTGTTCTACTCTGTCCTGGCTGGCTGGCTGTGTGCCATCAAGTCAGTTCCAATGCATAGCAACCCCATGCAGAGTTTCCAACACTGTAAACCTTTACAAAAGTAGAAAGTTCACCTTTCTCCTGTGGAGTGCCTGGTGGACTTGAACTGCTGACTTATGGTTAGCAGCCCAAAGCATAACCCACTATGACATCAAGGCTACTCTGTCCTAGAGGGTCACTACGAGTTAGAATCGACTTCACGGCAGTGAGTTTGGTTTGGGTTATCTTATCATAAAATAGTGGCAATAATACCTTCTTTCTGGGCTTACTATGAAGTCTACATGTAATAATCCAAACTCTACATTTAGGACGGGCCTAATGCACATTAAGCACTGAGTGGTGGTGGTGGTTATGTGCCGTGGAATTGGTTGCAACTCATAGCGACCCTGTAAAGGGTTTCCGAGGCTGTAAATCTTTACGGGAGCAGAAAGCCTCATCTTTCTCCCGAGGAACAGCTGTTAGTTTTGAATTGCTAAACTTGCGATTCGCAACCCGATTCATAACCACTACGCTACCAGAGCTCCTTAAGCACTGAGTAGGGTACTGTATATTATTATTAGAGTCCACACTATGTGCTCTTCTTCACATTTGTTCTGTTTACCAGTTTTCCTGTTAGTTCCTAAATGGCTATTATTCTACATGCTATATAAGTCAACTAAACCCAAGCCCATCCACGTCCTCCCTCCAAACCAGTGAGCCTTTTCCTAGAGTCCAAGCATTGTTTCTCTTAGCACCTTCAAGTTCCAAATGTTCTGCTGCCCTGAAGACAAAAGCCCACAGGAACCACTACTCAAGACCCACAATGCTAAATGAGATTTTTTTAGTTCCTCCTCTACACAGGTTCCCTTCTGCCATCATAACCCTTCCTCCCAACCCTGGAGAGTTGCTTCCTTGGTACAACTGAACACTTTCTGTTCCCTGTGAAAGATTTGCAATGTCAAAAGTTCTACAGTAGGGGCTTCTTGAAGCAGCTGGAGAACTACAAAAACATGAACCTTTTCAAATTGAAGGGTGAGATATTGAAGTGGCATAGGATTCTTTTACTGAAGGACTGTACATATTTGACAAGATTTCTTTTTTTTACCCTTCCTTTGGAGTATACAGTTAGATAAGATCAAATACTATTTATGGAATAAATGAAGATGAACTGCTATATCTGCCTAATTTAATAATGCTTAAAAATAAAATATGCTCACTATATTGAGGCCAAAAAGCTGCACATTTAAAAAAGAAAAATTTGCTTTCTATTTTATACCAGGATGCTTCAAAAAAGTTTGTGGGAAGTGAAATGAAAACATGAGATGTTTTTCCATGAACATTTTAATGAAGCTACCTCATACCATTTCCCTCCTTCCATAATAATGTGCGCCAGACTGCAAAGTCATTTGAACTGCAAGGTCAGTGGTTCAAGCTCACCAGGTCTTCCTCAGAAACTCTATACAGGGCCGCTATGGGTCAGAACCGACTCGAAGGCACTTAACAACACAACAACAACAATACTTAAGAGAAATCTGTTTGGTCCTAGCACTGTAACACACATTTTTCACATTTCTATTTCTTTCACGATTAAAACAACCTTATAAGGTAGGCACCATTACTATACTACTAACTTACAGTA